>NC_051159.1:143018551-143378961 GCF_013339745.2 Dermacentor silvarum | reverse complement strand
CTGTGTGAAGAGAGATTTAATTGTGTGGGGAGCTAAATTGTATTAGCGGCCCTGAAACATTTTTAGAAGTGCACTGAAAATGAGTTTTGCTACTCATCCAGCTACCAAGAAATGGTGATGTACTCTCACATTGCTTACAATGCTTTCTTAGTATTGTGTCTCTAGCGTTTGAACAGGCAAGTGATGGAAACTTTGTACATGGCTTCCTGATGCGACACACAGATCCAATAATTAATGCGGTGTTCCTCCTGCATGCAGGTTCAGGAGGCAGGTTGTTATGAGGGAGTGTGATATTTGTGGTTGCACCTGTAAGGCAAAGCACTGTAGCAGAGCTGCTGTAGGACACAAATGAAAGGCATGTCAGATGTAATTTAACCAAATTACTGCCTTGCAAAAGCAGTGCTGTTGGTCAGATTGCTGCTTTCAGAGCTGAATGCATAATGTCATTCTGTGCAGACTCAAGAGCGCGAGGCCAAACAGAAGATGAAAGAGAAGGCCAAGGAGCTGCAGAGGGCACGGACAGGAGGCACGCAAGGGAGGTGGCGCACGGCCTGGTAACTTCAGCACAGGCTTTGGCTCTGGCTCAGGCTTCACGCCTACAGCCGTGTCTCCGGACACGCTCAGCGAACCGTCATCGCCCAAACCATCTACCTACCTACCACCTAGTCGCCCAACAGCCGGCAGTGGGCCCAACAAGGCGCTCAAACTGGGCAGCAAGCACCGAGAATGGGACACTTTTGCTGATCAGCTCAAGCAGGAGGGTGAAAGTGAGTCAACGTAGGAATATAGTTAATTCATACCTTAAGGGTCCCGATCATGAGACATTACATGCGGGGCAGGCATATGAAGAGCGAAGTTATTGATGACAATGTTACATGGATGAGCCAGCACACACTCGATCTATGGTGCTGCTGCTGCTGAGTTCGGGGCTGTCGGTTTGATCAATGCTGCAGGAGCAGCATTTCAATAGGGGTAAAGTGCAAATGCTCATGTACTTAGATTTAGGTTCATGTTAAAGAAGCAGGTGGTCATAGTTAATCATAATCATAATTAATTTGACTATGACATGCCTCATAATCAGATCGGGGTTTTGGCAGGTAAAGCCCTAGGATTCTGTTTTAATTTAATTTTACCACACTCAGTGGCAGACTTGAAGTGCACACTGGATTGCTAATCAGTCCAGTTTGTCTCGCAAAGCTATTCCAGTCTCGTGCAGTTCTGAGAAAAAAAAGTGATTGTAAAAACATAGCAGTGTGGGCTTGTGGCAAGATCATAGTGTCCAGATGACCTGTGAAAATCTGCTACAATAAAATCTCGGTGATACGAATCTCGCGGGGTCGCATGAAATATTTGTATCATTCAAAATTCCTAATAGTGGAGCCCCGTTGGTACGTTCCTCCGTGCTGCATTTTCCCAGCTGCTACGTTGCGTTCTTGCGGTCCCGACCTAAATCCTTGTGACTTACGACTTCCATGAATTGACTTCCATGTATTAAGTTCCCCTTGATACGTCGTCAATCTGTAATGTTCCTGCATCTTACGTTGCGTTCGAATGTGGCGGTCACGTAAATTGAGCGGTGCAGCCAGCTTGTACGTTGCAACAAGTGACCAGTGCATTGCAAGAAGCGACTGGTACATTGCAGATACGGCGCAGCCGCGTGGGCCTCATTGTCAAAACGATCTTCGATGTTGACAAAATGCACCTAGTGCTGGTAGCTTATATGCGCTGCGTTTTCGACGTTTAGTTCACATTGAAGTTAGAGACAGGGCGAAGGTCAATTCGCTCGCTGCTGCTGCTGCGCTTCCTGACTTCAGCGTTTTGACAGCGAGTTTCCGCGATCACCGAGCAAGATGTGTTCATGTTTACCTGTGTGCGCGTCATGCTTGTTAATTTAGTTAGTTAACAAATGTTTACAGTTTATACGGCCGATAAAACTACTATCCTTACTTCGTACAGCTGTCTACTAATTTGCTATCGCAATCGTTGCTTTACCTTTCGGGCGAAACTGCAACTTTTTCAAGTGAAACTTGTATACGCTAGCCTGCGCCGGCGATGTAACGCTAAAGCCTGTTTCACGTGCAAGCGAAAACGCTCGCGATTCCTGCCGCGGCGGCACATAAACCTGTTTGGAGTGGTGGCGGCGGCACTAGCGGCAGGAGCAGCAAGGTTCAGGAAGGTTGGAATTTCATCGCGGCGGCAGTGCGGAAGCACCGCTTCCTAACCAATGACGGCCCGCCTCGCCACTTGACCAGTGGTCCGTGCCCGCGTGACCAGTGCTGGAAAGCCTGTGCATAGGACGATATTCGCAACGGTGGAAAATGCGCAGTGGCAATGCATGTGAAATGAAACCTCGCGAAAAGCTTCACAGCGCCACGCCGCTCTTCGCTCCATTTGCTCAATCACTTGCATGTGAAACAGGCTTAAAACTCCAGCAGCGGCTCGCCGGCGCATTAGGCACGGTGCCAGCTGCGTAGCCACGTGCCAATGCCACGTGTGCAGCCAATGAGAGCCGTTTCGCTTCTGCTGGGGAGGGAAAGGGCAGGAAAGGGTTTCGCGCACGCTGCGCCCACGTTGTTTCCGTTTAGTTCAGTCTCTGAAAACTGATGGGACGGCTGCGCATTGTGCGTACCCCTGAACAACAGGCAGCTCTAGCCGATTGCCGACGGGAGATTACCTGTGAAAGGGCACATTGTTGACGGGTCGGTCCTACGGAGCGAGCTGCTGAAGCTGCGGCACTCCGCCAATGCCGAGCAGATCACTTGACCTTTCCTTGGTCACGGTCAAGTTACTCACAAAAAAACATAATCGTCAAACATAAGGTGCACCCAGGACAAGCTTCGCCTACCCCCCATTTTCCGATAGGGGAAGGGCCGACGATTTTTTTTTTCTTCATTTGCGGTCCCTTAAAAAACATGTCAACAGGGTTCTACTAACCGTGTGCGTTTTCTTTATGCCGAAATCGTCAACGATCGCCTTCTGAAAGGCTTAAAAGTGTACGCATGTGGTCTCACGAATGTTTTCACATGCCACTGAATGCCTCAGCACGTCAAGTGCAGGGAACATTTTGGCCGTCGGGGCTGCTGCAGCGGTCCTTGTCTGCTTTCTCGCTAGTCAGAGCATCAACTAGGCTGTGATGTGATCCGGTCCGCTTGATGTGGGAACCAATGAGAGATTACGCAGCCGCGTGACGTAGTCGGTTGCTTGGTGACTATGGATCCCGCTCAGATCCCGCTGTGCCGGTCGCTCTGCTGGCTCAGCCGGCGCTGCTGTTGCTCACACGTTCATATGATCCGCAGCGGCACGGCAACGCGTTCGGAACAGCCGCTTTTTTTTTCTTTTTTTTTCTTGATATTGTGGGCTATGCATTTCGGCTGAGGAATGTTACGAATTCGTATCACACCGGAATTCGTACCAACCGTGATCGTATCACCAGGGTTTTACAGTAGTTTAATAAGCTTTCTGTCACGTGATATGGAATTAAGAGACCTATGATAGAGAACGAGTTGGAAATTCGAGAAATGAGTGTGTGCTAAGTGACTTCGCCACTAAACATTTCATCTCCAGCATTTTTATGCTCAACATAAATGCTGAGCCACTATGGCCTTTTGTAGGGAAAGCTGAATGACCCCTATCATATTGCTTATGCGGATGCGTGTGCAGACCACACTTGGATTTCGTTGGGATTAATGTGTTTAATGATTCTGCAGCCTCTTGTGTCAGCAGGATTAATATAATCGTATAGCTCTAGGTATGCTGTCCTAGTCCATTTCTGGCAGGTATGGCACAATGCTAATTTTCACAGTCACTCTTGGCTAGGGCGCACATACACGATGATGTCATGTTTATTCTGTGTTCTAGGTCAGTATTGGAATTGGATTCCGGCGTGATATTTATGGGTGTATAAATATCACGCCGGAATTGCCCCCCCCCCCCCCCCCCCTATTGCGAAGGCGATGACGCATCCGGTTTTGCTAGCGCATGCTCCGCCCGGACTAGTGTCGCCTACCAATGGAGGTGCATCTTTTCTTTCTTTTTGCAATTCTTTCTGAGCATGTCTCTTCTTTCTTTCGCCTTTCTTTCACCCTTCGTTCTAAGGCCGTACCAGCTACATGCGGGGAGAAATGTAACCTCACGAGGATGCCACATTATTGCACTTTTTAAATGGTGTTGTTTACACGTGCTTGCACTTTGAAATAGTTCAGGTGTCCTCCCCAAGCAAAACCATTGCAGCCTCCATGGCAAGGAATGTGAAAAACAAACAAACGAAAAGAAACATTGCTGTTTGGAGGCGACATGGAGCCTCCTCTTTGTCAGTGGTTTTCTCAGCGTCAGCATCTCGTTTGCGTGCCACTCTTACTATACGGTGCTTCGGTGGTACGTGGCAGTAGAATCTATGGAAAATAGCAACAGCGCAGGCCGAGAGCCAACAGCGACGTTGTCGTGGATAGCTCATACGGTGACAACTGATGGGCCGAATAGTCAATTTTGGGGCTTTCACTATAACGACCTTTCAGAATGACAAATAATTTGCCATGGTCCACTGATGCTTGTTATATCGAGATTTCACTATACCTGTTTTTCCTGAATATTTGCTTTTTCTTGCAACAGCCATCTCAAGTGCAACATCTGCCAAATCCCCGTCTTCTTCAGCAGCTGCCCGAAACATTCCACAACCAGCTACAATTGAAGCGTAAGCACAAACTTTTTTTATGGAGCATTGGATGGAAGTGCGAAGGAAGTTTTCATATCCATAATTTATGCACTGAAAGATACAGTAATTCGAGTGGTGGAACAACCATTTGAACTCTCGACGCAGGTCTTGGCGCAGTGTCCAACATAAACCTGTATGCCACATACGGTCTCAATTTTAACTTAAATAGTCAATAAATATAACTAAGTTTCCTCTTTTTCTTATGCTAATCATTAAAGCATTAGGGCTAAAAATGAACTTATCTCATTTATATTTAAAAAAATGCCTTTCCCTGCACACATATTGCATTAAAAGCCGCTTCTACAATTTAGACTTGCAACAGGTATTACGCATTCAATGCACTTCAGTCGAGCAGGAATAGAAAAGTTTGGGGAACTAGACCATGCCAATACCACGCCCAAGGACGCACCTGACTAAAGCTAAGCAACAGGGAAGACATCCACAGGTTTCTTCTAACATGCACAATTTCTATTGCATAACTGTGTAGTGGAACATGTGCAAGCCAATTAAATTACGACCATGTACTCTGCTTTGCCAATCATAGAGGGTTGCAAAGAAGGAACAATTGTGATAAATAATGTGCAACTGGACATTATCAGAGACTTCTCTTTGATCCAATGCCGTCCTTGATTGAGCTCCGTGACACGCTAGTACAGTCGAGTCCCGCTACAACAAAATTTATGGGACACGTGAAAAATTTAGTCGTGGAGGAACTTCGTTGATGCGAAATTAGTATATGTACGCCAATTGGAAATGCCGCGAACGAAACAGAAACCATCGTCCGGGAAATCTTCGCGATGGCGTGGGGGCAAATGTTGAGACATATCGAAGGCAGTCAATATAGTGTCAACTTCACGAGAGAACGCATTTCGCGCCCCTGTTACAGCATTTTTCGTACATTGCGACCGACGCCTAACTCAACGCGCATGCCCGGCCAATTGCAAAACACTCATTTTGCGGCACATGCACCGTCTCAATGAAGCGGTTTGAATTGTCACAATTTCATTGCATAATTATGACAAAGTCGGCAAACTTGGCAAGCTTGCGCTTACCGGAAGTTTTATTTCCAGAAGTCGGTCAGCCTGGATTTCTCACTCTTCACGGCAAGCAAAGGCGTTACGCGAGTCTCACAGTCCGTTAAAAGAGCCATCGCAATGTCATTGTCGTGGGCTCTGATAACTTTCAAGATGAGGTCAAAAGGATCCATTACTTTCAAAGCAGTCGCCGGAGTCAGTGTGTCTAGTGGGTCGTCATTTTCCCCAAACGACGAGACGTTGGCATCATGTTGACAACAGTGGCTGCAGCGTGGCCGCCGCATCTCGAAAGCAATCTGCACCGTGCACAAAGTGCGCGCCCACGCACCTTTTGCACGGTGTGCACGGCACACTTTGTGCACAGAGTTTCGTTCTCGAAAAGCTTAGTTGAAGCGGAAATACCGAGTAAAACGCCTTCGTTATGGAGATACTTTTTTTTTATTACTTTCTATGAGCAGATGACTGGAGAATCCGAAAATCTTCGTTGTGTTGGAAATTTCATTGTAGCGGCATTCGAGGTAGGGGGATTCGACTGTACTCAGCTACTCCAATTTCAGTTCAGTCCCAGTTTCGTTCCCGAAAAGTTCATTGAAGCGGAAATACCGAATAAAATGCCTTCGTTATGAAGATACTTTTTTGTGTTAGTTTCTATGGGCAGCTGACTGGGGAACCAGAAAATCTTCGTTGTGGCGGAAATTTCATTGTAGCGGCGTTCGTTGTAGGGGGGTTCGACTCTACGAAGAATACTGAACTGCAGTGCAAACGGTAGCGTACAAATAGAAAGACAGTACAGCGGCACTGTCGTGGCAGTAAATTGGAACATCTGCCAGAGAACATTGCAGCAAAAGTATGAAAACAGCAAACAAAGAACCGACAGCATTGGCTATATCTGTGGCTGAGGCCGCTCCCTTGAATTCCACGATGATGATGATGATGATGGCATGCTATAGGTGTTGGTTAAATTTTACTACCAACCTTGCATGCAACGGAACAGCGCTGTTATTCTTATGTTTAATTAGGTGCAAGTGTGGCGCAATTTTCTGCTAAAATGTTGTTTTGGAGGAGGATGGTGCAAAGGTCTGCTCTTGGTGCATTTTCGTGCTGCTGTTCTACGTGATTACCTTTTTTATAAGGGCCCTGAAATGATTTTGACGATTTTGTACAAACGTACTGAGTTGTTAGGGTAGGTGCTCCTAATCATTAATTGACGCATTTAAGCCCTCCGTGTAAAGCGTGTAATTTATTATAAGGTCTTAAAATATCGCTGCCAATCGGAGCGGCGCTGCTTCCCTGTGTTTTCAGTTGCCCCCTCCCAGTCGAGGTAGTTATACCAATTGATGTCATTTGGGCGAGCTATCCGATTCGCTACCCTGTTCTCGTCATCAATAATTTTTCCAACTTTATAATGAACAAATGTTGTTTGCAATAGTTGGAATGTTCGTTAATATGTGTATATATAAAAAAAAAAGTAACAGAAAGAGAATACTATATATCACTGCACTCAAGCATTTCTGACACACAGCGAGTGTGGTCTGCTTGTGTTACAACGTTCTCCGTGCTATTGCCCATTGGCATGGCTAACTATTACATTGCAAGTGATCATGTTTAGCCGCAAAAGTCTGACTGGCTCAGTGACGCAGCATGCTGTTCACTGTTATGTCCTCTGTGGATGGGACAAAAGTTACCGCATTCATGCTTCAATTTCATCTTTGATTGTGTACACTTGACGATGAAAAGTATTAAATACTGTTCGAAATATATTCAAATTTTTGAATTAAGACTATTCTTTGAGATCCTAATTGAACAGTGAGCATTTGATTCGAGGACCAAATGGAATAACTCAATTTTCGATTCATTATTAGAATGTTTCAAATATTCACACACCCCTAAAACGAAACTTGTAACATTCTTTGTTTTCCTTACTTCAATTTCAATAATGTCATCTGATTTAGTTTAGTGTTCGTTTCCGACAAACAGAACAAACAAAACCCCCCAAAATCTAGGCACTACTTTTTATCTCACTAGGACAATGTTTAAAATAACATAAGTAACCACAGTTCATCTTGGTTTGGTTGAATCCTTGGCAAAATGGGCCCAGATGCATGCCACAGCCATGATTCTTTCTCTGCATAATAATGCTGGAATTTGCATTTTTTGTCTTTCTCAACTTACAGCAGTTTATAATGTGGTTTCGTGAGTGTGACATTGTTAGGCAGCAAGTACATTTCACTGCCTTTCCCACGCAGGGTGAGCCTTAACATCGAAGAAAAGGTGACCCTGACGGCGCTGCGTGATGGTGGCCTGCAAAATCTAGAAGTGCATGGGCTGGTGACACTCCGCATCACAGATGAGCAGTTTGGGCGCATCAAACTCATCTTTGAGAACCATGATGACAAGGGCGTCCAAATACAGGTAACGATTGACTCTGTTGACTGCTGAATTCATGGCAGTTGTAATTAGTATTTGCGCCAAGATCGAGATCGAGCTACAGGTGGCAGCACTGTCACCACGTTAGTGTGGATAGGCAGTCGGCGGCATGTATTGAAATGTACACAGCGTGGCCATGGCGGCTGCATTTATATCGGAGCAAAATGCAAAAACAGTCGTGTACTTAAATTTAGGTGCACGTTAAAGAACCGCAGGTGGACAAAATTAATCTGGAGTCCCCCACTACAGCTTGCCTCATAATCAGATCGTGGTTCTGGCATGTGAAACCCCATAATTTTTAAATGTACACAGCGCCGCTTTGCTGTGAACGGTCTGGCCCAATTTTATCGTATTGAAACGCGCTGACTGCAGTGAACTGATTATACAGTATAGAACCTCATTGATACGATCCCGTTTCGTACGATTGCCCAGCGCCAACATTCGCGATCAAGAACACAAAAAAATAACCCAATACAGTTACGCTTCTTTGTTGCCGGTATTCTAGGACAGGCACTTTTGAAGATACTATAATGAATGGTCAGTGATTAAGGGGGGACGCGGCTTTCGCATCGCGAAAAATGGCTAAAAAATCTATTTTTAGAAAATCACATTTTCAGTTTCTGTAACTCTTATTCTATCTGATTCCGAAATATCATCACTGAAAACCAAGTAGAAGTGCTCTAAAAAAAATGTTGTATCAGCCAAGGTGCCGAAAAATTGCGCGGAAATCGCGAAAGAACGGCGTTTTTCAAGCCACGATATCTCCGGAACGGCGCAGCCGAGCGCCGCCATCTTGGTCTCGTTGGAAAGCGCATTCCTCCGTCTTCAAATCTGCCGCTTCAGCTATCTCCTCCATACAGAAACAAGCACACAAAAAGCAAATGATTGAAGGTCGTGCCAGAGCCACCGATTGGCCGCGCCCGCCACGTGACTCCAGCGCGGTTCGCCATTGGTCCGGTGCTCGCTCTGTGATGGCGTCGTCTGCTCCACTTGTTGCGGTCTCCTCGCGAGCTCCGGACAGTTTCCGTAATCTCGACGAGTGTTAAAGCGAGCGCTACGCGGACATCGCAGTAGCGTGGCCGATCCCGCTTTTTGTGGATGTCTCAGACCCGCGGCTAAGCATTCCGAGCATCGGCGACGCGGACTTCGCGACCAAGCTTCGGGCACGGAATGCTCGGACACGCGGCTAAGCCTCTCGCGCGTAGGCGTCTCCGACTCGGCGATGAAGCACATCGCGCGCGGACTTCTCGGATCCTTGCCCAAGCATTTCGTGCGTTGGCGCCTCCGACTGCGCGACTAAGCAAATCGAGCGTCGACTCCTCGGACCCGCGGCTACGCACTTCGCGCGTCGGCACTGCGAGCGTCGACTCCTCAAGCCCGCGGCTAGGCATTTCGCGTGTCGGCACATCGCTCATGGAGTGTCGACACCTCGAGCGTCTATTCCTCGGACCCGCGGGTAGGCATTTCACGCGTCGGCACCTCGGACTGCGCGATTGAGCTTACCGAGCGTTTGGACCCGCGACCAGGCATTTCGCGCATCGGCACCTCGGACTGCGCGACTAAGCTCGTCGAGCGTCTATTCCGCGGACCCGCGATCAGGCATTTCGCACATCGGCACCTCGGACCCGCGACTTAGCACACCGCGCGCCGACTCTGTTATCGTAATGCCACGATATCTCGTAACAATACCTATCATACCACCCCTTCATAAAGAGAACCTCATCATGAGCTCTGTTCACTAGGCCACTTGTGCTGGCACAGACACCTGGCTGCAGAAGTGAGGCATGATACAAAAGTACAGGCTGGAAAGCACCTAGCAACTGCGTTGCTGCCTATCAGTGGCTCTCCTAACCTCCATAGCCATTGTCAATGGAAGATGATTCAGAAGGCTGCTGAGAGCCTTCATTGAGTAACATGGTCGATTCTACCAAAAGAAAACAATGCCTCACTGACTGCACTAGAGGCTGCTATCAATGAGGCAGTCTGCAGATACAACACTAGAACTACTGTATAAATAATTATGCCCACATAGTTCTGCACCTCACTTGGTTGGAAACCCAGGCACCATGCTCTTCGTAGAGCAGCAGTAAAGAATGCCATAAAAACATGAAAAAGGCAGAACGAAGGCTCAGCAGACCAGAGGCCACATGTCCAAGAAGCCCCACATTACAAAACACATCAAAGATTACAACTTTGGTGCGTTTTAGAGAACTGAAGAGAAGGTGCAACTTTGAGAGCCGTTTTCTCAAAACTGTTTTTTCGCCTTTCTGCTCAGTTTCTGGAGCTTATTTCTTCGTTACCGTTTAGCCTATTTTGATTCTGTTTTTTTGGTCACGTTCCTTGGACTACAGTGCAGGTCGAGACAGTCTCGCATTTCTATCTTGACTTTTTATAAATTTATGGCGTGGCTATTCGTTCACCCCGAAAGTGTGCTTGGTGCGAAGGTAACTTGAAAAATGACTATCTGAAAAATTTGTGTAGCGAAAAAAAAAAAAGTAAGACTGTCACGACCTTCAGCACACATTGAGCTATGCAGTCAATACTCAACGAGCCTTCCATCATGTTTTTTAAGCTCCCCAGGCCCTCCAGAAAGTTCAAGAGAGAAAAATTCTGCTGAATAAAATGTTCTCAAGGTATCACTCTGAAACTTTTATGGAAGTATCAGGGAGACATTCTAAACATTTGTGCCAATTTTCATCAAAATCCATGAAGAAATCAGGAAGTTGATTTTCAAAGCCACGTCCCCCCTTAATCGGATATAACAAAGTAAATCCAAAATTCAAAAATTTTCTGCCTCACTAATTTGCTATAAGCATGTATGCTTATAGCAAATAATGGGATATAAAGAAGGTACAGTTAAACCTCATTATAACAAGGTCGGTAAAATTGGCACTTTACTTCTTCTAATTTCATCATACTGAACTTCAACCTTTTTACAGATGTGTACAGTTGCTGACCGATTTTTCTTACACGGGAGGGGCTGTAAAGATTTCCAGATTATCGGGCAATCGGAAAAAACAAATTTCAATGAAAAAATACATGTTCATATTAAAAAGACAATTTTCATTTCATTGAATTTGAAAGTCGGTGACTAATGATATGATTTCATGCCGTGTCAACGATATCTTCATACCGGCAGCACGTAGGAAAGCCTGCAAAGCTATCGCATCCTCTCCACCGTCATGGCGGATGGTGTTGCCCACAGTGGGACGGTGCTATCAGCAGATCAGTATCCACACAGTCCAACCAATGCAGCATCAAAACTCGTCGGACTCCGTAAAAAAAAACTTTGCTTTAAAATTACATGAAACCAAGGCGACAGGAGACAATTCATTGTTCATTACCGCCATCTTTGTTGTAAATTGGCAACATTGCGTGCGCATGTCATGTCCGAAAAATCAAGCAAGATCTGGTATGGCGTTTTAAATTTCTGTAGCCGTTGAAGGCGCCCTGAAGCACTTTTTGAACATAGTAAGAAAACTTTGTCAATCTGTCGTAGAGGCTGCTGTGAACATGTGAGCCAAATATTACTGTACTGCATGCAGCAGGGAATTTACATTCTCGTGTCGAAAACACCGAAAAATCGCTTGCTGGTTTTTCGCAGTACGATTTTGTGAGTGGAGCTCATGCTGAATCCTTAGGTTGTCACCGAGTAGGTTTTTGTTGCTAAGGCAGGTGTGTCTGAGTGGTACTTCCTGTGATGCTTTCGATTGACTGACGCTGTCAGCCAGTGTGCTTGACTACGAACTTGTCTCTTTTGTCTTAGACGCACCCAAACATCGACAAGGAACTATTCAAGAGCTCACAGCAGGTGAGCCTCAAGAACCCGACCAAGCCGTTCCCCATCAACTCTGACGTGGGCGTGCTGAAGTGGCGTTTCCAGACTCAGGATGAGAAGATGGTCCCCCTTTCCAGTGCGTGGTGCCTCTGCTTTGATTTGTTATTGCGATAGCAATTATACGAGCACTCGAGGCATGTTTGCGCATCACGGTAGGCATTGTCATGCTTTCACGCTATAAACACTCATACACAGCCCGCCCACCGCATGGAGGGTTAGAAAGCATCCAGAGACGCACAGTGCATTTAACTGCAAAAGCGATGAAACCAAGTGGACACACCATCATGCTGCACTCAATCGACTCAGCCAGAGCGAATGCAGCATAGCACTCTGGCTTCCGCTGCTAGGATGAGCGCTATGGGCACACACATTAGCATTCCTGTTGAGCAGCTGTGTGAAAACGACCCCGTAGTGCAAACACTGGTCTGAGCGGAATGAACAGTAAACATCAAGGTAAATTTATCTAAGTCTTTCTTTAGGCACTTACGAACGCCTATGGTTTTCTTAGTCTCATCTCATTCACCATAAAGATGGAACGTCTGCAATGCCGTTGGCAGTGCTCCTCATCACGCCAGCCTTCTGAAACACCTTCAGCACAACTCTAAAGCTTGCCATCGCTTTCAATGCTTTGCATTTGGGAAAAGCTGCCAAATGTTGTTTTTTTTTTTTTTCCGTATTAAACTAGAACTTACTTGTAATGATGCTCACGGCAAGCAAATATCTCTCAGATTAATCATGCAAACTGTAGATTTGTCTATATAGAGGAACTTGACCCTCAAGAATAGGTTGAGTGAGAAGTCAAGCTGAGAGAGCCGATCATGGCAATGCTTAGTTGAGCTCATTTCTTTCAGGTCAGGGCTTTGGTCACAACCTGTGTGAGATAAGAAAACCAAGCGCGTAAATTCAGTGTCGGGTTCTTCAATACAGGCTGCAAAACACTAGACGAGCGCAGCTGCATTTATTTGCACTTAGCAAACATTTCAGTTGAGTTAATCATTTGCCAATGGGTGAACTCGGCCTAACCTGATGCTTGCTTAGCCCAACTGAGTAGCATTTAGTTAGCACCGGAGGCAAATTTCAGTCTAGCAAGCAGTTAAGCCAGTTTTGTCAACTTCTAAGCCGAAGTCGGCTGGTATTAGCCAATAAAGAAAAAAAGCATGAGATCTTGAACTTTATGCCATCTTTTCTGATGAAGCCTTGTACATCTGTCATCTTCCCAGCTATCACAAATGATGATAGACTTCTTGGTGACATAAGATAGAGTAAAGCTCTCCTGCATGACTGGGCAGCTGTTTGAGAGTAACTCGCGTGGGCGGTGAATGAATGGCATGACACACTTTGCATGAGACTTTCCAAAGGCGTATTTGTGAACTGTCCTCTTGCTTAACCTAGTGATCCACTTACAAGTGCACAAAGAATGTACGAGCCGGCTTTTTTACATGCAGATGGGGTTGCTAAACTAAGCAGTTTTCATTGAAGGGCTGCGAGCATTCTGATCCTCTCTTCATTTATCCCACCTCTAAAAGACTTCCTTGAAACCTCATCCTTTTTTGTAGATACATAACCTGCCTTCACCATTTCTTGTCTATAGCAGGGACATTTCCTTGGCACATCAGGGTCGACATACTATATTTCAGTGCACATGGGCCTCACTTTCTATTAACAGCCCCTTCCATGCAGATAACTGCTTGAAACATTGATAAAATCTTTATAAATTAAACTCTTTTGTTGGATGTTAGGTCATCTCCTTTTCACTGTTGCTCTCTGCTGAACTGTGTATGTGGTACTGTTATTGTGTGTATGTGGTACCGTTATTGTGCCGCAGAACAGGCACCTGGCATGACACTTAGCAGCATGTAGCATGTACAGTACAGTCCACTCTCAAAGAGAACACCAAATTAGTTTTTCAGGTCTGATTAATAGGGGTGTGCGAATACCAATACAATGAAAACTCGTTAATTCTGATTTCACGGGACCGAAGAAAATGTCCGAATTAACCGAATGTCGAATTCTCGAGGGTATCCAGAAAACAATAAGCAAATGCGGCAACATGCTTTTATTTAGTGAATGAATTAGCACATCCTGTTGCTATTTTGCACAAATGCAGTGCGGAAGCTGCAATTCTGGTCATCTCGTGACTCATGGGCTCTCGCAGCGGCGATCGAGCTCGCGACTTCCTTCATAGCAAGACTGCGGCGCTCGCCTTCATTTGCGACACGCTTTGCACTACCGCATGCTCATCCCGATTATTTTTTTGCCGATGAGCTGATCGCCAACATATCGTCCAATGTAGGCGGTGCTGTTCATCCTCAGCAGCTTTGCACTGAATCAAAACAAAACAACTGTTTACCGCAACCACGGCCGCGATTATGAATGGCAACTTTGCTGTGCTGAAGGCACGCGGCCGACGCACGCACCGAGTCGGAATGAAACTACCGTTCACTGCAACAACTGCGGACAAAACCGCGGTCGCTATCGACGCGATCATGGATAGTGACTGCGCAGTTTTTTAGACACAAGGCCAACGCGCACGCTGAGTCAAAAGGAAACTACTGTTCGCCACAAAAGTGGCCGCTATCGACGCGATCACGGACGGAGACTACGCAATTATGAAAGCACGCGGCGAACATGTTGTTATGCGTGACGGTAACTGCAAAAATAAAGGCTTTAAAGGCACAAATAATCACAAAGCATCCCGGCGTTGCTGTCATTCACGTGATTTTTGCTTATGACTATGGTGATGTGGACTCTGCCACTTCATTTCAGTTGGACGCTAGCGCTGTTTTTGCTCTGTTGTGGCGCTCCTTACTTGCCGAACTACAAAAGTTTTCCGAATTAACTGATGTGCGGCCAAATACGTCAGAATTAACGAGAGTTTCATTGCATTGAATAATGCATACGCCTGCTGGGACCAGAAGACGAGACCGAATTATCCAATTTTCCAAATTAACAAGGTTTTACTGTACAGTAGTAGATTTCGAATCGAGTATCAAATGAAGTCATGAAAAAATGACAAAAATCGAATTGAATATCAGAGAAAGTTTTATCAAAGGTTAATGCTTTCAAAAAAATTTTGGTCAGGAAAATATGGTGCTGCACATGCTCAGAAGTCTCCTAGCATTGCATAACAAGAACTTAGCAAGCTATTTAACATAGGTACATAGAAATCAAGGCATACAGCACGGTCTACTGTTATTAAAGGGAACAACAAATTAGTATGCCAGCACTGATTACAGCTCAGTTCTAGTATATGAAGATCTGGGAGATATCTTCTTTCATCAATAGAATTTCAGTTGAATAGAATCAAGTGCATTTTTTCCTCTTAAACTAATGAATTATTGATGCTTTGTTGTACTGAATACCAATGAGGTTCTGTTTAAAGGTGGACCTATGTTTTGCAGCAATCTTATTTATTGCGTAGAAAGTTTTCCTTTCCAGTTTTTCTCAATAATGCAGAAGGGCTATCCCAACTACCTACCTACCGTTAACCTACCTGCCGTAAGGCAGGTAGGTTAACGTAAAGCTAATCTGTGTGACAGACGAAAAGATTGTGCATCACGTGACTACAGTAAAGAGCAGGTTCTGTCCGTGCCATTTCATTGTCAGGTTCGGCGTGATTTGCCACCTGTCAAAAATTCTACAATCTGCAGGGTCATGGCAAGTTCGCGGGACGCTCATGCGGCACGCTCATGCTCACGCGACATGGGGCATTGCACGGATCTCTCCACGGAATATATCAAATATTCATGAAATCAAATAGATATTTGATTTGTGATTCGAATTATTTGAATGTTCACTATTCAATTTGGTTCGGTGACATTCAATATTCGTACACCCATACTGATTGCAGCTCTGTTTTGACTTGAAAGCCTTGGCTATAATTTTTTTTCTCCAATTTAACCTTGATGTAATGAACATGCGTAAGACAAATTATTGGATACAACAAAGTATAGTCAGCGACCGATTTTCCGGACGCCTGATTTTTCGGACATGCCTGATAATATTTCACTTCCGAGTTTGCCTTTTGAAAAATGCATGTGTGCAGTCAACTGCTGGGTGTCCGAAGCTGGCGGCAGCAACTGCGACGTCAACATTGAATATGAGCTGGAGCAGGAGCAATTGGAGCTGAACAACGTGGTCATCAGTATTCCGCTCAGGCAAGCAGTTTCCTTAAACCATTCTTAGTATCATATTTACTCGATTGTAACGCGAGTTTTTTTCCAGATTTTTGCTACCTGAAGTCGATCCTCGCGCTACAATTGAATACCGAAATTAAAGTTGTCTAAGAAGTGCTATGATCCACCTAATTCTAATCAACGAGTGAAAGCGCACGAGGGATGCGCGCTTTCACGGAGAGCAAACGCACAGCGGAGAGCAAACGCGGCGTCTTCCGTCGTGCGAAAGGGCCCTGGGAAGATGGGATGGAGGGAGCGGAGGCGACGTTTAGCTGTGGCACCAAATGTGTATCTTGTGACCGGCTCAAGGAGAACTGGCGACATCTCCCAAGCGAAAGGAAGAAAGCGGGAAGGCAGCGCAGGAGGGAGGGGGCGCGGCTTCTACTCTTCCAGTAACTGGGTACCTGTGAAGTTTGCGTGGCTGAGGGCTGTCGCACGCACCGTATCTTGCAAGCGATCTCCACATGGCTCTTACCTTTGTATGCGCTGTGCTTTTGCCACTCAGTTTCCGTGGAAGCGATAGACCATACGAACCTTCACTCGCTGTTGCTGGGGCGCTTGCTCACGCCAGTGTTCTGACAGTGCTTGTCTGCGGTATCTATTCATGTTTGCTTGTGCGCGCCGACACTAGGCTTGTTAATTTACCTAATAAGTGAATGTGTGCAAGTTTATGCGGCTGATAATGCTACTATCCTTACTCCGTATAGCTCTCTACTAATTTCCTATCGCAATTGATGCATTGCATTTCAGGTGAAGCTGCGACTTTTTCATGCATCCGGTGGTCTCGAGTTACTTTAGCAGTTTTCTTTTTTTTTTTGCTGGACGCGACAAAAAGTCACCCCTCGTCACTTTCGCGGTGTTATTTTTTCTTGATGGACGCAATGAAAAGTCACCCCTTGCGTTACAATCGCGGTCGCGTTACAATCGAGTAAATATGGTAGTTATGGCACAGTTCTTTGTCCAGAACCTTTCAAATGCTGAAGGCACTCACATGCAGGGTGTTGATTTAGTGTACCTTAATTTCAAAAAAAAATATTGAGGAGAGTCGGGTGAAACAACCTTTGAAATTGAATTTTGTGCTTTTAAGGCTTTGAAAGTCATGGAATTCTTTTTTTGCACTTCGAAACCCTTGAATTCTTTGGTAATCTAAAAAGAGGTTGAGTATGCAACCCGGTTTTCCTGGCAGATGAGCTTGGTCCTGGCACACTCTTCACTCAAATAATGTTTCTAAAATTTAAAGCTGACACTAGAGCATGTGTATTTTGTTTGGTACGATTTGTGTGAAACTGGAAATCCCCACTGTGGATGAGTGAGAAACAGGTGCTGGTTCACTTCCCATGTCTGATGCTGATTTCTTTGTGGCTTCGTCCAATCGTTCGTTTCAGTTCCCTTTGTGCCACCTGTCACTTTGCTTTCGGCCAGTCACAATGCATGTTCAGGGCACCGTTTTTTTCACGCCCCTTGTTATATGACTGAACTGCTCTAGCTAGCCAACACCCTTCCTTGGCACACAAAAAGTTTCATGAGAGTCGACATGAGGGCTACGTCATATTACGCTGTACTGCGACTGTAATGCATATATCAAAAGATGTGAAAAGTGCAGTAAATATGTTGTGAGCCACATTCTTGAAAATTCCTTGAAAGGGCCTTGAAAAGGACCTTGAACCTTTGTCTTGGAAACCTGTAAGAGCCCTGCTTGAAGTTCAAATGCTGGAAAATATGCAGTCCTATCAAAGAATTGTTCTTTTGTCATTCAGGTTTATTCACACTAGTGCGAGTTGACGTTAATGTTAAGAAATTACTCTTAACACAGCTCTGTTGGGGTGTGTTCTCCAAAGTTGATCGAACTTTTATTGTCTGTTCAAAGATCCAGTAAACCAATCTGTAACTGTTACAAGCATGTATTAACAAAGAATCACATTTTTTTAACATGCATAGTCTTCCTTTCTGGGCCATCTTCTAGAATTGCAGCTACAAAGTGCACTGGCTGGGCTTGTCTTTCAAATTGTGAAGTTTTCAGAAAGTCTTGCTGCTGTCTGAAAGTGTGCTTTCCTATCGCAACCCGTGCAGCAGTCACGGGAGTGGATCAGTGGTGGTGAACGAGTGCGACGGCGACTACCACCACGACAGCAGGCGGGGTGTGCTTGAGTGGCAGCTGCCGTTGATTGACGCCTCCAACAAAGCGGGCAGCATGGAGTTCTCCGCACCTGGCCGCCCCAACGACTTTTACCCGGTTCAGGTCCAGTTTGTTTCCAAGACGCTCTACTGTGACATGCGGGTGTGTACTTTTGGCCTTCCTCCTTTCATTGGGACATTTGCAACTGCACATACTTTCATTCTTGTACAGTCTGTTCTAGTACTGTCAAACCTTGATATAGTGAGCACTGATATAACGAATTATTAGATATAATGAAGTAAATCTAGAACCTCTCTCATCAATAGCAGTGTGCCATGAATACATACTTGCCAACTCCCGTATTTTCTGTAAAGTTTATGAATTCAGGCTCAATCTATGATTTCATTGTTTCGTTGAGATTTAGGAAAAAAAATTCAGTTCATGAAAATCTTTTGCTCATCGGTCTCCCTTGGAAGTCTTTTTTGAAAGGGTAGACAAATACCTGCTTGTTGCAAGTTTATCAGACAAGTTCTTGAAGCAGGTGATATTAGTTGGTAACGGCAAAGTCACTGATCATTAAAAAAAAAAGTTAATGGTGTTGCTCGTCCGACATTGCTGTTCCAAGTTTTCTGCTGTTAGTGTGCTGTGTAAAGATAAATCATCATTAATCAAGTGCATGTGTACCCAACAAAAGGTGTGTATTCAGGGCCAAACTTCAAAAGAAGAATTTTTTGATATATACTTGCTAGAAAAACATAAGAATGTCAGTTAACTTAGATTAAAGTGCGTGTTAATTATCCCGGGGCTGTGCCGACTGGCAGCGATCAGTCCCATCAGTGCTAGGAGCGGCCAGTTCGTATGTTCAAACAATGTTGAACAATTGTTTTTGTCCTACCATATAAAAATTTACAAGAAAGGTGCAGTAGTTGCCTGGCTAACACGGCTACCAATACAGATAGAGGTACTGTGAACGGTTAGTACCTACAGCAGCACTGGAACAGTGACAAAAATTAAACCTGCTTTATGTTTATGACAGTGCAAATAAGTCGAAAGAGAATAATGTGCTATCGAGGTTGTCAGGCATTATAAAAAAAAAAATTGGTTTATTGATTGTTATCTAGTATAATGAAAACAGCAAAAGTCTGGACTGTACTGCTAAATTCAGAAAAGTTGGCAACCCTAGTTGCAGACGTGGTTTTGGTTTCGTATCCGATTGTACTGTGCCAGCAATTTTAGGACCAACTTTCTTGGTGATAAAAAAAAAAGAAGGCACATGTTAGAATTGGGTAAAATGGTAATCATTCATTGTGAGCTACTATGTACACTTGGAATGTTTTTCTTAGGACAGGCCAAGAATAGGCCTTTCCGGTGAAAGATTACTACATGTGTTCAACACATTAACAGTAGTACCCCAAGCTTCTACAAGATAGATGTTGCCACTAAAGGGGACTGACCTGTCAAGTTTGAGTTATCTGACGAAGACCAATTTTAGGATTGAAATATTGAGTTTGGGACCATAAAAAAGTATGCGTGCCAGTCTTGACCTTTAGTCGGGATCAAATCAACCAAAAAATTGAATTTTTGAAAAGGCAGGCGCACAAAACACAGACACAGGTGGAACAAAAAGGTTGTTTTGTGTTGCAAAAATGAAAAGACACTTCAGTTTGCCAAAAGGATGGTGTTTTTGTTGTCTTTTTCATTTGCCTGCCTGTTCAAAGCGCAAATCTATTTCAATAAAACATTGTATGGTACAACCACACATCGTGCAGTTAACCCAGCACTTATACGCTTTCTGTCTGCAGATTGTGAATGTGGTGTCTGTGGACGACGAGACACCCGTGAAGCACTCGCTCAACACGTACCTCATAGTGGACAAGTACGAAGTCATTTGAGGGACCTACGTTTCACCATGAGGCAATGTTTGAGGGGAAACAAACAAGCAGTACATTTGCTACAGTTCCACGAGTATCAGCACCATGTACAAGAGGGCTACTGTTCTTTTTTTTTTCTCTTTTGCTCTGTCTACCCAATGAGTTAGTAAATGTGGCAAAAGAAATAAAAACTGTTTTGAACATGCCTGTTTAGATAGTCTGGTCTTTCTTTCTGTGTGTGTGGCACAGTAATAAACTTTTTTCACGTAGTATTGTTAGAAATGGGTTTTGTCCAAGAACAGAATTTGTTTCAGTACCTTCAATGCTAGGCTTTACAGAAGGAAGCGGTGAACAAACGTATACAGTGGATTCCAGATAAACGAAACGCGTTAACGGAAATGCCGGATAATAGGAGCAATGGCATCAATTTTGGTTGGCCACCCATGGCTATGTTGGAAAACTTCGGTTAAACGGAACCCATCCTTTGTCGGACTTCGGTTAAATGTAACTGTAACCAAAACCACCGGAAACATCATTGGCGTATGGAACAGGAAACGTCCGCTAAGCATGTCAAATGGTGATGCTATAAATAATGAAGAAACTACAATCAATCGGGCAGTTGCACGAAACTAAGGCAAATTCAATATGCCGAAGTTGCAACAGTGTTTCTATCATGAGGGCTTGCAGTCAGGTTACTGCTGCTTCGTTCACACTGTCAGGAATAAGAGACCTCAGATGATGCCCTTGTTACCTGCTTTTAAGAGACAGTTGAAACATAGGTGAAGTTCGTGGCGAAGACTAGTACGATTCTATTGATGAAAGCATAGGTATTGCTGCTCCAGTGCGCGCTACTGTTCCGGGTTTGACGGCAAGAGATGCAGTTGAAAGTCTGCCATGCTATTTTGAACGTGAGGACTGTGCAGAATGTTTTCGCTAATGAACACACCTTTGTGCAAATGAAGCTCCAATATATAAAGCAGGGCACACTAATGTCTTTGTTTATTATCACAGTAGTATAAAAACCCTCGGACACTTTTTGAATAAATACACTTTTATGTCCCTCGCTTCAATGAAACTTCGGATAAACGGATCACATTTTTCTGTACCTTTGCGTTTCGTTAAAGCGGAGTCTACTGTATATCTATACAATTAATAGTACACACAGTAATCTTCAACGACAAATTTATTTGCAGAAGCGTTGAGAAGGGGGACAACTAAGGTAGGTAAGCAGTTTTATTTATTGGCCAACTTCCGAATGAACAAATAAAAAAAGATCATGTGGAAAAGAGGGGCATTAACTTTCTGGTTGTGATCCATAGTACGAGATGATCCATAACGTGGCCATTTCCCAGTAAATTTTTCCGGTGTGGATTATAAATACATGAACAATGAAAAATGGATACATCTTTCTGCTTAGAATTCGTTTGCCATTGAAGTGTGTGAAACTTAGTGTCGAATCCCAGATGCAGTAGTGGGCTAGCTGTGGTGAAGAGGGCAATTTCATAAGTGTATTGTGAGGTGAGCATAACTAAGAAGCAAAGACCATGAGTATGAGTCATAAGGGTTGCAATTGCAACCCACTTCTTGATAAACCAAACTAGGCAAAGAGAGAGAAAAGTTTGATACGAAATGCAGAGGTCAGCCTGAGGTACATTTGCACTTCTGTTTTGAACAAGACATCGTGCCTTGCGTGACCTGCGAGAATGCTAGAAAGCAAAGCACAGAAACTCGCAAAGCTTACAAATATTTACACACACATTTTGGGCATGCAGCACTCGTGAATGATAGTGCCCACTGCCTCTCTCTCTCTGCTTAGGCGCTTGCTTACATTTTTATTGTGCAATATATTTTAATGTGCATTATGGCTGTGCAGCATGAACTGTTAACAAAGGCGCTAACTGTTTTCACGTCTTTAAGTGACACATGCAAGACACAGTAACTATGGCCATAGCCTTTTAAGTCACGTTATCTACGTCTCCACTTGCGGTGTTTGAAGAGTCTGAACTGACACTGAGGTTCTGTAAGGCACTTGCACTGCTCGATGGACTGAAGAATGGTAGGGCATTTTTACTTGTACCGCTTGATGGACTGAAGAATGGTAGGGCATTTTTACTTGTACCGCTCGATGGACTTGAATCCTGCAAGGGGTGGTGATCTCGCACGAACGGCCTTTTGAAGGCGATGGCTCTTCACCAAGCCTCGCACCTTGCTGTTCGTAGTCATTTGGAAGAATCTTGTTGAAACACAAGTCTGCTGGCACCTGCTCAAGAGCTCGGCGTTCTCGTGCTGGACCACAATCTAAAGCATTGTCCTCACGTTTTTTCACTGCTGCGTTACATCTGGCTTTTGTAGGCGGTTGCGAGTACGAAGGCTTCTCATTGAAAACGCTGGGAACCACGCCTTTCTTCAGTTTTCGTGTCTTGCATCCTTCTTTGAAATCGGACACAACGAAGTGACGACTGCAGACAGTGGAGTAGCAGGACGTGAAATTGGGAGTCCAGTTATCTCTTGATATGAATTTTAGCCACTTCTGTCGAAGGTCTGCATCACTCGGAATTTCATGAAATGAAATGCCCGGGATCTTGTTCCCGCTGTACGATTTGCAGCGAGGTACACAGCAATAAGGCATACCACTGGGTTTCAGGTCGCACAGTGCTCCAATAAAAACCTTAAAATAACACAACGCACTTATACTGACCGCAAAGTTCCCGCTTCGGCCTGAAGCGTCTCGTTGGCGCTGCTGCGATTTACTCTCAGTCCAACGCCAATACACTACCGCTTGCTGCACCAGCCGGAGGCAAGCATTTTCTTTGAAAGCCAGCGAACGAGGCAAGCAGGCTATGTTACAGGTGTAGACGAGCACGGTAGGCTAACCGTATGCGCGCTGTGGTACTACACTTCAACACTGTAGCTGTTGCCCCGTAAACTAAACTAAAAGCCCCTCCAAGCATTTTCCGCAGTGCTGACCAACGCGGTATTACAGAGGCTAGAATATACTTAGCGGTACTACACTCTAGCATCTATTAACGTCGACTCTAGTGGTACTGTGGCTTTGCCATTGATCTCGCTCGCTATGGCTTACATCACGACCGGCCGGTCGTGGCTTACGTGTGGCCAGTGTGGCTTAAATCCAACTGCTTCCGACTTTTGTCTTGTGTGTAGGGCGTCTAAATCCATCGCAAGCCAATCGATGGGCTGTGTTGTAGCCAGTTGTAGCTGTTGTGAAGATGGCAGCTGCCGGCAACGTCGAAGTTGACTTTGGTGAATCTGACTACTCCAACAGAGATCTTTTTTCTGTAATTGCTCCACCGGATGAAGGTAAGCAATCGCCAGTATTTCCCACGAACGCCGTTTTTTTTTTTTTTTTTTAATGCTTCGCGCCGAAGCTTGTGTAGTCGTCGCTTGGTGCGCTACTCCCGACTTTCGTTCCGAGTGTGCAAGAAACAATCAGCCTAACCTTCATAAGCGTTATCGTTAGTAAATCACAGGGGAGAGCTGTCAATGAACTCTAAATAAGTGCTGTATTTGAAAGATACGTTTTGGTATTGTGCTTTTGCTGCGCTTGTGATGCCAAAGTAAATGGCTGTAAACAGACGCGAAAGTGGCACGTAGACGGTCCAGAGTGCCTGGGAAAAAAAACAAACTGAGAAACATAATGGCGTTCTTTATTCTCCTGCCGTTTTAACACATTTATTATTGTTACGGCAGATGTGTAACTTCTTTTCTGGATTCCTTTCCTGAAGAACAAAAACCGAACGCGCTTAACATTTCTTTCCGTGCATCATATTTTCAGCTGACGCCTGGAGAGAAAACGCGGACATAACCTCATATGTGCAAGAACTGAGCTCGTACGACGTCCAAAGGCTAAGTACGGACGCCGTTATCTTTCGATATAATTGGAGTTGTCATATGAAAAAAAAAAAAGTTTGATGCAAGATTTCAACGAGAGTGGCAATGTTGGCTTGTTGGTTGTTCATCCTGAAACGAAAAAGTTGTAGCGCGGACAGGGAACAAGGACACGAGGAGGCACATAAAGAATACACACGAAGGGCTATACATTTGCGGCCTTGCACATTTCTTCGGCATTTTGCAGGTCCAGGCCCTTGTTGCCAAGTAACTTCTCTCAGAGCTTTCCATTATGTATACTAAAAACAATTTGGTCTCTAATCAGAGACTCTTCAAGTAAGCTAAAGTTACAAAACTTTGTTGCTTACCTTTTTAGTTCCCATAGGAACCGCTCAAAAGGCTCAGCCTCTTTCTGTACTCGCAAGCGAGAAATGAGTCTCTCGTACACTTCATTTCCCTGGTCGATGCAGTATTCTTCAAACTTTTGCAGTAACGTGTCATAATCTTCCTTGCTCTCACCTTCAGTGAACGAGCATTTGTCGAAGTCCAGTGCCTAATCGCCCACAGTACTTAGAAGAATAGCTGTCTTGAGTGCTGAAGTTCTCGCCTTTAACGTGCAGCTTCTGCTTTAAAACCATCCAGTCTTTCCATATGTTGCCGGACAGCTATAGTGGTTCTGGGGGCCTGATGACGTCCATACTGGTAGAGGGAAATCACTTCTGACACCATCTTTCTTCACACAATTTGAAGAGTAGCATGTGTAAGCCTTTGTTCCTTGTCTACGCTACAACTCTCTCATTGCAAGATTTCAAATATTTGGTTTTTTTCTCTGTCTCTCGCTTTAATTGGGTTGTTTGCTACTTACTGCGAACCAATCGATGTCAATCGTTATCGAATCATTCTTCGTCGTAATAGTTCATTACAAGAAACCTTGTAGCTTGTATGAAAAAAAAAATTAAGGTACGGTTCAATATGGCTTGCATGTTGCTATGTACCCAGAACTAGAACAATATTTAAATAAAAAGAGAGGGCAAATTAGCTAGTTACTTACATATGTACCGCAACATTTGCGAACAGATTTTAAACTGTCATTTTACAGTTGAAATAATAACATTTGCTATATGGCAATACCAGAAGCATGTCTACCTCATTTCTCATTAGGCTATGGCCAAATATAGAACACATCTCAGTTTAGTCTTCTAGGGGATTCTCTGTGCTCTTTGTTGATCACTTGTCTAGTATAACAGTTCTGCAAACTGCCACTAGTGTCACTAGGGTCAATATATAAAATGTACACAGGGCATTCTTCAACTGAGTTCTGTGTCATCACAGGTTTCACTAACAATTTATAAACTTCTGTGAGCACCATAACTTAATGCATGCATGCCCATAACCTGAAACACATGGGTTGACTTGCACCTCTGTTCTAAAACACAACCTTTAAACACACAGCACACCTCAAAACTACTCGAACTTCATAGAAACTGTCTTGCCACCTGCCTTTCTTTTTTCCTTCATGGCCGAAATGCTGCCAACATTGTAGCACTGGTGCTGGAAAAATGCCTTTTGTGTAGCGGCATCTTGAACTACCTCTGCCTCGTGCTCGCTGATGCACAAGGCAGAGGGTACAAGTGAAGCATTGGTACCCGGAAAAAAACCAAATTGTTGGAAGTTAGCGCCGTGTCTGTGTCTTTCGTGTGCCTTCTTGCGTCCTCATCTGTATGCGCTGCTATAGTACTCCACGATAACTACACAGTTACCCTCTTATAGATTTATTATCATTGTAAATTCATAGGCTGTCACACAATCATGACAGGAGTAATGTGGACAAATCAGTGCTTCCACATCCTTTTAAGCTTAATCATGGCTGTTGGGACAGTACACTCACTCCCATTTCAACAGCTGAAGACATTGCTGCAGCTTGTTTCTCACAAATTTGTTGCTTGTACACTTTGTGCCCCGAACAGCTCACGAGCCAGAACGACTGGCTGAGGAAAAAGCACTAGTCTTGGAACAAACACAAAAGTTGGCCTTTGAGAATTACAAGACTTTCATTAAGACAGCACAGTGCTCCAAGGACATCTTTAAAGAGGTGAGTGGCAGTGGGAAGCAAATGTAACGGTCTATTGGTCTGTTTGTAATGCATGTTTCACCACATGAAAGAACAACAGCTGTTACAGGCTTAAACAAGTGGTCACCACACTAAAACTACAGTCTTATAACCTGTACTGAGTTCATTTAAGGAATTTTAAAGCAATAGCTGTAATGGGCTCACTTGCCCATGCCATTTTGATGTTGATATGGGTTGCCAGTGACTGTTTCCAGTGGCCCTGAGTGCTTTGCAAGAAGTTTATGAAGAAATGCTGTTGCCAGTGACCCTAAGGGCTGTGCAGGATGTTTATGAAGAAATCATTCTTCTGCCTGGCGATGGTTCAAAGTGTGGATACACAGATTGCCATTCAGAGAGTTTAGTTGTCGGCCACTCAGTCTACGCTGCAGTAGAGAAAAATAGCGTGCCTTGAGAGCACTATTGTGCTGCCTGCTGCAATGCTTGGCTGATGCCACACCCTGCAGCTAATCCATAAGCCAGCACAGAGGTAAAACAATTTAAGCAAAGGCAGCAGTAATGAAGGGCTGTATAGGTAAGAGGAGGGAGAAAAAGACGTCTCTCTCCACTTCACCACCGGGGAATGCCGACAGATGAAAACTGCTCGAACTAGAGTAGTCACTGAATTCTTTTTTTTCTTTTTGTCATCCTCGAAAGGAAGTTGCTCATGCACAACTGCATATCTCTAATTTCACTAGTACCACATGAAACAGTTCAAGGCTTACTGTAAATAATATTGAGCTGGCTGTTGTGTCACTGCTTCACAATATTGGTGTAACTGTAACATTTCAATTTATTTGTAGCAAATTTATTTCTTTCCAGAACAGCATCACTGTTTCAAATTGCAAATGTGTCTTAGCAGGAGTCAGGAAAAACAAATGTGAATTCTGCCCCCTCCAGGGTCACTTGAACACCAGACATACTGATCCTGTATTTATTCTTTTTTTCCCCCAATACCTTCATAGTTCAATGTGGTTGAAGGAAAGCTGGATGCTTTGCAAGAGAAGCTTCCAGAATTTGCCAAGAAGTGCCAGCAGTTCAGCCTGCAATCTCAGCAAATCACCACAAGGTCAGTGTTGCAGATATTTTTTTTTTTTCTGTTTATTCGGTTGTGCGCCACTAACAACAAGAGGAAATTCAGGTATTTAACCTGGGCATCAATCCTATACTGCATTACGTGCTCACAAGACTTGGTCACAGCAGTGCAGACACAGGAAAAGGCAACGCAGTTCTTGTCTAGTTCAGACTGGCTGGATAGGAAGTTTAGGAGTTCTTTAATAGACAGCGGTATAGTACACGCCTAACAGACATGTATACAGGGTGTCCCAACTATCATGCACCAAGATTTTAAAATGTGCAAATGCCGCGTAGCTGGACAGAACCAAGGTAATGTTGTTTGCCGTCGCTTAGAGATACTCAGATTATTTTTTGCATTCTGCCTAATTACATAATTAGTCTTAATTAATCAACTTTTCAAATATCATAATTAGATGAAAAGTGTCAGCGAGAAAATTGTAGAGCAACATGAAAAACTCATGATGTAGCTTTCTTTTGCTCAATACTTGATATGCATGCCAAAAGCTCTCAATTCAACAGTGTTGTCATTTTTTTTTTTTTACTTTTGTGGTGAATCCTTAGCTTAGCAGGGTAAGTCAAAAGAAGTGTATGGAAAAGGAGTGTGCCACTTCGTGTGTGCTGCTCTTCAGTGAACCTCTTCGATGCCAATTTGGGTATCTGGGTATGTGTACCACTAGGTGTGTGCCGCTTTTCAGTGAACCTCTTCAGTGAAACTTGGGCAACTAGGTTGAACCTGCGCCACGCGCTGTCCTTATGGCGGGGTCACTAGGTGGCACAGCGTGTGCAGTGCTGGAAGTGCAAGAGAGAAGCCCACCTGCATACACATTTCAGTGGTGGCAATATCGTGTGTTGCTACATTGCTTCAATGCTGATCGCATTAATGTTGACATTCATCGTGAGATAGATTCTACTGGAATTTTTTTATGAATGATGTGATTAGCATTCTTTGGGAATTTCACACAGTTTGTGGTATGTCCATCCATCAGCGTCTAACCTCTTTTACGCCATCTTTATAACCTCCATCTTTATAACCTCTTTACGCCAATGGGTAGCATTGGGATGCTGTGCTGAAGGAAACAGGTTCGAAACCAATCGTAGGACCAACTTGGGTCCAATGGATGCACAGGATGCACAAGCATGTCGTTTTTTTATCTCATGCTGAGGAGTCCCATTGTCGTGTTGAGACACGCGCTAATTAAAAACTGTTCCTGCCACCTGGTGCCTATCCCAGCTCCCCCTGTCATCGGGCAGAAGCAACAGAAAGGGGGAGCTGCACAACGAACATGGATATGATAGCACTTTGAATGTTGACCATGTCGCAGCTCATGCTCAGAAGCAACTACTGTGTTACAACTTCCTCAGGCTGGCAGCGCTGAGGGTCTTGGAAGCGCACTGCTCCTGCGCTCTAGACAGTCGTTATGGGACCTGTACAAGCCCTCACCTTCATTGGCTTCTCGCACACCTCTCAAAAAAGCTTCTCCAAGCTACTTGTTGTCCGTGTTTTGCTTTTTTCATACCATCTGGTCAACTATTAAAAAATATATATGTTGTACCATTAGAAATTAACTTGTTAAGCTTCACCACATTGTGCTGTCCTTTTGTATGTGCAGATGGCGCCAGATGTCCCAGATGCTGTCCAAGCATCCACAGCTGCTGGAAGTGTTGGAGCTCTCACAGCTGATGGAGACGTGTGTTCGCAATGGCTGCTATGACGAGGCCTTGGAGCTGGCTGCCTACGTGCGAAGACTCGAGAAGAAGCATGCCGCTGCCATTCCTCTCATTGCGGTCTGTCTCATTCTGCTATTTCTTGCTGGCCAGACACTGTGGAGGTGCGGCAGCAGCAGCATGAAATTTTCTATACAGTTTGCTATGAATTGGTAGCTTTTCTTATTGTCTTTTTTATCTGCACCTTTGTTGCTGTTCTGTGCCTGCTGATGTGTCAAGATCTATGACAGTACATAGAGTGTGTTTTGCTAATTTTTTCATTGTCTCCCGACCTGATGCCAGTGACAAGTGCAGTGACCACTAGTCACTGCACTTGTCACTGGCACTGTGCATTTGTCACAGCCACTGTGCATTTGGTAGCTCTTTAATCTCATCTTAGTTTTCAGTGTCCCTGTTCAATGTGAGTGAGTGACACGGAGACACATTACCACGGGCACTTGTTTTGTATTTTGCATATTGCTGAACAACACAAGTAACATGGTGTACAGCGGAGAGAACCAGTTAATGAATTAATTTTTCTTTTTTCTTTTTGCGTTGTACTGCTTGCGTTTAAAGATGCACTCTTACCAACTCTCCTTACTATACAAACTTCTAATTTTGTACTTTGTTGTCCTTGCTCAAGAAAGCATTGGTGTTCCGTTATCTCAGAGGTGTCATGGACATAGCCAGCAGCTTCATCAGGTGTCATGTTAACACAAGTTCAGGCCAGCCAGACAGGGGACAAAAAAACATAAGCTTTTAATTGAGCTAACTCGGGCCCACTAATGAAAAGTGCTAGACATCTGCACATGGAAATATGAATCAATGAATCAAGGGAATGGAATAAATGAATAAGTGAGTGGATGCATCAATTCATCTTTCTACCCATCGCAGAGCATTGGCGCAGAAGTCCGCGAGTCCCAGCAGCTGATGCTGAGCCAGCTGGTAGGACAGCTGCGATCCAACATTCAACTGCCTGCATGCCTCAAAGTGATCGGTTACCTGCGGCGCATGGATGTCTACTCTGAAGCAGAACTGCGTGTCCGCTTTCTACAGGTAACACCATGCATACGTCTTTCAGATAAACTTTGGGTACGCTTCTCTTTTGTCACTGTGAAGATTTCACGTAATTTTACTAGCGGCCGCGTACTCTATTAAACGTTCTCCCTTTTTTTTAACATCCCTTAAATTTATCAAGCCTTATGAATGGGCTTGCCCTACTTGCACTGCAGAAACAGGCCACATGTACAGTCTTTGTCAAAAGTACATGAGCTACGTTGCCTGCGACCATCATGCTGACTACAGGCTGTTTAAGTGAGTTCCTGTTGTATACTAAAAGTTCCAATACCCTGGGGAATTAAAAAAAAAATCCTTGTACTCACCATGTAGAGGTCTGGAGTTTCAGGAGCGTCACGGGAATAGCAGAACACAGCCAAACGACATATATGGTGAAGGCACAGAGTAGCCTGGATACCTTTGCCTAAGAGAGGAGAAAAAAAAAAGGAGGAGGGAAAGACAGACAGGTAAAGTCTTTACATATGAGTATACAGTCAACGACCGATTTTCCGGACGCCCGATTTTTCGGACCTGCCCAATAATTCGGACGCCTTCGTGGCACCGCCATGTACCCTATAGAGTCAATGTATAAGAACGTCTAAAATTTCGGACACAAAAAACCTTCACCATCCGATATTCCGGACTTTCTGCCATGACCGCAGGTCCAAAATGGTATTCATCGAAGCCACCACCGGCGTCATTTTAATCGTGTCGCCGCCTCGAACCAGTGCTTTCGCACGCAGATCCACTGACAGCTGTAGCCACCATCATGGCAATGCTAGGCCTAGCTACTCTGACGTTTGCGACCAAGCTTTTTGTTCAGTACCGTGTTCTTCATTAAAACAATTCGCTGCTGTTTGCAATAGCGCCGACTCCGCCTTTGTAATCCTGGCCAATGGCTTCGAAGCTCGAAAAGCATGGTGCGTTGCATAATGCTGGTTCCCGAAAGTCAACTTCGCCTCAATACAGCAGTGTTACCTGGTGAAGCATACACAATTTATTGCGGTGAGGCATACCAAGAGTGGGAAGGGGCAATTGTCACGCGACGGTATATTTTCCTTGATTATACCCGCGTGCACCCGCCATCTCCTATCACCATACAAGCACCGATATGCCTAATAAGTGTACTGACAGGCCTTTAGAGCTATTTCGGACATGCCTGTGGCGATTTGGGCCCGGCAGTGAAAGGCATGCATTCATTTTTTTCAGACTGACTGATTTTTCGGACGTTTTTGCAACCCCTAGGGAGTCTGAAAAATCGGACGTTGACTATTTATGTTGCTGGGCAAACATCTGATGAACTAAAAAAAAAAAACAAATCGAACAGCCAAGGCCAAAGTTGCAAAATGCAAGTGCACTCAAGCATTTTCCAAAAGGAGTTCGGATGAATGATAATGCAGTCCACCGCTATATATACTGGGTTTTAATCCATTTTCGGTGATAGATATTGCGATTCTGTCACATCAGCAGTATCATTTGACAAGGCTGACACTACTTGATAGACAAATTGCAGAGTGATATTAGCAAATTAATACAATTAACACAATTCTGCTAATTAAAATTGTAATAATATTTTTAGGACCATGTGTTTTAATTGTGGAATTGAGGTTTAGCGGCAATGAACTTCAGTCAATCCTCGTTATAAATGAAATCTGAAATCGCATCCAACACGGAAATATCTTAAATATAGTCAATATTTGTTATAAGCATATGCATATTTATTGCACTCTGATATCAGTGAGAATATGTCAACATCTATATTTCGTTATATTCGATAATTTGTTGTATTCGTGTTCAGCATATTGAGGCTTGTGTGTACAGTTGAACTTGCTTTTGATAACAATGCCGGTTTTAACAATATGTTGGATATAACAATGAGCAGCCGATGCACCGTCAACTTTTGTATGTGTTTCATGGTAAAATAAACACCTTACTACAGTGCTCTCATGCGTTATTAGTTATAACAGTTATAATAATTAAATCGGGCTACTGGATGTGTGCTCTGAAAGGAAAAAGAATGCAAAAGTCTCTAAAAGAAGACAAGCATGACCGCCTTGTCACACTTGTCTTTGTGCCACACACACCCCTCCCCCTCCCACAAGGCATGCTTTCCTTGCATTGCCTCAAAAAAAAAAAAAAACGCTAGCCTTTTTTTTTTTTGTCAGGCCCTCCTTAAGCCGCGTACCTGCACAGACTGGATAGGGACGGCGGCGCACCATGTGGGGTGCCCACACTGCTCAATGGTGAGTGTGTGCGGCACAGACATGGGTGTGGTGAAGGGGCTGGTGTTCTTTCTTTCTTTTTTTTTTCCCTTTACTTGGATTTCTTTTCAGTGCAGACACCCAGTAGCCAGATTGAATTGATGTAGCCAATAATATGTCGTGGGAACCTTGCAGTAAGCGGTTTATTTTACCGTAGAACTTGGACAAAAGTTCAGGGTGTGGCAGCTGCTTATTGTTACGTTTGAGCATTGTTAAAACCGGTAATGCAATAAGTGGGTTGAATTGTGCTTCTTTGTGTCTAAATAAAATGTTTAAATATTTCTCCCCTCTACCTTTTTTTTTTTTTAAATCCTACCCAGTTTTAACAATTATTGGTTATAACAATGGGATTTTCTTGGCACTTAATATTGTTATAAGTGAGTTCGAGTGTAATATCCATTTAGCAGAAATCATCTGCTTAGCACCAATTTCGAGAAATATGTTTCCGGAATCTGTGGCAGAATGCATTGATGTTCCAGTTAACACTTCCAGCACTCCATTTTCTACAGTGATTTATAAATGTGCTTTCAGGCCAGAGGCTCCTGGTTTGATAGTGTCCTAAACAACATTCCAACAAAAGATGGTAAGTCCTGCTCTGTTGCTCTTGCAGTCATTTGCTTTCTATTATATTGTTTGATTAGATGTGGCAAGCTGTCTGAGGCCATTGCAACAAGTGTCAACAGATGAACCTTGATAGCAGTGATAAAAATGCAATCATTGTGCTATGCTGCATTATGGATGTACTCGTAGAGCAAGGAAGACCAAGGCAGGTGAAGCTCACAAACTCTGTACTAACATTTAATGAAAGTTTCAGTGAAAAACATTCATAAGCTGGATAAGCAACTTTCTGCAATCTGCTTGACCAACTTGTAAAGTCTGAGCTGTTTGCATTGCCTTTTTAACTTCGGCTTTTGTCTCTTTAAAACAACAACAAAAAAAGCTGGGCAAGTGATTGGGCAAATTAAAAAAAAATTTAATTCACGTGTTGCCTTGGTATAGAAAAAAAAAACAAAAAAACACCCATCTTTTTCAGCTTTGACAAGACATGTAACACATTGGGTGTAAGAAAATTAACTATCTTCTGCTCACTATTCTCATTTTGTGATTGTCTGAAAAATGTTGGTTCTCACTGTTCCTGCTTTTTCAGCTTTATGTTTGTGTTGTGTTCACAGCTGCCCTCTTTACTGCTTTCAACACCCTATCCTCAATACGCATGATGTGTATTGACAGGTACGTCCTCGATAGCCTGTGACGCAAAGTAGGCTTCCTGTAAGGTGAACCTGCTTACCTTACGAAAAATTTGGCTTAGAAAAAGTACACTGAGGCCATGGGAAACTAAGCAGCAGTCTCAAACTGTTCTGCTTAACGGCAAATTCAACTTCACTCCTTGTGTGTTACTTTCTTGTTGACAGCTCCAGCCTCGCGGCAGAAATGTATTTTACTAAAGAAGTACGATAGCTACAGCCTCTTGCGTGGGCGTAGTATAACATGCATACACTGGCTATGCTTTTCCAGTAGGAGAAGCTTTCACCACTCTTGCTGCAGGATTGCTTTGTTGTCCCTTTCAACTGTAAAACGTGAGTGGCATATGCCAGTGCAGTTTACCCTTGCTTGATAGCATGCTCTGCACTATCTACAACACAAAATCTTGCAAGCCTCTACATGAAGGAACAGTATTCCGCTAGCATTTTCTTCTGAATAATTCTACTGATGTACTCTGGTGCTTCTTTCTGTGAATAGCGTGTCACATTTGCACTGCAGGCTCTACAACGTCTGAAACGCTGCAAGAACAGGCATAATTATAGGGACGAGCTGTCTGCATCTAAAACACTGAGAAGGTGAACAGAGTCTATTTTAAAGTGAGGTTATTTATTGTAGAACCAGAAAAAGTAGTGAATGTTTTACTGGGTTGGCCACATATTTAAATGATTACTCATCACGGTAGCTAAGTGGCAGTGGCATTCTGCTGCTGAGCACAAGGTCACAACTTCGATTACCAGCCATTACAGCTGCATTCTGATGGGAGTTGGATGCAAAGACACTCATATATTAAGCCATGGCTGCACGTGGCCTAGGTGATATTAATCTAGAACCCTCCGAAGGTATGGTGCCTTCTGCAGTCATAGGGTTGCTTTGAAATGTTGACCACATTCAGTTAATGACATGAATGCCTTAGTTCAAGCCACCTGAAAATCAGACCCTGCGAAAGGACACGTGAATGTGATAATTTGCACCAAATTACCATGAACTGCCTTCAAGAAGCTGAAATGTCAACAAGTTTGTGAAGCTGTAATGAGTCCTTGAGGGGCTTTAAAGGTAACTCGGGGGAAAGTGATGATCCCAAATCTGCCTAACTTGTGCAGGACCACAGGCTTTGAGGTGTTTGGGGTGTCTGGTTGCATGTAAAGCTGTGACAGAAGCAGACGTTGAGAACATTCGGAGGCCGAACTCCTCATTTCTGCCCCCCTTCCTTGCTTTTGTTACAGCTTACACGCATCTCACACGAGTGGTGGAGGCCTGCCGGGTACACCTGTTCGACATTGTGACTCAGTATCGTGCCATCTTCTCCGACGATGACCCCCTGGCTGGTCTAGGAAAGGATCCCAACACCCTCGGAGCCACCATCTTCTACAGTTGGATAACCAGCCAGGTAAGCATGGCTCTTCACTAACTCATCTCAGAGTTAACCGTGGCACCCGTGCAGCCGTGGTCACGTTACTAGAGTAGGTTCACTTTTCAAACTTCTGTGACCACGTGGGACCCGCCACCGATTCTCGCATCTCGTGGCACTGCTGTCGCACTTTGCTTGGTTGGCACGGAGCAGACAGGGTGGCAAAGCACTGTCCGCGGCTGTTCACGTAGTTTGGCGGTGTGTATACTTGAGTGTTTTGCGACACTCTTGTGCATGTTGGATGCCGTGTGCATTTTGAGGAGCTTACGGCCCACATCATCAAATTTTATTTTTATGTACGGTTCCTACAGCAAAAACGTGCCTTGAATGTGCAAGTTCAGTCCGCCCGTGAGCGAGCAAAGCTCATGTAGGTTTGAACATTGCACTTGTGAGTGTGGTACTCTGATGAAAGAAAATAATGCTAGCTTCATTTTTCTTTTTTTCTTTTTTTTCATCCTGAAATCAAGTGCTCTTGAGAGAGTGTATATATCAAGAGAAGGTGCGTTAGATTTATGCCTACTAGTATTTTAAAAGTGCACCGATGGGCCTGCTGACCGCTAGAACTGCTGATTAGTAGCACCTATTAGTACTAAATAATTAATTAACTGATTGGCCTGCTGACAGTTACAACTGCTGATTAGTGGCAACAACTAATATTAAATAGTAATTAATAATACTAATTAGTCCTAACAATTAGTACTAATGGAACACTTAATTAAAAATTCAAGGAGCACTTAGTTATCCCTACGTGGATGAATGCGAAAGCATTACTACCACCAAAGGTCGAGGATTCAACTCCCACCAAAGGTCATGGGTACGAGTGCCTTAATTAACTCTATGTTAATAACTCTGCCTTAATTAACACCAAGCATAGTGGGTACAAATCACAGCAAGGGTTGACTTAACTCTATCATAATTAAACTGGGCCTTAATTAACTTCACCTTAATTAGCATTAACGGTTGTGGGTTCGACTTGCACCAATGGTTGTTGGTTCGAGTACCTTAATTAACTGTGCCTTAATTAACTTTGCCTCAATTAACACCAAAAGTAGTGCGTCAGACTCCCACCAATGGTCGTGGGTTTGAGTGTTGTAATGAACTCTATCGTAATTAAACATGTTCCTCAATGCACTCTACCTTAATTAACTGTGCCTTAATTAGCTTCACTTTAATTAACACTAAAGGTCGATGGTTCGACTCCCACCATAGGTCAAGGGTACGACTCCTGCCAGAGGTCATGGGTACGAGCCATAGGTCGGCAGTATGGGAGAATACTCACACTCACTCACCATAACTTTTTCCAGGCCCCACGCTCACTCACGTTCACGCTCACCTCCACACACACTCACTGGTACTCACTAGCACTCACCTCCACTCACACTCACTGGCATTCACTTCCATTCACCTCCCCTCACACTCACTGGCACTCACTTGAACTCACCTCCACTCACTCGTGCGCACCTTCATTCACACTCACTGGCACTCACTCGCACTCACCTCCACTCACACTCACTGGCTCTCACTCGCACTCACCTCCACTCGCACTCACTGACACTCACTTGTATTCGAACTCACTTCCACTCGCACTCACTGACACTCACACTCACTGGCTCTCACTCGCACTCACCTCCACTCACACTCACTTCCACTCGCACTCACCTCCACTCACACTCACTGGTACTCACTAGCACTCACCTCCACTCACACTCACTGGCATTCACTTGCACTCACTGGCACTCACACTTGCACTCACATCCACTCACACTCACTGGCACTCACTCGCATTCTCATCCACTCACTGGCTATCACTTGCACTCACCTACACTCACTCGCACTCGCACTGACCTCCACTCACACTCACTCGCACTCCCTCACACTCACTGGCACTCACTGGCACTCACCTGCACTCACACTCACTGGCACTCACCTGCACTCACATTCACTGGCACTCACCTGCACTCGCACTTACCAACACTCGCACTCACGCCTTTGAAATGAGTGCGAGCGAGTGTGAGTGAGTGCACTCATGAGCGAGTGCACCGACCTATGGTTCGAGCACCTTAACTATTCTAATTAACTGGGCCTTAATTACCTTTGCCTTAATTAACACCAACGTGAGGCTATACAAACATTGCAAAATGCATCAGTGAAAACACTTGTTGCGTTTTGAAGTTGCAAAGTTGGAGGACCCGAGCACCTTCGCCAATGAAGAGCTGCACCCGTGTAGCGGCGGCGCTACATGGGTGCAGCTACACCTGCGGCGCTGCCGCCCTCTGGCGGCAAACCAAGGCAGGGGGACGCCTGTGATATACGGTGTCTACGGAGAGTTCAACAACTGAACGTAGTCTAGTATTGTTGGCTGTGGTGTTCTGCTAGGCACAGAATTACGGATTGAGCATATGCATTTGGCTGCTGCATTTCATTGGAAAACTAATGAAAAAATACAAGGTCTTATTGACTTCCATCAAAAGGGAATAATAAGAATCATCGCATTCACAAAAGTGGCAGGCGCTCATGAATAGCATATTTGCACGAATCTTATGCACACCTTTTTTCAAAAAAAAATGAGTAAAAATTGACTGCACGGTACAATTGGATACAGATTTTATGTTCGACTACGATCACTTTTGGAGATACTGTGAGCGTCCTATTTTTTTGTACTCCCTTGGGGCTGCGAGAACATCCGAAAAATCGGGCAGTCCAAAAAAAAAATGAATGCATGCCTTTTACCGTCCCCAAGGGCTCAAATTGCCACAGGCACGTCCAAAATAGATCTGAAGGCCTGCCAGTACACTTATTAGGTGTATCGCTTCACCACCTAACACTGCTGTATTTAGGCGAAGTTGACATTCGGGAACGGCATTATGCAATGTGTCATGCTTTCCAAGCTTCGAAGCCTGGCGAGGATTACAATGGCAGAGTCAGCTCCATTGCTGACTGCAGCGAATTATTTCAATGAAAAACACCGCTCCGATCAGTGAGAACCTTAGTAGCGAATGTCGAAACAGGTAGGCCTAGGGTTACCAGGGTGGTGGCTATGGCTGGCAGCAGATCTGCATGCGAGAGCGCCTGTTCGAGTCGGCAAAATAATAAAGAGCTTTAGCGTGCCCGGTATTCGGGTACAAGCAAGCAGACTGGGCATTTTACCGCATGAGCGGAGGCGCTAACATGAATGACCTGCACGGCGTAGCCACTTGGTGGTGCAGAGCTCAATCAAACACAGAGCTAATATTGCAGTAACCAAGTGTATTCTACTTTGCTGCTGGTGTAAATTTTCGGTAGCCGCGTAATCGTGTTGCTGCTGAAAATTTACACCAAGACCAAAGTGCACTTGGTTACTGCAATATTAGCCGTGTTTGTCTGGTTGAGCTCTGCACCACCAGAGAACTGAGGGGGCACCGTGCAGGCAGCTCACGTTTATACCTCTGCACCAGAGGACTGCACCGTGCAGGCCGCTCACGTTTATACCTCTGCCCCTGCAGTAAAATGCCCAGTCCGCCTGCGTTTACTGGCATACTAGACAAGCTAAAACTAATCAAAATGGCTGCGATGGTGGCTTCAATAACACTGTTTTGAACCTGCGGTCACAGCAAGAAGTCTGAAAAATGGTATGGTGAAGGGTTTTTGCACCTGAAATTTCAGACATTCTTATATATTGACTTTTTGGGGTACGTGGCGGTGCCGCGAAGGCGTCCAAATTATCGGGCGTCCAGAAAATTGGCCGTTGACTGTACTATCACTTTTGTGAGATTTCACACGACTTGGCATCAGATGCATAGGCATATGCAGCCACCAGCATTTCTAGCGCTGTGCTAAGCTCGCTATCTACACAGAATACCAGGAACACTCTTTGCCGCATATTTTGACAAGTCTAGTGCAGAGTCACATGAAATCTCTTGAAAGAGATAGTAGTATTTCTAAATGTGATCGCTCGACAAGACGGCCTTGTGTGCTTGGCGTCTGTGGCCAATGAAATGCAAATGGTGATGACGATGAACCGCTTTCACTATGAAACCTCATTAAAATAAATGTTTTTCTTTTGTGAAGGCAAATTCTGCTCGCCTTGTTTTTTCTGATCATGAACATTGTGACATGCTCTATTCTTCTTATATAAATCAGGTGCATGTTACGTTCAGGTGCATCTTACATTCAGGTTCACTTTTGTTTTCTGACAACGAGCATCGAAGATGGTGTTTATGATGCAACGCGGGCTTACCCTGCTCTTTCGCACTGTCCGCTCTGTGTTGGCTCGGTTTCTGGCTGCGCTCTTGTGTTTTGCACAAAAAACCGCTGCGTAGCGCCAGCTGTTCGGTACCGTTTTACTCACCAACGGCAGTAAAGGGTGGTGATGGAACGTCACCACTCCCCGCTCGAGGGACAGGTGATTTGAATGGCGCTAGAGGTATGCAGACTCTTCAGAAGGGATTTTCACTTAAAATGTCTTTTTCTAGCACGAAACAAAGTGCTGCGAGATTTCTGAAATAATATTTTAACAGTTCATTTTGACTTTATATTTGCCTTTAGTGTCCCTTTAAGCCCGCAAAAATTGGGTGGGATTTAGATTTGGGGTGCATTAAAATTCTGTAAATACGGTCTCTTTTCCATTCAACTCATTCTACAAATAAAAAGCAACTTGACGTACACATAAATAACCTTATTTGCGTGCTTCTTGTAATCTATACTGCAGGTAGTTAAGTATTCTGGCACCTCTGTCTGTAATTCTATAGCAAACAACACAAACATTGGGCACAACTTCTCAGTTCAAAAATATTTTACTGAAACAGTAGTTAACAGTTCGAAAATTAATTTGCGTTGTCCGTTCACCCTTGTGGGCTGGTGATGGCCATTGTCATCATTGATGTTAATGTGTCATCATAAACCCGCATCGTTCACCATCACCACAATTTAACCATCAAAGCAGTTTCACCATCACTACAGTTTATGTAGAATAGTATTTTGACTTGCAGCTTGGTACCCATGAGTGCATGTCTGTTCTGCGTAATCAAACATTAAATCACTACATAACTGTATAATATATATAATCGTCTTGCAGGTCTCTAAAGCACACAGACCTACCAATGTAACAATACATGATATCCAACAGTTTCATAAAAGAGGTGGAACACCTAAGCTGTTGCAACGTTATCGGGGGATACATATGAACATGGGCAAAACACACGAAGGATAGTCAAATAAATTATTGAAACACAAACCTAGCCCGAGGTTGTGGGTTTAATTCCTGACCACTGCAGCTTCATTCTGATGGAAAATAAATGCCAAAATGCCTGTGTACTCTTGTACTCGAAGTGTTGCTTTAGGATTTTAAACCGCATTTGTTCATTCATTTGATCAGTCAACTACTCAGTCAACCAAATTGTTTTTCGGCAATCGCTTTCAGGTTAGCCGGTTCCTGGACATTGTGGAGCACGACCTGTCTGCAGAGCTGTCAGGCCGGTTGGACTCGGTACTGTCGCAGTGCATGTACTTTGGGCTCTCCTTTAGTCGTGTGGGGGCCGACTTCCGACCGCTGCTAGCACGCAAGTTCCAGCAGGCCGCGGCCACCCGATTCCGCTCTTCCATCAGTCGAGCAACTGAGAGGTGTGTACATGGCTACTGCAGCAATTCTCAGTAAAATGACAGCTATGCAGAGTGCGCCGTATTTGCTCGATTCTAACACGCACATTTTTTATCACTATAGCAGTTATATGCACACACCAGGTGCTGTCAGTGTCACCGTGATGTTCCATATAAAGTGCTAGTATGATAACACCGGGGCCATATCCTGTAGGTGTGAGTGAAAGCGTGCGAGGGTGAGCCGAGGAGGATGGTTTTATCTCGCACGCGCAAGGGAGAAAGGCAAGTAACAAGCACGCACGCCGTCTTTTATTGCACGAAAAGCACCGGGGTGTTCCACCATTTTTCACTCGCATGCACATCCCGATTATTTTTTCTGAGCTGGTCGCCAGCCAATCGTCCATCCATCGCGATGTAACCGGCTCTCTTCATCCTCGAAAGCCTCTGCCGTGTTTGTGATATTGCACACGCAGCCATTGCACTGAGTAAAAACAAAACTGCTGTTCTGAAGGCACGTGGATGACACACGCGCCGAGTCGAAACGAAACTACTGTTTGCTGCCGACGAAGCCGTGGTTGCTATCAACGCGATCATAGATGACGATTACGCAATTATGAAGGCACACAGCCAACATGTTTTTATACACAGTGGGTAAAGGTTACAAAGAATAAAGGTTATAAACAATATAGGTTATGAAGATTATAAAGAATGAAGGTTGTAAAGGCACAAGTAGGCACGAAGCGTTCAAGCATTCCTATCATTCATGTATGATTTCTACTGATGGCTATGGTGATGCGGATTCTGTTGCTTCGTTTTGGTTGGATGCTAGCACGGCTTTTGCGTCGCACGTTTGCAGCGCTCTTTGCTCCCTGAGCTCCGAGAGTTATCCAAATTAACCGGTGTGCGGCCAGATACGTCCGAATTAGCAAGGGTTTGATTCCGTTAAATAATGCATACGCTTGCCAGGACCAGAGGACGAGTACGAATTATCCTATTTCCCGAATTGACTAGGGTTGAATTAACAAGGTTTTACTGTATTATCATGTCCAAAATGTAGACCATGGGGCATCTGTTTTTATCAGTAACAGCTTGATGCACATTTTTGCCAAGGTCGCAACACAGTCTTCGCAGAGAATAGGGTAATATGGATGAATTGGCATTGGGCAACGCTATGCCGAAAATACATGAGTATGACTAAATTACATATGACTAAACGAGTCTTATGCATTCTACGTTGTGGGTGTCATGAGTGTTGAGGCTTTATGACTCTTGAATGTTCATAGGCACATTGACCAGAAATGGAAATTTCTGTGCCCACAGTGAACTGCCAAACAGCAAATTTAGTGTGCAATGACCACTGCCAAAATAGGAAATCTCTTCGCTTATGATGTCCCCTTAACTGGAAACGTGTGCTTGACTACTGTGAAACTGAAAATAATTTTACGTGATAGATGACCATTCAGCTGAAAATTTATGAACCTTCTTTCTGACAGAAATGCTGTCAATTCCATCTGTACTATGGTAGCTTGTGATAGTGTTCTGTTTGGCATGCCAGCCAATCACACCTTTCTTTCATCAACAAGTGACATTCTATGCACTTTCTGCTTGGTATGTTTTATCTATGTGTCCATCAAGGCCATGTGGGTGTGTATTAGAATTTTGCTAACTTGACTTTTGAGTGACTTTTTCTATTTTCAGAGTTCCACAATGTTTGATAGAAAGGTAACCTTAATAATCATGAATAAAAAATAGCATGTCCATTATGTGAGTACATTCGGTAACAACAAGATGTGCAGTGTTTAGTGCTTGCAAATTTTGTAGTCTAAAGTGCTTTTATAAAGTGAGGAAATGAGAACAAAAATTGACAAAATGAGAATTTTTTTTTTTTTTCATTTAAGAAAGAGAAATGTATTGAGCAATTGAATGGTTATAGCAAATGCTCAAACAAAGTTAACATCGCACGTTCAGGAGGTAAATGGCCGCCACAGGCTGAGAACAGCCTAATTCCTTGAAAGCAGATGACTTTAGTTTTGCAAAACTGAGTTTAGAATCATGTATCTCGGGTCAAAATCTACAACAAGGACAATTTTCTTTGAAATTTGTAAATGTCAACAGGGCACTTATCTTTGACCTTATATAAAAACAGCCTAAAATGGTAAATGATTGCAGATAAAAAAACCAGGCACTTTCATTGTCCTCAGCCACAGTTGTCTGTCTGGTTCTTCCACACCAGATTTGGGGAGATGATGCACTCCTTCACGTTGACAACACTGCCATCGATGGCACCAGCAGCCATGCTCATGTCCACCCTCACGATGCAGGTCAGTTCACAAAAGCTCAGCTTCATCGCATTGATCTGCTAGGACAGTGCACAGATATTTCAGCTGTTAGTCAGTGCATTTGCAGTGGCATGAAGTAGTTTTTATATAAAATCACCTTAGTTGCAAATTGAAGTTGTTGCTATTGCTGTCTCGACATGTTGTGCATGCTATGGCTCTTGGATTATGATGAGCGTGACTAATTTTGACGTGCAAGAAATCTTTTGTGCGGTTCTAATGGTTGCTGCGGTCCTTATAGCCTGATAAACATTTGACTGGGACAGTTCTTTCTGCAACTTGAATGGAAAGCACTGTCGCAATAGGATGGGACGATAATCAGGACGACATGCAGTTCTATACCGGGTGCACGAGGTGTTTGAGATCACAATGTTGTCTTCAGGCAGAGAAGAATTATCTCCAGCAAAAAATACTTATTTTCGCCAAACTTTGAGAAATACTTCTTTTACGGTTTATTTCGACAATTGATCAATGAATCCCCCATCCGCAGCAGTACCTGATTCAATTCAGCTTCGGAAACGGCTGCATGCATGGATCACGTGGTCGTTAGAGATGTTGGCCATTGAGTCAGAAATGGCGGCCTTCAGCGAGTCTTTTGTATTATGTGGCTGTTCGTTATCCTCTATCTCAACGATTCCCCATACATAGTAGTGGAGTGGATTTAAATCTGGAAAAATAGGAGGCCACAAGTTGAGAGTGACGTGGTCGTAGAAGTTTTCAGCCAGCCACTACTGGGTGACGCAGGCAGTGTGGGCAGAAGCTGAATCTTGCTGAAAGACATAAGGTGTTCCTTTCGAAACAGTCTCTATCCAGGGCTTTACAACAGTGGCAAGCACCTCCACGTACGCGGCAGCATTAACACAGAGTCCTTCTGCAAAAAAGTGTGGCGGCATGACGTCACCATCGTTGCGGACAACTAATAACAATATCACTGATGACGGAAATTTTATGTGCATCACTGTAGGCACCTCATCAGCGCTTGCGCAAAGCTACCTGTCGGGACGGCAGTTACCTTTTTGGCCTTGGTCAAAGTTCTTTTCATGTGAAAAAAAACCAGAGCATTCCAGGCTCCTCAGGTCTCTTCAGCTTACTTAGCAAGTGCTTGGACCAGAGCAGACGAGTCTCCCGAGTTTTATCGGACTTGAATTGCCCCCTCCACATGACATAGGAATGGTACCTCAAGCCCTCGTGCACAACGAGCCTGAGAGTCGACTCTGCGACTTGGAGCTCCTTTGCAATGGCCCACATTGACTTCCCTGGGTCGTCACTCACAATGACTTGAAGCCGCCGGAGAAAATCGGGGGTTGTGACGACATGTGACCGCTGACTGTGCTTTTTCCTTTTCGCCAGAACACATCAGTTGTGTTGGCACCTTGTAAACGAAAGGCTTCGCTACGTTCAGAAAGGTGGCAATTTCCAAGTCGCTGTGGTGTGTGGCCAGGGCGATGAGGACTACATGGCATTTCATTCCCTGCGTCACCCTGTATGCTTTAATCTTTGAACAAACTGCACAGTGTGAATGATAAGGGGTCAACCAACAAGAAGCCGCACGCCTAGATAGATATGATGAGCCTGCTGGTGTCTATGGCGATAAGGAGTAATGTTCTCAAATACCTTGCGCACCTGCTATGTCATGTTGTTTTTGAGAGTTTTAAAACTAATGCCATACACAATTATCAGGTGCAGTGCAGACACAGAGTGTAATGGGCATTATGTTCAGGAACACAGGGTAATTCTGTTAGCATGTAGTACATGGGGAGCTACACTCATAGCTATGCTCATTAACCTCCTTGAGGGGTGTAGTTTAACTTGCAAGATAGCAAAGAAAGTTAAACAGGAAACTAAGGGCGACCAATGAGTATACAACAGAATTTTATATATACAGTTGAACCTGCTTATAACGAATTCCTGGATATAACGAAGTTTTTCTATTCCCCGCCGTTACTCCATAGAAGCACATGTATTTGAGACCTCTACGTAACAAAGTAGCAGCGGGAGACCCCCTCGAAATAACGAATTTTCCCCGCTGACAACCTAGAGATTTCGCCCCAAATTTTGTCATTTTTGCGTGAGCAGCAACTGGAAGCACCTTCTCCGCCGCAATGGAATGCGAAGCAGCGGCGTCGCGCTTGGCGCGTTCTAATTCACGGCGACTCCGAGGCAAGAGCGAGCACGCGTGTGCATGCGTGTACGTGTGCGCGAGGCAGACCTGCATCCCTCGACCCGGCGATCTTGCCACCGCAGGCGTGACCTTTCCCCCTCCCTTCATATAAGCCTGATCCCACCGCTTGCTGCAGCTGGCCTAGCCCGCCAAGCCGGCACTCTCCTTTTGCCTGCGCGTTAACATCGAGTATGACCCTAAATTTGCGCTACCATATCGCCATTGGCATTTCATTATGGCTGCCTCCTATGCACTTCGAGCCTAGCTCCCGTAGCTTTGACCATGTGCTGTAGTACGTGTGCTTTGGCATTAGTCTACCAATTTAGTTAAACAGCGAATGTTTACAAGTTTATACGGCCGATAAAACTACTATCCTTACTTCTATAGCTGTTTGCTAATTTGCTGTCGCAATCGATGCTTCGCCTTTCGGGCGAAACCGGGACTTTTTTGTTCATCACAGCTTTAGTGTATAGGGAGTAAATCTTGAGCAATAGTTGTATTTCTGTATGAAAGCATGAGGTGCGCGGTACTGTAAAGGATTTTTTTCCCTCTCTTTTGGTCACGGAAAACGGGTGCGCGTTACAATCGAGGGCGCATTAGAATCAAGTAAATATGGTAAGCGTTTCTTTTTCGAATTTTCGTGCCAAACCTGCGTATAACGAAATCCTCTTTATAACGAAGTTTTTCGGGAATTTGTCAATTTCGTTATATTCAAGTTTAACTGCAGTTGTAAAGTGAGACATGAAGATGGAAGTGAGGATTAGAAAGCATGCGGGTGTGGCTGATATTCTAGTTAAGATTGAGCATGTTGTGTAATGTGCAGGACTAGTTACCATTGGTCTCATAAATGGGCACCAAGATAGAGAAAGGAGAGTCAAGTATGGCAGAGGATTACGCAGCGCGATGATACAATTAAGCCTCGTTATAACAAACTACAATAAAAGAGAATTCTCTATATACTGAAGTATTTAATTTTTGTAACTTGTTGTTCATAGAACACCATGTAGTTAGAACCTCAATATAATGAAGTGTGTTTGTACACGATTTCAATGTAACAAAATTTCACTGCCATCGCGAAGGAATACCAAGACAATAAATAGAAACTTCCACAGACGCAGATAGTCAAATGGTTGAATTACAGGGGGCTGCTTGTGAATGCACCTCTCAAATCGCGCACCGCATGCCCAAGAGGGACCGCCGAAGCGGAGGAGCGTCGTGTTCCATATAAAGACGATGCGATAAGATCCTATCGCGCCCCTCGCGCTGTATTTTTTAGGTGCAAGTGAAAGCATGCAAGGGTGAGCCGAGAAGCGTGTGGCTAGATGAGCACAGTCTTCCCCCCACGCTAGCAAGGAGAAGAGGGGGGGCTCTTCTCGCGGTAATGCAATCAAGTGCATGTAAGGGGAGGGGGTAGGTTGGAGTGCCTTTCCTTTTCTAGTGCAGTAGTGGCTGCGCATGGATGTCGGCACTTTGCTCATTGCATACACAGCGCAGCCCACGTGCACTGTTTTGAGGGAATCTGCCGCGCGTGCTAAGAGTGGGCATGCCAAGATGGTGCGGAATCGTATGCGTTGCCTTCCTGCGCATTTAGTACTGGATGGAGTAATCTCGAGTTTTGGAGATGAGTTGAAGTGAGAGGCAGACGAAGCATTTGCTACCTGCAGCTGGCACTTTTCATGATAGCGTCGTACCACTGCGAGATGCAGGATGGAGTATATGCAGGATGGAGTTGCAGGATGGAGTATATGTGAAATCATGTCTGGCTTCATTTCATACCACCAATGCAAAGATGTCGTCGACATGGCATGAAACCCTATCGTTCGTGAGTGACTCATAAATTCAACAAAATTAAATGTTTTCTCATTCAAGTTTGCTTTTTCCGATTGCCCAATATTTGAAAAATTTTGCAGCCTCTTTCATGTAAAACAACTCCATTATCACTCATTATAACACTTAATTGCATAAAAGGTTGAATTTCAATATAACAAAATTTCTACATAACGAAGCAAATTGTTGATTTTAGTGATTTCGTTATATCGACGTTTAACTGTATTAGGAAATTTCAAAGTCATAGGATTTGGTTAAACTGGCACAAGACTGTTGTACATGAGGTTGCTGGGAAAAGCTTTCATACTCCAGTTGGCATAAGAATGTCGCAGTTTTGCCTGAAAGGCAAAGTCTTGATTGCGATAGCAAATTATGAGACAGCTGTACAACCATTTAACTTATAGTTAACCGTATAACAGTTGTCAGCCATATGAACTTGTAAACATTCGCTTATTAACTAAGTTAACAAGCATGGTGTCACGCGTGCACAGGCAAACATGAACACATCTTATAACCCTGTCACACGGGCACTCGAAAGTCTTTTGAGCAAAAAGACTTCTCCCGAAAAAGAGTTTCACCCGCAGACACTTGACAGGGAGCGATCTCTTTCTCAGAAGCGGACTTTTCTGGAAGAGGAGTTCGCCGATCTCCTTTACGGCCGAAAAGTAGTAGCCTCGAAGCCAGTGAGCACCAGCAATTATGATATATTAAAGAAAATAAACGAATGCTTAATTTTATGTCTCGCAGCTGTAGTAAACCCAGTAATGCTCATTTTCTTTTGTACTCTCGTAAGCAGGTCGAACGGGCTGGGGATGTCACGTGATGATGCTCTTTAAACTACTACAATAAATCGTTATATTAACATTTTTGTGTTAAATTTATTTGAGAAACGTGTAAACAATAAGTTTGCACTTTATTATTTTTTTTTTTTTTTGGCTGATATTGTTTCGATCGCTAGCGCCACGCTTTCAGGAGCGTGCCCAGAAGGAAACACTAAAAGGAGATCGTCGGCGCCGTGTGTCTGCTGCGTAACGCCTCTTCATTGAAAAGTCTTTCAACTTGATAAAACACCGCTTGCGTAAAATAGTTTTTGCGTGCTCATGTGACAGAGGTATTACTCAATAACCGCGGACACTCGCTGGCAAAACGCTGGCATGAGGAAGAGCGGCAGCAGCAGCGAGCGAATTTTCCTTCGTGCTGCCTCTCGCTTCAACGTGAACGAAGTGGCATGAACACAGCGCACACGAAGCCATCAGCCCTCGGCGTGCCTAGACTGTGTACCCACCGCGAATTGCTTTCGAGGTAGGGCCTACGTGGCTGCACTCGGCCGTGCCATACGTAGCCGCCGCAGGAGTGCCCATATCGCAATAAAATAGGCTGGTAATGATGACAATAAGTTGTAAAATAGTTTCCACCGATTGTCTTAGGGGATGAAATGAAATTGTTATGGTCATATCACGCTCTCTGCATATTATGTTGTCTCATGTGTCTTTCTTTTTCTCCTTTTCCTAATGCAGGAAAATGTGCAGCCACCTTTTTCGCTGCTTGAGTTTGAGCCGCTGTCTCAGTACTGCAATGCAGTTCTTGGAGCCTTCAACGAGCTCCGGCTCTGTGCCTGCCTGTCGCTGGCACGAGAGATGACAATTGTGTTGGATGCCTCACTGAGAACTGTCGTCACCATTATTGTTGACTACCACACGTGAGAAAGCACTGGCTTTTGTCTACTCAGTTATAGCGTTCTCCAGTATTCCAGAGAACCAGGGGTTCTCAAACTGGGTTCCACGGAATGCTGGGGTTCCATTAGCGGTCATAGGGAATCTGACCCCATACCGTTCTTCCTCATTCACTTACACAATTTATTAATTTAGAAAAGAAATCTTGCATTGCATTTTACATATAAAGGTATGTAATGGTAGCTTGTGAATAGCGAGAGACCCACACGGCAGGCGCACGCGGGACTCATGACTGTGAGACTTGCAGGCCCATGGTGTCCGCACTGAGCGCTTTTAATTTGTGCTCGCGAGGGCAGTTTGTAACACATGAGCAGGATTTAACTTTGAAGTTCTGCATGCTGAGCGACCCTTCCGAATTTAGCGTTGTTTGCCTGGTTGACTCATGTCACCGACGGATGACGACGCTGCCGTATTGAAACGGACATGCAAGGTGCGTTCACGCGTTATCACGTGAATGTGAAAACTGTGCCACAGACAGTTTTCATACAAGCTGGTTCGCTAGCATGCTACGTCGGTTCTAAAAACACGTGACAAATCATTCATATGTGCGAGAAGGGCATCGCTGCATGCCAGGCAACACGGCCATTTAGGCTCAGCATTGCACTCATTACATCGAAGACCATTCCATAGCACGAGTGACTTGTGACATTTGTTCTAGAAAAATAAACTTTTGTACAGTATAGACCACTTATAACATAACCGCTTATAGTGCAGGACCGGATATAGTGCGGTCTTTTCAGACTCCCTTTAATTTTCCCATAGCACTCCATGTATACACGTATCGCTTATAGTGCAGTTGCGGGAAACGAAATACCGGTTACAGTGCGGCTGCCTGGGAGTACCGAAGTCAGCGGAGACGGCGAACGCTCCCCTCAAACGGGCGCCCCAAGGAGTGCTTGAGGAAGAAAGAGAGACGAAGTGGAGGAGAAGGGCACGTGGTGCAAACGAACAGCCAATGAGGCTGAAACCAGAATCTTGAGTGCGAGTCGTGAAATATCACGGTGCGCATAGCGAGCGAGGGCCACAAAACTGCCAACACCGGCCAACGCTCGCTTCACGATAACGGCAGTAAACGAAACTTCAGGGAGCGGGCAGCACCAGCACGGCACGGCGAAGGGCGCACGCGGAGACCGTGGAATGTGAGGGAGGAGGGCGGCAGGGAAGAGGATTTCGCCTCAGCAACTCCGCCACTTTGGTGACTTCGCTCGCCCTCCCTCGTAGCTCCCTCACTTTCGACTGTCACCGTGTGCGCCCGCCGCCATGCAGGCGCCGCCGCTCCAGCCGGCCTGGCGCCAGCTCCCCGAAGTTTCGTTTTCTGCCGTTATCGGGAAGCGGGCGTTCGCCAGCGTGGGCAGTTTCGTTGGCCGGCCTGGGACAGCGCCGCTGCTTCCTCTGTGCCGTAGCCGCAGCGTGCAAGGTCAACACGTGACTAGAAAGTAGAGGAACCTAAAGGAGAAAGAAGGGTTCACTGCCATTTTCTACGCGTGGCTACGGTAGCGTGGCTGAGACGTTGGCACGTACACGCATGTTCCGGCGCATCGCAGAATCGGCGACCTTGCCATTTGAGAGAGGGTGAAATTTCCGCTGCATTCTTTTTTTCTTTTTTTTGTTCGCGCGCGACATTGAGGGGTCTCTCCTAAGCTTTTACTCTGTGGCGGTGCTGGAGCAATACCAGTCGGAGGCGCCGCCGCGTGATTTGGTTCGAATTAACGAGATTCGACTGTACATTGAATGCAAACATTCTAGCTGCATTCCTCGACTGTCGCATACGCGTGGCGGCTCGGTGCACATGTTTTGCATATGTGCGGGCCTTGAAAATTGTTGCTTTGGTTATAGTGCGGATATTCACGACTTCGGCGACTTACGTTATAAGCGGTCTACACTGTACATCCAACACATTACTTGCGGGATGACACCGTTTATGGCGCGTGGGACCTAGAGCAGTATCCGTATGGCCGGCGTGCACTGCATTACGGTACGTGAAGTGGCACAGGAAAAAAAATGCTTGTTTATATATTATTGTGAGTTCCTCTTAGAGAGCAATCGCCTTTGAGACTAAAGACAAGATGCCAAACCTCAACTAACGGAGGCCACATAGCACACGCAGACACTATAGCGGTGCTATTTTAGTTAGGTGGATCCAGACGGAATGAGGCACTGCCCCCCCTACCGCTTGGCGCAGGTATTTGTTCTTGGATGCAGATTTGAGTGCTCCCTTTTGTATTTACTGTATATTTATGCGATTCTGACACACCCCCAAATCTAGCGTGCACCCAATTTTCGCGGTTTAAAAGCAAGAAAATGAAAGTGCACCTGGTGGTAAGATTCCCCTGATTTATAAAGGCAATATATGTCATAACTCCCATGTTTGTGATTACAAAAAAAAAAAAGAAAGTAAAATTTACCATCACAGAAGAAAACGTTTTTTGTAAAGGAGCTTCCATAATGAAAGCGGCATGTGGTCTTCGCTATTTGCATTTCATTGGCCCAGATGCCAAGCACACAAGGCGGTACTCTTGAGCGATCACATTTAGAGATACTGCTATCGCTTTGGCAAGATTTTACGTGACTCTGCATTGGACTGCCGAAGTATGTGGCCTACAGTATTCCTGCGACTGTGTGCAGATAGTGAGCTTGGCACAGCGCCAGGAACGCTGGTGCCGAGTTGCACGAAATCTGGCGAAAGTGATGACATCTTCAAAAGCTTTTGACCAAGAATACTGCACTGCGCACGATCCTAGTCTAGCACAAAATGAATCGAAAGCAACCTTCGAAAAAACATGCTTTGTCACCATTTTGTGATGGCGATGACACTGCACCTGGTGGCTCTGATGGTAGGCGGTTGCCAACACTGTGAACACAATTTTGGTTTCGTATCCAGTCGTAACGTGCAGGCAAATTTCCTGCCCATTAAAAAAAAAAAAAAAGATGCACATTAGATTTGCGTAAATACGGTACTTTGAGAGAGCATCCTAATTCTAAATAGCCTTGCACTATTTCACTGAATTATATCAGACTGCTTTCTGAATGCTACTCTGTATATTATGGTCATTGAACAGCTACACCATCCCATTTCTGAATGTATGGCTGTGGGTCGATACTGTGACTGCGATGGCAAAATTTTTACTAGAGTGAAATTCAAGATTGCTCTGTACTTGAGATTTATTGGATATTAAAGACAAATTAAGGAATTCTGAGGGGTCAAAATATAATTCTAATTTCTCTATTGTGGCACATGTCATAGCACTGTTGCAGCTTTGAGTTTTGAATTAGCATCGCCGTTGCTGCTGTAGTTTCTAATGTTACTTTAGAAATACAAGATCTGAGCAAGCTTGAGTATAAATACTTTCTTCATCATGCCATCTTTGAGCTGACCAGAGAAGATTGGCCAGATACCTATCCTCCAGATGTCATTCTCTGCTACACAGCAACATAGTGGGGAGAATCTTATGTATCAAGTCAATCACTCATTGGACTAGCATTATCAAACCTGAACTGAGCTGAAACAAATATCTGAGTCAGTGTTGTCCTGTCGCTGCGTGTTGTGCTGTGCCAAATTTTATATGTTGTTATATACTATGTATAATGCATTGGCACCCCCAGATTTAAATAAAAAATTCCAAATATATATTCAGATTTTACTTGTATGTTATTACCTTAGAAATTAAAAATTGCTTTCTTTTCTGTGAAGGTAGCAACAAATCCAGCTCATATATGTGCTGCCAGAGTTGTAGATCACTGCTCAGGAATCTTGTACATTGACCTGTGTTTTTATCTTAACCAGTTTAAAAGAACGTTTTGTGCTTACAGCTGCTTTGTTTTCAGTGATATTTCGCAACAAGATCACACTTTTGGTCTACTTGCATTGTAGTGCATGTTAAAGAACCCCAGGTGGTCAAAATTAATCCGGAGCCCTCCACTATGGCGTTTCGTTTTGGCACGTAAAACCCCAGAAAGAAGAATTGTTCATAAAAAATTTAAAGCCATTGTTGTATAGGGTGTCAGCCGGCAATTTAGTTTTGACAAACTACGCAATGAACTACACCATAGAACAATGAACAATAATTAAAGCCATAAATTGCAATCCTGTGCAAAATTTAATTGCACAGAAAGCAGTGATAAGTACTATATGTTCTCTTAAAGTTGTTAGAATAAAAGGACAGGTCACTGAGCTTCTTCGTGTTATCCATCTTTACCTATGCTAGCTTGTACAGTAGCTAGATTTAGGGAAAACAAACAGGCCAACTTTCATTGATAAATATTTAGGATAAAGAAAGGAAACACAATATCTTTTTTTTTTTCTGATAAGTTTGTGCTTTGCCGCAAGTTCTTTCACAAAAATGAAAACAAAAAGGTGCGACTATTACTTGAAAGTATTACATGCTTTGCACATTTCTGTCCATGATGTGTGAAAGGTGTAGTAACAATGCAACATTTTGTTATTATTATTTCGTTTTCTTTCTTTTTTTTTTTTAGTTATGTGTGTCTCTTTTGAATGCAGGGCAGAAGAACCCACATTGACGGAGAAGGAGGCAGAGACACTGTCCCGCTTCTGTGGGTCATTTGCCAATGAGTTGGTGCCATTTCTGAACACTTGTCTCTCTCTGCTGTTCCCTGCTGCTGAGATTGGCAAGCTGTTGGGAGTACTACCTACCTATGTTGCTAGGCTGGTCAGTTGTGTCCTTTATTATGTAGTATTATGTTTCAGTGTCTATGTAGAACTCGGATCTCTTAGCAGAACACAAGCACATGGCTGCCCGCCGCAGCAGCACAGTGGCTATGGCGTTGAACTGCTGAACATGAAATCACAGGATCAGTTCCGGCTGCGGCGGCGGCTGCATTCAGTTGGCGGTGAAAAAAAAAAACGCTCATGTACCGTGTGTTGGGTGCTCGTCAAAGAAGCCCAGGGGGTCCAAATTAATCTGGAGCCCTCCAATACGACGTCTGTCATAACCCACTGTGCACTTTCAGGATGTTAAGGGGAAGCTTTAGCTCGGGGGCCCCTATCTAAATAGTACATGGGAAAGGAGAAATTATGGCTTTCATAGATTATGAAAAGGCATTTGATTCAGTAGAGATACCAGCAGTCATAGAGGCATTGCATCATCAAGGAGTACAGGAAGCATACGTGAATATCTTAGCAAATATCTACAAGGATTCCACAGCTACCTTGGTTCTCCACAAGAAAAGTAGAAAGTTACCTATCAAGAAAGGGGTCAGGCAAGGAGACACAATCTCTCCAATGCTATTCACTGCATGCTTAGAAGAAGTATTCAAGCTCTTAGACTGGGAAGGCTTAGGAGTGAGGATCGACGGCGAATATCTCAGCAACCTTCGGTTTCCAGATGACATTGTCCTATTCAGCAACAATGGAGACGAATTACAACAAATGATTGAGGACCTTAATTGAGAAAGTGTAAGAATTGTGTTGAAGATGAATATGCAGAAGACAATGATAATGTTCAATAGCCTGGCAAGAGTACAAGAATTCAGGATCGCCAGTCAGCCTCTAGAGTCTGTAAAGGAGTATGTTTGTCTAGGTCAATTACTCACAGGGGACCCTGATCATGAGAAAGAAATTTACAGAAGAATAAAATTGGGTTGGAGTGCATACGGCAGGCATTACCAAATCCTGACTGGGAGCTTACCACTGTCGTTGAAAAGAAAAGTGTACAATCATTGCATTCTACCGGTGCTAACATATAGGGCAGAAACTTGGAGGTCAACAAAGAAGCTCGAGAACAAGTTAAGGACTGCACAAAGAGCAATGGAACGCAAAAGGTTAGGCTTAACGTTAAAGGACAGTAAGAGAGCAGTGTGGATCAGAGAGCAAACGGGGATAGCCGATATTCTAGTTGACATTAAGTGGAAGAAATGGAGCTGGGCAGGCCATGTAATGCGTAGGATGGATAACCGGTGGACTATCAGGGTTACAGAATGGATACCAAGAGAAGGGAAGCGCAGTCGAGGACAGCAGAAAACCAGGTGGGATGATGAAGTTAGGAAATTCGCAGGCGCAAGTTGGAATACGCTAACGCAAGACAGGGGTAATTGGAAATCGCAGGGAGAGGCCTTCGTCCTGCAGTGGACATAAATATAGGCTGACGATGATGATGATGATGGAAATCCACTTTATTACGAAATAAAGTGTCCAGAAAAGAGTGAGGAACATGGCTTCTGTTGAAAAGAGAGCATTTCAGAGAGAGGTGCCTTCGCGCTCCGCTTGCAAGCTCCACGTACCACGTACGACAACAAAACTTGGCTGAGATGTTCACAGCAGTGTATGCTACCCGCGGACTATGTTATTTCACCAAGCCCGAAGGGCGGTTCAGGGCCCCTTTAAGGAATACCAGAAGATTTTGTTTAGTATCTGCTTGCTGTACTTGTTCAAAACACATTCAGAACATGTAGGCTGCATACTATAGGTATTGTGAAACAAAATACAGTAGAACCTCGTCGATACGAATCCGTTTCATATGATGCCCGGCGGCGACATTCACCATTGAGAAAACAAAAAATAACCCAATGCAGTTGCATTTCTTATTTGCATTCCCAGAAAACACAATCTTCTGGCACGTTCAGTAGATCGCCAAAATGTGATCTTGTCAAGGCATGTGCAATAGAGCAATAGGCACCCTCCATGGCAGCTTCCCCGCAGTACTAGCCTGCCTGGGTCACGTGAAAATGCCAGCGTACACTCAGTTTCCTCTTACCGTCCACCAGATCTCCTTCGGGGTTGTCACTCATCACGTTCACTGTTATCGCCGCCAACCCTATTGCAATAAGCATATTCACCTGTCTGTTTCATAGTGTAGTACTGTTGGAAGTTTACTGCACGCTTTTAATAGGCGATAACCCAAATGCGCCGCTGTTCCCTGCTGCAGGCTGTGAGAAGTGAGCGTCATGTTTTGCTCTGGCAGCATCATATTCCATCGTTGCTCACCTACTCAATATCGTTTGTTTCCTGTCTCTGTCTTAAAACACTACGCTATAAGAAAACAACAAAGCGGGTCTCGGGCTGCTCGAGCCCAACCAGCTGGCATGTGTTGGTGTCTCGGGCTGCAACGAGTTATACAAAGCTTCGCATTACGTAGATTTCAACTACAGTTGAGTCTGTCAAATTTTTGTAGTGACTTCGGATCGTACATTGCCAGGTGAGTATGCTTTTTCTCAAATTTTTGTTCGAAAACGTATGAATGAGGTTCTACTGTATTACATGCTGCTGTGCGTTCACTTCATTCAGATATTATACGAGTTTTCTTCACTTGTACCTCTAAACAGGCTTGGTTTGCTTAACCTTAGCACCAAGCTATAATGCTTAGGGGATGCTTTGTGCGGTGGTTCAAACCATACCAAATCGATTTAGTCTCGTGGTTCTCAGTTTAACTAGAAGACAAGTTACTTGATTTTATATGCTCAGAGATGGGAAACCATTTAGATTCTCAAGCAAATTGCAGTGCCAAATGGCGCCGAAGAAATGGCCAAAATTTTGTCGTTGCTGTGCCAGACCATCTTTGGCAGGATTAGCTTTGGCAGGTGTAAGCAAAAGATTGCCAGCGCGGTGCAGGGCGTTGTGTCGTTGGTTTTGGAGGGCGTGTAAAAGTAACTTTTGTATTCTGTACACCAGCGGGTGCGAACAACCACACCTAATTAAACTCCATCAATAAACTAAAGGTAGCAACATTCTTTGATCTTGCCGCCCGAGCCAGCGAACGAGGAGGTTCAGGGCTTACCTGCGCCTGAGTTGGTGGAGTGGAGTCACGTGGTTGTGCAGGTGCCGTTTCGACGGAAACCCACGCGCAAGCATCTGCAAGTTGCTGGCCGCACCTTCTTTTGTTTTGTTTGTTTTGTTTGGCGCCATGACAGTTGCTCATGATCGCATTGCACAGCGCCATGATTGCAGCGATCGCTAATCCTGATATCACTTCAGTTGCGTTGCTGTGCAACGTGATCGCCGCAGTCAAAAAGTGCAAGCTAAGATAGGGCAAGCGATAAACAGACCCAGAAAAGGAGAGCCCACAAGAGGAGGAATGTCGCTCCTTTTAGCTTATTCAGGGGGCTTATACTCAGTCACTCAATGTGAACTCCAGTTGTCTTCGTACTTCTCGTTAGTCTAATGAGCGCATGGCAAAGCGAAGTCAGTCACCTGTGGAATCTTGGTTTGATCTAGTTGGTGCTGTCACATTACCTAAGAATGTCTTTGAATAAACCACTGTGGTGTTCACTCAGGCTAACTTCACAACTTCTGTTGGAAAACACCTCCAAAAGCACCTCCGATCACTTCGCTAGGAAAAATGCCTTTAGGCTGCTCTTCAACACTTTTTTAATGCTGCAGAATCCAAGGTGTTGTGACAGTTACCCCAATTAATTACAGTAATGATCTAATTTAAAATTTGCATGCTCCAATAATAAGGTATGGTGTGCTACAGACTGCTCCAAAATTAGAATCTGACTGCTTCAGTCTGCTCTAGAATGAAATTTTATCTGCTCGAAAAATTGCTAAAAAATTACTTTGGGCATTCCCACCCCGGTATGCTAATAAAGGACTTGGAATATTTTTCTGTTTGCACTGAGCAAAGAGCAGAATTTCGTTTTGATGTGCTGTGCTGCGATACCACAGTAAAGTTTTCATTGAGTATAAAGGTAATGCAAAGCACTTGATGTACTAAGCTCAAATGGGAAATTCCCTGATCAGCTACTGTCCCTCAAATCAATTCTTCCCCCAGGGTCAACCATACATTGTGTCTAATCCTAATAACTTACGCTAGCTTCTTGCATGGTCTCCCACATATGTATAGAATGTGTGATAAAGTATGTGAACTTAATAAACCTCACTCTGATTATTCATAGGAGAACATGGGCCACCTCAAGTGCGAGGACATTGTACAGCCCATGAAACACCTTGTGTCAGACTTTGAAGAAGACTTCACTGTGCCTGCAAGCTTAGACATAGACGAAATGAATGTCACAAGTGAAAACGAATTGGACACTGTGAAGACAGCCGAGCAGCAGCACTCTGCCGAAGCCCCAGAAGAGGCAACAGCCTCAGTGGAAGACGCAAGGCTGGCAAGCAGCATTGATAGTAAGGATGAGGCAGTGTCCTCACCAGCTCTAGAGATCAATGCTGAGCCCTCTGCTGTTGTGGATCATCCTGCTAGCACAGAGCTTAGTGCCGTTGCTGAGCCTTCTGTACATGATACAGTGACAGACAGTGGACAGAGTGAATGAACGACTGTGTAGATAAACAAACATAAATGTTGTGCCTTGTAAATAAAATGTTTATTTTTCAGTAGAATTAATTTGATGTTGTCCTTGAGCCTTCTTTAGCTAACGCAGGGAGAGTGAGAAGGCTTAATTTAGCGAATCCTGATTGACAGTGAACATGAAGGAATGAATGAGTGAATAGATGAGGGCCCTTCTTGGTGCCTTATATATATATAGCTAACGCAGTGACAGACAACGTATGTGGGTGTGAATAAACAGCTATTTAAATGAATTCACATAAAAGTTGTGCATTGTAATTAAATTTTCTTTTTGTAAACATCACGCATTTCATGAATGACTATTTTATTCACTTTTAAGCACTGTAATATTATATAACTTAGTAAATGTTTTTTTCATTGGAAGGGGGGGGGGGGGGCTACTAGTTGTGCATATGGACTTTGGGAAAATTTTAAAAATTTTAACAAGCAGCATGAATAAAGAAATGGACCAACCAGTTTATGGAGCCACTTCAGCCAACCAAGACAAGTTGCAGTTGCATCGAAGTGTGCACAGACATACAAATCAGCAACTATGATAAGAATGCTACTCAATCTATAAGGGAGACATCAAGGTTTACGTAAAATCATGGGGAACTTTGCAGCAACATTCTTGCTACATGAGCATGAGAATTTGAGGTCAGTTTGACTATTAATATTAATGTGATGTTAACAAAGTGGTCTTCCTTTTGCATGATTTGTGGAGCTTTCAAGATCAGGCTGCTCCGAGTCTGAATGCCTTTTATTACTGCATCTGTGAAAGTCAGGTAAACAACAGCAGTCGCCAATATGAGATGGGAGGTTTATTTCTGTTGTTATTACACGTTTCCTTTATCATGCCGTGAACACAGGCCAGACTGCCAAATGCAGGAATTATTGGCCTATGGAGCATGACATAAATGTAAAGTGGAAGATCACCGACATCTCTGCTGGCAGACCAGTATTATGTCAAGTGCATCCGTGCTGCTGTGCGTGCTGTTGTTGTGCCTTTACACTCTAAAAACTCTTTAGATTCTGAATTTGGGGTCTAATGTTGAATTCCAATGGCAGATCGCGAGCGCTCGGCCAGATCACGAACGGAGCGCGTCGCTCCGACTCGGATCGCTCCCACCAGCTCGCACCAAATCTGCGAATGGAATGCATGCGCTCCTGCGGGGGCACTTAGTACACGGAAATGAATTGAGAGGGCGCTGAACTAGAGGTAAAATAGAGAGGAGAACAACAACTTGGTGGCGCAGCCCACCACACCGCTTCAAAGGAGATGCATCCATCCATTCATGTGCATCGTCCCAGCATTCTCTGGGTTTGTTTTCCTTCTGGTATTTCGCGCGAGCATCGCACGTGTTGGCGCGCTTGTACCACCTTGGGCTGTACGGTACCTCGTCGTCTGAGTATCGCCGAACGACATCCTCGACGAACCCAATCACTTTAGGCCTCTTTGCAGGCAGGCGAAACATCACATCAAACGCCCGTTGACACACAGCAGCGTCGCATTCACTGTCGGTGTCGGTAGAATCATCACTGGACTTGGAACTTGTGTCCGAGTCGGAGCTGTCACTATCTAGTAGCATGAACAAAAGCGCACGGCGCGTCGCAGAATCCATGCGGTCCATGTTTCCCATGTCTAGTGCCCGCGACCGGAAACAGGCGACCATGACAGGAACTCGGGAAGCAGAGGCGGGTGAAGGAAATACGTCACGCGGACTTCCGGTGAAATCTGCCGATTTCGGCGGAGCAGATATTTTTGCTCCACCGAGCGATCCGGAATCAGCGGCTGGTCCCAATCTGCCATTGGAACACACAACTCACGCTCCCATTCTGCCATTGGAATATACTTGCTCCACACAGAGCAGAAATACTTGATCTGGATCTACCATTGGAATTCAACATAAGTCTTGGTGTGCTGTGGTTTGTTATTCAATTTCTTAATTGTTTTTTTTTTTTATAGTGGTCCGAAAGCCCGGAATTTTCTAAGCTAGCAACTATAAGGCATTGGCTAAGGGAGATTATTTTTAGCACTTTTTCAAGATAACTAACGCACGCACGCATAAACTGAATTTTAAACAAAAATGTTCCTCTACATATGCACATTTACATCAATTTAAAAACTAATTTTGAAGAAAATTGTGGCTGTCGTTTGTTTTTGACACCGCTAACTGTTGGTGCATCCATAATCACGGATATTGCCTGTGGAACGGGGGCAATTACGTAAGTGGCCTTCACCCCACCATGTTCCGTGCTGTGGAGAAATCAGCTTTAAAGGTTACTGCTAATAGGATTATTAGCAGCAGACGCAGGCGAACGGGCAGCAGTCACAAGCGTTCGCCCAAGTACAGCAATCAGCAATCACGAGCTCATGCCGGCGGCGATGCTGCTGAGACGCAGGCTACTCTTCTTCATTACAATTGCCCCCCCCCCGCAGGCAAAAGCGCCATTCAGGCGGCTTAAGGCGAAGACACTACTATTGGGTCGTAATACGGCTTAACGCGACAGACAGAGAAGTTCGCCGCCGCGATGGAGTAGGTCTGTCGATGGCGTGAGCGGCTCCACGAGGTAACTGACGGAGAACGTTTGTCCCAGAACTGCGGCAGGGTTCGAGGTATTTTGCGACAAATTTCGCGGAGCGGCCGGGTGTAGGTAGCGGGTACCTGAAGCCAGACCAGAGAGCCAGGGGAAAAAGTTGGTGCAGAACGGTCGGCAGGTTGACGGGATTGCTGCTGCCACTGGTCCTCGGTGGAAAAAAAGAGCGGGCAAGTTGGCGGCATTCCTCGGCATGTCGAGCAGCTTCAGACAGTGGAGTAGTTTCGGACGCATCAGGCTTAGGAGTTCCATTTAGTGAAATACGTGACCAGACTGACATCGCACCTAGTCATCGCACTTCGTTCCGTTATAGCCGTCCTAAGGTTGTTTATTGCTCAGCAGCTTGCAATATACTGCTTATCTCAACTCTTTTTTTGTGTAAACATCGAAAGGTTGAAATAATATTCCTGCTGAAGGCGTGTCCCACACCAGTAATGCATCCTTCAAGGCTTCCTTCAGAAAATGCCCGTGCACCTATGATTTAATACCACAAATTGGGACTTGTAAGGTGTAAAGGTGTAAATAAATAATGCCCATAAAAATATGCTGCTTTTTCGCATTACCAAGCGAGAGAATGGATAGGCGATAGCGAACATCTTTCAGAAAATTGGTGCACACTACTGAAGCGCTCCCTTATAATGCCACCAACGGCTTTCCGCTTGCCTCTGACTGGTGGCTCAGTGACAATGGCGCCCAGGTTCTGAGCAGAAGACAAAATGTTCGATTCCTGGCCGCAGCATCGGAATTCCAAATTTTTCATGGGGCTGGCATGCAAGCACGCTCGTGTACTACTGTTCATTGGGTGAACATTGAATAATCTCAGTTGTTCAACGTTAATCAGAAGCCCTGAACTGCGGCGAACCTCATAGCACATTGTGAAACTTCCTTCATCTCTTGTTTCCTCTCCCTATGTCGGATCAGTAAACCACACAGTTTGATTTTTCTTGCCTCTTAGTGCTTTTGGCTCATCTCTGACAGCCCTAAGGATCGCTTTGGGTGTGCTCAAGGGCATTTACTACGCTCGCAGTGCCTTCAAAACGCCGTATTTGTCACGACAACAGCGTCCCTGCCACAGGTGCTACATACGCCACCGACTCTCAGCGCGCGGTGTGCACACCCTGCAGCTGAAGCGCATTGCCGAAGCGATGACTGGAGAGAAAGGCACCACGAGGTCGTTTAAAGGAATGTCACTTCGCAAATCGTCCAAACCCGTTTGGCGGTGTCCAACTAGTTGCCTTGAACCCACTGTTGCGACCGCGGGAGTCCGAAGATTTGAAAAGTTCAGGTACCTTGGTGGAGTAAGGATCGTGTGCCTTAGTCCGCCATTCTGGACGCTTTAGAAGAAACGTTTATATTGTTACGGGGAGAATCTATATACAAAGAATATGTTTACAAGGCAAGGCGCACAACGCTGCAGCAGTGATTGGGCTAGCGCGCGTGCACCAAATAGCCACACCGTGGTCGTCGTAATCGTCCAAGCACCGACCACAGAATCGCCGCCCGTGACAATATTTGTACATGATTTACAAGAACATATAGGAAGGATGTAGAGAGGTTCACTTAAAGTTCAAGTGGCCGATATACACAAAACGATCGTCAAAGTTTTTTATCCCTTCCATCGTGCCGGTCACATCACCTTCCCCCAATCCCGTGTCAGGAGAGTGATGGCATCATCTTTGGCCTATCCTGAGGTCTGAAGCCCTCTCCCTCAGAGGAGAGCTTAGCCAAAAACACACGCATGGCACGGGGCACATACGTGGAAAAGGTCACACATCACGGACACTAAATCTTCATTGTCGGTGAACAGCGAATTTTCCTCTGAACAACCACAATCACTTTCTCTCATTGCCGAAGCGATGACGGTAGAGAAAGGCACCACGAGGTCGTTTAAAGGAATGTCACTTCGCCCTGTCCGTGTCCAACTAGTTGCCTTGAACCACTGCATCCCTTTTTTTTTTTTTTTCCCCGCAGTTGGAACTGTTTCTGATGAGAGCGTTGGCTCGTTTACCCTGACCCTGGTTGTTGTGTTCTCCGTGAGTGACTGCTTCCGCAGGGTCAACGCACGATCACACCACAACTGAGCCTTCGACGAAAAAAAAAAGGGGGGGGGGGGGGGGGGGAAGAAGAAATCCTAAAGCGTGCTTCACCCCACAAAAGCTTTGGTTGTGGAGAATCCAGCTTTAAAGGGGCCCTCGAACACTTTTTAAGCCACCGTCTTTCTGTTGCAAGTTGCGTAGACTGACGGTTAGAGATGTGTTTAGCGTTGGACAAAGCACAGTTATCGAAATAGTTCGTATTTTAATCGCGCAAACAAATCACCACATCGCTGCCGACCGCATCATCAAAGTTGCAGGTAACCACTACACTGCAGCAAAAACGTGATAAATCAAGATTTCATTTTATTTTTGTTTGCTGTACTGTTTATATTAACGCAAACCGACACAGTCGAAAAAAAAGAACACCATAATCATAGAACATGGTAGGGGCGCTTGCTTTTTTTTTTTTTCGGCTTTGGTATGGCGTCATTCTTCTCACCTCTGAGCACAAAAGCTTCTCTTATCTCGCTCGTGTACGCTCGTTAGCAGCCTTGTCGCCTCGCTGTCTTGTTCACGTGGTACAGGTTTAACACCTCGATGCATCGTTGTTCCCGAACACTTTTTGTTGTTCGCGGAGCTACGCTGAATTATAGCTGAACTGAAGAAAAGAGACGTTGCGCAGTCCCAGGTTGCTCGACTAGTAGTGGCAGACATGAAATGCGCTATAATGCGCATAGGTACTTTTTTACCAACAGCGTCATCAGCACACTGGAGTAACCGGATTCCGTAAACATAAAAAAACATAAAACATGTAGGCAACCATGAAGTGCGAGCTTCTACTACGTAGGCGCTTCGTGCTCTTACCATTGGCAGCGAGGGGTAAGTGGATGAGAGAAATGGAGATAGAAGATCACGCTAAACTTGATCTAATCATCCATTTATCTATCTGTCTATCTATCTATCTATCTATCTATCTATCCGTGTCCCCGCCTGTCTGGGTCACTGGGCAGTTCGTGGTCGAATGGGTAGCGCGTCGGGCTTCTGTGCTTAGATAACAGGTTTCGAAGCCAGCCATCGGACCTACTAGGCCACTCAGTATGTGGCAACGTGTACATACGTGCCATTCTTCAACGAACCTCTTTCACGCCAACACGGGTCACTGTAAGATGCGGGACTGGGTACGTAGGTACCGCAGTTCGAAGAAACACTTTCGACGCCGACGGGGAGCACTGGGTATGCGCCACTCGGTCTGTGCTGGTCTTCAATGAAGCTCTTTGATGCTAACTTGGGTCACGAAAAAGCGCCCTTAAATTTCTCTGACGCTGAGCGCAGTCGAACCCACGTCGCAATAGAGAGAGAGTGATGAATGATTCCTCAAGGGCAGCAACCCGACGCATTAGCAGGCTGCGCCTCAAATGCGCTGGGTTTATATAGGCCGCTTTTCAAAGAGCGCCTTTCACACCAACGCTTTTAGCGAGCTGCCTCATGAATGCACTGGGTGTGTGCCGCTCTTCCATGAACCTCTCGCCAATTTGCGTAAACGGCGTTGCATGTAGTCTCCCTAAGAAAGAAGCGCGACAGAGGAGCCCGGTTACCACATGACACGTTTTTAAGCGTTCGCATGTACCGGCGCGCCATGCATTTCGGAGGCCACGCGCAGGCTTCGCGGCGACGGCGCTAGGTGGCGCCGAGTTTTCTTGTGGAAGCGCGAAAAAAGGAATCTCGCTGCAGTACACGCCTCAGGCATAAATAGTTTCCACGGTGGCAATACGTTGTGTAGCGATATTGCCGCAGAGAGCTCTGTACATGCCAATTACGAACACTCTCGCCGAGGTACTCTTTCGAGCGCCTCATCGCATCGCCATTAGAAGAGCGCCAGCAACGCCTCGCGCATGGCGAGACAGCGCGTGCCGCGAACGTGGAGGTAGTTTTTATTGTAGTTTGAAATTTCTCGACTGTATAACTTTGGACTGCTTACACTCATCGCTGACATTCTTGTTGACGCATTTATATTTCCAACCGTCAATTTACGCAATCCGCGACTGAGAAAGGATGACTTGAAAATTGTTCGAGTGCCTCTTTAAGAATGTCTTTTACATACAACACTGCACTTCGCATAAAAATTTTGCTATATTTTCTCATTATCTATTCGTTTATTTTCTTGATTTCTCCGTATATTTTTTTTAATTTCTCCGCAGTTATAGCTACTCATTTCATTTCCCATTTATGTGGCCAGTCCTTTTTTGTAGCTATGTACCATGGTGAAAGAAATGAACATCAGCAAACTCGCTCACGCGGACACGTGCTACGAGCGAAGAAGAAGAAGAAAATCCTCGCGCAGCGAACGAGTGCCAGTCGGATTCGCGATAAAGCACACGAAATCGGTGTCCTGGGGCAAGAATCGTCCAGCGAAAACCAAGCATTCTTGTGTACTTGCCGGGCTCACCGTCCTCTCACCGGACTTGCGAGACAGCGGGAGTCCGCGTGAACGCAGCAAGGCGTGCGAGGTTGTCGCGCGGCCTCAAAACTGAGCAAGATTGCACCTGGCGGCGAGCTCGTGGAAGCCGCTGGAGCAAAGCAACCGTAGCAACCACTGCGGTAAGCAAACCAGACGACATGCGGTTACGTGTATGAGAATACACGTAACTGTCGTCTCATTATGCCTCTCTTTTATCAGTACCTGGAATGAAGTGACCATCCCAGCTCGGCTAACACTGATTTAGTTCTTGAAGAGGAATGGCTGTGCAAAGCAATCCTTATTCAAGAACGAGGGCTTACTCCTCACGTTTCTCTAATTCGCGATTGAGTTACCTATAAGCAGCTGACATTCGGAAAATGCAGTAATACAAATTTCGTCATTCGAAGGCCGCGGCAGCCGTTAACTTGGCATGCCAAGCTTGCCTACGCCAAAACGTATTACGCATTTTGCGACGACAAGTTTCTGCAGCATTCCAAGAAACTTGGTGATGCCTTAAAGAACACGCATCGTTTAGGCGTACTTAACGAAGCTACATGAAACGTTGCTACAAATATACCTTGTATTCGCCCAGTAAAATTGCTGTGCCACCTACCTTTAACTTCCCACAAGGTGTGATAGAGAAGCGTCACGGCGCCCGTAGATACTCTTCCTGTGCAGGCACCCAGGGGGTAACCTGAAACCGATGTTCTCTCCCTTCAGCGGGTCGAAGCAGCCTAGCTGTGGAGAGTGTGCTTCACAAGCTCTAGCCTCATGAGCACGGCAATACTCTCACTGATCCGAAGTAGTCAAAGCGCCTACTATGTGAATTTGAATTTATTTTACAGCAAACAACAGCAATGCTGTTGGTGGACTTCCTATAGGAAAGAAACTTGTTTAGAACAGCTTGAAGGGACCTGGCCACCGCACTCCAAGCAGCATACGGACGTTTGGTGAATTGCACAATACGATGGCGACAGTGAATAAAATTCTTTGCAACAGCCTTTCATCTAGCAGGTTCCGAAAATTAACGAAGTTTTCAAACCAGACAAGAAATCGTAACAATGATAACCATATATCAGTGCGATATAACACCCGAATTATTTCCAGGTTCCACACTAAATTGTAACACTGACCGAAAGGATTTCACTTCAGTGACCCTTTATTCACAGGTGTAGTTTCAAATTCGCTTAGTGGTGTGTTAATCAAAGCAATCTAGTTTTACACCGCATGTATATTGTTTAGTATTGTGGACAATAACTGCATGCAGCTTTATTTTAACGCAATTTTATGTGGCAATTTAAAACCTTTCAATGCACATTCCATCTGCCGCAATGCCTTCAGCGCGCACAGCGATCGCAAATATTGATAGATTCCTGCGACAGCTGTAATCGGTACTCCTTTGCCCAAATAATTTTTAGACGATCAAGTACGAGCCCACTCCGAACAATTCGCAGACCAAACCCAGTGCAGGCCAGCTGCCACCAACGTCTGCTGTGGACCTGAGACAACGTCGCTGCATGTCCAGCGTTTTGATCGCATTGTCACAGCTGTCATTTGGCTTTTATGGCGGCTCTCAACAAGGCAGCGAGCGCGCAGCGCCTAACATCGGGCGAAGAACGGACACAAGCCAGAGGTACCGTATCTTTTCGTCGAACTTAATCATACTGAAACGTGATTTAAGGGAGTGTCTTGACACCGAACTCATAGCCAAGACAACAGAATATATGATCTCCAGAAGAGAGTGCGAAACTTTTGTTCATATCGTAGAGTATATACGTAGACCGCAGTTATTATTGTGGGTCACCATGCATGCAGGACACGCTCCTGTTGCGCCCTTCGTGCTGCGTAGTCTCATGTGAAAACTGCTTTTCGCAATTCCGAACCATTCGTAGGATTTTGGCTGCTTTCAATTATAACTAAAGGGGTGCCTGGCATGTCGGCTTGAAAGTCCAACTGCAGGACGCTGCTTGCTCGTTGGACAGTGTGTGTAACGGGCTAATCTCCTATTCAACATATACAGGGAGAAAAAGAAAGCCGCCGTGTTGAGCGCATCCGAGAGGCAGATGCACTAAACAAATAGTAAAGTCGGCGACATTTTAGGTGCATCGGAAGTCCAAGACGGTCTACCGTTAACACTGTCGCGTGAGCGAATGAAAATGTATTTCTAGGGACTCTCTAATAACATCCTATCGAGCATCGACGTCTATGATTGCGGAACATCTCCGCTCCTCGCAGTAAGGTGCACATGCACATGTCACGGCAGATTCGTTGACATCGGGGATGCACTATGCGACAAATTCGTTCGATGAATGCATAATCTCAAAGACACCCAACAACATATGCACTCAACAGTAACTAACAGTGGAAGCGCTTTCTCCTTTGACAGGCTCCACCGAATCCGGATGTCAGCCGCCCCAACATGGAATCCCACAGGTGCTCGACCGGCAGTTCCAGCCGCAGCAGACAGGGCCACGGAGAGATTCCGATCAGCTTCATAAGCTCGGCGCTAGGACAGCGCCCGACGATCCCTCACATCTCATTCCTACCGGCGTGCTCCAAACGTCCGAAAATCCGCAGCACCCCGTCGGTGTTGCACGACGAATGTCCGACGAATTGAATCAGCGCGGTGCCCGAAAAATGCCCGCTTATGGACAGCATCCCGAGCCGCAGCGGTCTCGGTCCATGCCGACCTTACTTGACTCGTCAGCTCGAGACAACTTCATCGATACGCAATCTCACATGCGTCACATCCGCGCGGGCAGCACTGGTACGCCGGGCTCATTTGCGGCCCTGCGTAGGTCATCGTTCTGGATTACACCTAGAAGTTCTGGCCTAGAGAGCGCACGCCGCACCTCTCTTGCACCTGCGGTCGCGGCCGCGGCGGCGGCCTTGCAGGTCCCGTTGTCGGCACGTGGGACTTCTCAAGGCAGCAGCTTCGCGAGCGGCATGGTGCGTTCACATGTGCTAAGGGTTACATAGTTTCCTAAGGTGTTTGCCTTGAGTCCGGGTTGCTGTATCGGTATAAACAGTGGCTGTCTCAAGATAAGCGTGGGAATTTTTAGCTTTTCTGTCTTCTCACTTGACTTTCCATTGGAAGCACGGCCGAAGTGCATTCAGAAGGCGTCCGCTATACCACAGTCACACGGGCCACTTTATCGCGATCGAGCCTGGTCGGGATCGAATTTCTCCATCTCAATTGGCTCGTGTGCGCAAGCTGTGGAAGGGAGCATGCGCAAAGGAGCCCTCTGTAATATCGTCTGCATCCCCCGAATTTTGTAGTTTATGAAAAAGGGAAAACATTCTGACGCTTTCCCGTTGCTACAATGCTTACCACAAACGATAGCATCCCCAACAGACCTCGAATGGACTCCGTTATTTGAGTTCCTGCCCTTTCGTTGTATCAGTGAGTTGTTTGTGGTGAAATAAGACGGCTGTAGTTAAATCCCTCACTACAGCGGTGTGCACGAAGGAATAAGTCAGGTTGGGAGAAAATGGCGCACATCAAGGGGCTCAATACGCCGGGTTACACTACTTAAATCTTACACCCAAAAAAGGGTGTAAGGGTGTGAGTTTTACACACATTTACGCTCTTATTCACTTCTAAGGGCGTAAATTATTTTAAAGTGTACAGACCTTTCAGTATTTACAATAGCTAAAAACCTTTGTCTGCTTTTTCTTTTTTCCGCTGTCCACACCAGCAACGTCCGTTAACCCCGTTCTGCTACGCCCTGATCGCCGCCTTTTGCGTGGTGGTGTGTCTGGTCATGCTTTTCTCTTTGCTGTCCTCGCTCCTAAACGGTGGCGAAGCGGACCAATCGGCGACGTGCACGACCCACGCGTGCCGCGAGTACGCTCAGCTGCTGCTCGCCTCGCTCAACTTGTCCGTGAAGCCGTGCCACAGCTTCACGCGCTTCGTGTGCGACGGCTGGCGGATGCGCCAGTTGCTCGGCGTCCAGGAGGAGGCCTTCGGTGCCGCCAACGAGAGGATCACGCGCATTGTGCGCACTGTTGTTGTGCCCCCCTCGGGACAGAGCCCACTCCAGCGGGCGGCCATGCTATACAGGTACGTACTGGAGGGGCGCCGTGAAGAATGTGTCGCAACAACTTGTGACGCCCAGTCGCAATGTATAGACCCAGCGAGGCATGGGAAATAGGAGCAAGAGGTCACCTTAGAACGGGGAAAAAAAAAAGAAAACTTAGAGGGCGCTTAAGCTTCGCCTTTAAGAGTGGAACGCGATAGCATTCAGAGATCCCTGACATGCTTCTAACGCTTCCCGGCAACTGCTGCTTATGTAACCCTAATGTTTACCGGGAAGCGCTGGCTTGCGAACGCTATGCACGAAGGTGAGCTATCTGGTAGAAACACGGTCTCTTGCATGGGCCGATCCCGGAGGTAGTGAACAGCCGCGCCAAAATAAATTGCATCATTTCCAGGTTTATGTTATTGCTTCGTACTTTTAATATTTCAGTCTGAGAAGATTTAATGTAAAAGGCATGCGCTGTTGGTGTTCTGTTTTATGACATCTCAAGATTACGAGGAATAACTTTGTCGAGAACGTAAGACAAGGTATGAGCAACTTTACTGATAGAATGGTGTGGCAATATAACCTTCATATGCCGCGTGCCATATAGCAAGGCGGGGCATATACATTTACCTAAATATGTGCTGGTTGATTTTCTCTGACAACTCCGGTGCCGACGCCGGATTTTCTGCGACACGGGGCCCTTAACGCTATCGCGTTTAAAATGTGTAGTAACCATCCATCGACGATGATTGTCAACGTAAGCGAATGGCACGAACTAACGAACGAATGAAGAAGTGAGCGTGGGGGGCTATATCGGCAGTCCCTCCCCCGCAACTCGATTGCGCGAGAGCACGTACCCTTTCCATCGGCACCTTTGTCCCACCACGTACCGACCGCCGCCAACTACGAAAATGGGCGAAAGAGCCAAAGAAAGCTATTCGCTGGAAATATATATGCAAATCTAAAGCACATGTTTGAATCTGTAAAACAACCGCCGGTGTAGAGAGCGCGTCTGGCGTCTGGCGCTCCGGATCGACCGTGGTGAAGCAAAGCTTTCTCGAAGCAACTAACTGTACGCGTCGTGCGCCGCCTGCTAGTCTAGGCCCCTCTGACCTCCTTGAAGCCCTTGGGTTCAGGGATAGCACGGGGAAAGTAAACATGCCCGGTATAGAGAGGCGATTGGAGATTTGCTGGCAGAAAATTAGGGAGACCACAAACGATGGATACGTACAAAAACAGAGTTCCCAGTAATGGTTCAAAGAGTTTGATGCTTGGAATTCTTTGTATCTGTGTTTTCTCAAAAAATATAGGTATGGCATTAAGCAAAATAAGAGCAGCTTGGTGGCGCAACCTACCACCCCGTTTCAAAGGGGTCGCTCATGGCATCCATCCATCCACGGCAGCGGCGGCGCCGGCTGTGCGAAGGAAGGAAAACAAATAACCAGAAAACTCTCCTTCGTGCATAGCGTTCGCCGCCAGCGTTTCCTGGTAAATATTACAGTTACATAAGCTGCGGTTGCCGGGAAGCGTGAGAAGCAATCAGGGATCTTTGAATGCTGTCGCGTTCCACTCTTATTAAAGTCCAAGCTTAAGCGTCCTCCAATTTTTTGTAGGTATTTGAGCGCCCACCACATTTTCGACATACATTGAAGCTTGCTCTACACACGTGTTACAGCATTAGCTTATTTCACTCCGTAAACGTGAATCATACACGCACGCACAGCGACGCAGGAATCTACGGTTGACGACAGCTTCCCTTCCCGAGAGCACTTAGCAAGGACGCCACTAGTGGCGCGTCCGGCGCGTGCTCTACGCGTAAAACTGTTCACCCCCCCTCCCCCTGCATTGCGTGTTACAGCAGAGCGATTTGGCCCTCATCACGCGGGTTAGCCCCCGTCACGTGACCCACGCAACCGTGGATTACACTGTATCCAGTATCGGCTCGCTTTACGTGGCGAGGACTCGACCGATCACACGCACCTCACCCAGGCTCTCCTGGGTTAGGTGCATACAAAACTTGACTTTAAATATTTTGCCAGTTCCGCCCGACGGGGCGAAGCATTGACAGCGATAGCAAGGTTTTGCACCGCGCTTGGACTCCTCAAATGGTGTTCTATACACGCGCATATCAACATGTTGGCGCGAAGCCGCACGCAAGGAAACTTCTCCTGGGAAGAGGAAACAGCGCCCTGGCAGGTACAACGACAACGTTGGCGTGATGGACAGCTTCGTCAGTGACGTTGCAGGCATCGATTCTTGATGGTGCGCGAGATGAGACCAAATAGAAACCGTTGGTCTGCTTTTAGCTCCCATTGTCGGCGACCTTCATGTGACCTTGAGCCAAAAACCAGAGCCGTTATCCGGGCATCGTTGCGAAAACAACTCGAGATCATCTGGGCAACCGGTCAAAAGTTCAGAAAATGCGGTCTATAGCCCCCAACACTTTGTACAGGACCTCATTACATGCGCTAGTTACTGCCCAAAACTTGTTACATAAGATATTGCTTCCGAGTTCTTCCTAATGTTCGTTCACAATATCACTGAAGCTGTAACTTCTAGTACGATAAAGGTTTGTCATTTCCAATAGCGAGGTTCAAAAGGCAGATATAGGACACCATACACTTGATTGCCATCATTTGGCGCTGCGACAGGTTGCCTGTGCTCTTTTGGACGCCAGCAGTCCGTGAGTTCCACGGCGTGTGCTTTGCATTGCCTCGAGAGATGGCGCCACGCTGCTTGGTGCCTCCTTCAGACGATTTTCTTCTTCCAGCTGGCAAGTGCGCTCTGTCTCCCTGCCGTCTTTCGCTGCCTGTCGAGCTGCCTTTAGCCGGTCTTTTTCTTCTATCTGGGCAGCGTCCATATGGACCAGTGCACAGTATGGCGTGCTGCGGTGTTGTGCGGTGTGGTGTGGTGGGATGTGTCGTAACGAACATGCGCTACACCCATTTTAAGATTGTGGCTAGTATCATCTTCAACCAATCTGCTTTGCCGGTGGCCATTTTATGCTTATATCTACTCTCGATTCCAGGAGAGCCAGCAATATTTAGATAACGTTAGCTTGACGTTTAGTGCCTGTTCGGCTCAGAGCAGCGCATACACAGGAATGCTATAGTGTGTTTCTGGTGTGGTGCTGGCATAAGCGTTGTGCGCACGACAACGCTTATGCCAGCAGCGGAAGGCAGAACGCTGCAACTGGCTCCGCCGCCAAGGTGATTGAGCGTAGCGTTGACGCCACCACGCTTCGTCGTTTTTGCAGCCAAACGCACTCTAACGCGTGAGCCGCACATGCGCTGTTGAACGGGGCAGTACGACAATGGCGGCTACAGCACCGACGGCCTGAATGCGCCAGGAGCGTCCGTGTATTTGTTATTGCAATATAAAGGAATTATGTGCTTGAAAGCGTTTATTCGTTGCAGTGAGCAACGAATAAGGTACCGTTTGCAGTTTCCCTGCGCAGTTGCGTGGAGAACATAATCGATCACCGTAACATCTGTAAGGACAGTAGAAATATTAGTCGACATATCTCATTCTTTGAGTGTTGTCCTCTGTGTAAGCTATTCGGAAAGACCGCACCAGATACGGTCAGCAAAGTCCGGGAGGGCTCGCAAAGAATGCTTCGTTTGAATAGGATCATATTCATTGCCTTTATTCTACGGATAGTGCGCCCCCATGTCCACGCCATGTGTCCCACCTTTTCTATCGCGTACCGGCTGACAAAACTCCACGCCCCCGTCGTGGTTGCGTCACCACGTTTAGAGTGCGGTCAACGCCAGCTAAATATTTCTTTAAGAGACGCAGGTGCAGTGCGCGCCAGAGAAGCTACTGCGCGCGTGGCCGGACCTGACCCTCCGGCGTCTTACCAGGTCCTTCGAAACGCAAACAAAACAAAGCAAAAACAACAACAAACAAAACAAAAGTCCACGTATAATCTCCTGTGGGAGTTATCTGAAAGATGCGTAAGCATTTCGTAGTAACGACGTGGTGTTCAATGGTCGTATATGCTGGTGTGTCGTGTAATTGCGAGAACGACCGCGAAAGGGGGGGAATCGAAAAACAGAAGCGCGGTTGCAACACCGAACTGTGAGACCTCCACGATTCGACGTACAAGAGGCGAGTAGAAGCTATGTTCACTCGTGTTATAGATAGTCCGCAGCAGATGTGGACGTGGGGTGAAATGGCGAGGGTGATATAGGAAATGAATGAAATGTATGCAACATTTATTATGTGCACTGTATCTTGTTGGTTGGTTCTACTGCGGGTGGCGGCGTCAGGTGTGCTGATGACGTTTCGATCATTATAAGCCGTTATTGCTCTTTAGCGCATTGTCCACTCGCGTCGGACAATTATGAACCGTGATCAACAGTGCTTCAGTGGCAGGTACGCCTGGTGTGGTGGCGCTGGCCGTATCTTGAAAGCGATGTGCGATGGCGACAGAGTGCCCACTGCTGATAGCTTGGCGCGCTGTGTTTTCGCCGCTCACTTAGCGTTGAAGAGAGACTCGCGGGTTCATATCTTGAAAGCGATCTGCGAAACGGGCAGAGTGCGGCGTATGCTGAGAGCTCCATGAGCGCTGTGTTCTCGCCGCCTCGTTCGAGTTGAAGCGACAGGCATCGCGAAGGTACAGTCGCTTTCTACTGCGAGCTCTGTCTTGAAAGCGATCGTCTTACGGGAGGGACGGATGGGCGCACGGACAGTTTTCTCGGGTAAGCATGGAAATGCTTACGAATTTAAAACCATTCGTTGCCCCAAAGTTTTACCGGTTGAGAGGGACGCACTTTAGGAGCGCAGCTCTTAATTGCCCGTTTCTGCGGCGAGCCTCGGCGTCCCTAGTAACCGAGCGAACGAGCACAGCGAAGGATGAGAGAGAACGCGGAGCACAGAGGGGGATGAAAGAAGGCGATAGTGAAGAGAGTGGAGAAGGAGTGTATGGCGAAAGCCTGAGTAGGAAAGCGTATAGACCAGCAGTACAAACGAAAGAAGCTGGTTTTCTTTCTGCCTTGCAAACACACGTTAATGCTAGCCCGCCCAAGGCTCATTGACATAAGAGAATTGAAATTATACATCGCGCAGCAGTGATCAACTGCTTACGCCCAAACTGCGTGTATGCGTGATGTCGTGCCAGCAGCAGAGGTGCTATAGCTTAAGAGGGCGTTCGATCATGAAGTACGGACAGATGAGTTCGTTTCTCTGAAAGTTTAACACATTCATTTTAAGTATATGCTTTCACAGGAGTTGCATCGCCGTGCTGGCGACACCGACGGGCGAGTTCGCCGACGTGAAGGCCGCACTGCGCGCTGCCGGTGTAATGTGGCCTCACAAACCGCCTCCAATCGAACGACGAGACCTGCTGCGCATGATGTTCCACTGCGACTACACGCTCGGATGGAGCGCCGTGTTCCGCGTCGACCCTGAGCTGTACCAGAACTCGACCAAGGCGTACGTGCTCACCGACTCGGGCTTCAACTTCATCGTGCGCAAGTACCACGAGCGGAACTCGGAGGCGCACCGCGAGCACTACTTCAGCCGCCTTCGGAATGCGTTTCGGGACGAAGATGCAGCCTCGGATGTCGTCACTTTCAAGGTAATCAAATGTTTCAGCTAAGTGCTAAAACACGACAGTCACTGTTACCGCCCAGATGGTGGGCGCTTTGTCCGTAACACCCCATGCAGGCCCAAATCACACCTGACTGGCGACGGTAAAACAAACAATAGAGCGCTGAAGCTGTGCTAAAACGTGTGCTAGAATGTTCCATCCTGGTTGCTCCGTACATTTATGGATGGTACAGGACAGTAGGGGTAATGGTGGCATAAAACTTCACATGAATTGTTTCACATGACGGGATCATGCGCTGCGTTGTTCCCAGCTGCTATTTGCGCAAATGAAACTTCCCGTTGCGGTTCGCATGCGCCGATCTCGGAGGCGGCGATTTTCGTATATGCAAGCACCTATGGGAAGTCTGAATCACTTTTGTCGCAGGGGATTATTTATTTAGGCTGCTTCAGTTAAAACAACGTAGAACAAACTAGAAGCTATTCTCGTGGTATGATTTTTTTTTTTTGAAAGCACTACTCTACCAAACTAAAGAAAGACAAAAAAAAATCATGCAAGCAAGCCACGATCCACGTTGTTGTTGGTTCCGTGGAGTCCACGTCGCATATTTCCCATTGAAGTGCAAACATGGACAAGTGGCACGCACGAAATGGGGCGACAGCATATCTTCCGCATCGGCGACTTCGCAAGCGTGAATCGCAGGGTAAATGGCCCCATATAAAACACGATTTATAGCGTTGTTATGCCATGCTAAAGCGTGCTAATTTATTTTCTATGTTACCGCACGGAAAACCGCCCGGCCAAATACGGTAACTACTTCCGTGCGGCAAACTTGCAGCAGTTAGCTAAAACTGTCTGATAACACTCTAGAATAACTTTACCGTTTTATAATTGTTTTGGCGCCCTTACTGCAGAGTAAAAATTTTGGCACACATGAGAGTACTTGATTTTTCTCATGACCGACAGCCTTACCTTCGATATGGGCATCGAATAAATCGTGGATGGAGACATATGTAATTTTCTTTGCGACGTGGAGTGACAAGGAAACATGAAAGCTGCGAACCTGAATTAATGCAGTTTATAGCTACTTCTCTCATAGAATGTGTAGTTCGAGGTCGCTGCTGTGTTCAATAAAAAGACAGCGCATTTGGGCAACCTTGCAGCATATAGAACCCAGTTTTCATCGAAGCTATTTCCTTCGAGCAGTTGCAATAAGAAAGAATTCGAGTGACCTGTAGATAAAATATTTTAAAACGTTGCTCGGGTGAGACTGACCCGTTTGAAATCTTGCATACACTTGCACACACATTTCCTACACTTGTTAAGAATTTTTATTACAAATTCAGTTATTCATCCACACATATTTTGCGTGAACATTGGCCGCAATTAATGCCCCCCATATTCTCACTAAATTTTATTTTCGTAGCATTTAAACTTCCCCCAGAACAGCTGGTTGAATTCTGCGCCCTTCGTAAAACTTATAACGCTCCGAAATGCCTGCATGTCAATTTACTGCAAAGGTCGAGATTAACCCACACACTTTTAACTTTGCTACATATCACCCATAACCTGCCCCTTATGTTCACGAAATATAAACAAGATTCCTCATTTAACTCACCGAGGACACCGGGAGCACCTATACTATGGACCTCATATAACGCATGAAAATAAGGGAAAAGAAAAGGTCTAGTAATTATTTGCAACGCTCTTAATTAAGCCAGAAACGTTAAAGTATTTCCCAGAGAAGCCGCGAAACTTTGTAAGCGATTCTAAAACGCCCTTAAAGAGGCCGTAAAGGAGTGTTTAGCAATTTAAATTTTTTTCCCTAATTAGAACACACTCCAAGCTTTTCCTGCCTATCCCCCCTATAATTTCCCACGTTTCCTCGAAATATAAACTTCGTAAGTGATCTTCTTTTTTATAAAAATCACAGAAACAAGCTTATAACATTATTTAGCGCTTCTATAGTTGCACAGAGCTTCGCTGTAAAAAAAAATGCCGTTAATTTTTTCTTCTCGCAGTTAATTGGGAATTCGATAAGCGAAGAACTTCTATCTTGGCGTTTTTATTTTTAGTGTGCACCGTGAAATTAACAAAGATGAAGTTTTCAAATAATAATTTATCAGACTAAACTAATTTAACACTTTTTTTAGCGTTCATTCAAATCACTTCCATTCACTTCAGCACTCATTCAGATTGAATATTTTAAGTCTTCGCTACTGAGTTGTGCTACAGCTGGCGCAGTTAAAAATCTTTACAATACCAATGTGTATTGTTTGCTTTACAAGCGCAACCGCCCACGCAGAAAGCTCTCTGAAGGTTGTTGTCAGTAAGCGAACTTGAAGGGTGAGACAATCATTCTCAGGAAGCAGCTGTCCGTACTTTTCTTGATACCTGCAGTCTCCGTTCTCACTCTGCAGGAGATGCAGCAGCTTGAGGGAAAAATGTTCGGTCCCCTGATAGCAGCCTTCCACAAGAACGCGCCGATATTCTCGACGGTGCCTGCTGACGTGGTGTACAACCCATCGGCCAACCTGTCGCTGGACCGGTGGACGGAGGTGCTACAGCGTGAAGGCGTCGAGCTGGTCGGGCGACTAGAGTTCCGCACGTGGAACGTACCCTTCTTGAGTACCTTCGTCAAGCTGTTGGCGCACCACGGAGAGCTGGACATGTACGCCTACGCATCCTGGTGCACGGTGCAGGTGCGATGATAGCCGGCAGGCTACGTCTCACTTTCTCACTGGCTCTCACGCTCCAGAGGGACGAATGGGACAGTAAATAGTTGATTGATTTGGCGTAGACGTACTAGTGCTGTTGTGTATACCGACATACCGGAAAACGTACAGTCGAAGTACACGCAAGCACTCCCGCACGAAAGCTAGCGACCGCTAGATTGACCATGACGCAGTTCTGCATATTGACGTTCCTGTTACTTTCGTCGCTCATCGAATTCGCGCTGCTCTTCAGGAGTCCTATGTGTGAACTTTCCGTAGCGCTATCATAACACAAGTGAAATCAGTTGCTAGGCCGGTTCTTCTTTTACATATGAAAGTGTATTGACGTCACTCCCTGCTTCGTATGCTACAGTTGCCGCTTCCCGGCAACTGCAGCTTACGCAAGTGTAATCTTTACAGGGAAGCGCTTGCGGCGAACGCTGTGGGAAGGCGAGCTTTCTGGTTCTTTTTTTTTTCCCGTTTCCCCGCACGGCCGGCGCCGGAGGCGAGCGCCATCTGGTGGGACTCCATTGACCCCAGCGGCGCCCGCGACGCGCGCGGGCGCCGCTGGGGTCAATGGTTGGTTGTTTTATGTCGATGGAGACGAAGAAATCCCGAAATCCTAGCCTTATACAGCTTCGCTGTAAAATGCTCGTGTACGCTGCTTCAGGGTGCACGTTAAAGATCCCCTACGTGGTAAAAATTAATCCTGAGCCCTCCACCATGGCGTCTTTCGTATAGCGCACTGTTATGCCACTGTGCAGATTCGGGAAATTAATGCCCCACAATCAAATAAATAGTAAGCGTCCTAAATCGTTACGGTCCATGGAACTTCGGCGCGCCTGCAGGTGGCGGCGCTGTTCGCCAACGGCGAGCTCATCTTGAACTTCTACGGTCACCCGCAGCGGGCGCTGGTCATGCACGGCGCGTTCTGCCTGAGCCGCGCCTACATCGCCGCCAGCAAGGCGCTGCTGTCTAACTACGCCCGCGAAGTACTACCTGTGGTAGCGCGCTCCTACGCAGAGTCCATCACGTTGGCCGTGCGCGCTGCTTTCCTGGAACGCCTGTCCACCTGGCCCGACTACAACGCCAACGTGAGCGTGATATGGTACGGCAATTATCGATGCGATAGAGAAAAGGCCGACATGAGACATGTACCGACGGCGAGCTATTGCTACGTGTCATTTTGTGGCGCCTCAGCAATGGTAGTGACGATAATGATGGGTCGCAAGTTTAGGGCCTACGCAGGCAGATAAGAGATGATGAAAACACGTAGTGCCGCCTTCTCTGACGCAGTGCCGAGCACTGCGGCTCTTCTGACGACCGCGCCGACACTTATTGCATTTTTTTTGCCTCATTCCAGGTACATTGCGATAGTTTGGTATAGGAAGCTTCCTGTCTCGCCTCATTTCGGGCCTCTGTAATAAAACGAAATACATGACCGATAGTGGAATCGAACCTCTGCATTCGAGCATAGCAGCCCAATGCTGCAACCATTGAGCCACGATAGCACGCATATTCCTCTCGTGCCTAAACCCACTATAGCTCTTTGAGAAACTTGGTGCGTGTGTGACGTGCCATTTTCTCGTGTTCTTTCCTCGCAAGAGCTCGCACTTTGAGACTCTGTGTTAGACTGCACCCGTGTTCGGGATCGGCCCACATTCGCCCAGTACTTTCCTCGTAGTAGCTAACGCTACGTAGAAACTGTGCGACGCTGTATTGCCTTCACGATCGGCCCAGGTTGATCACGTTTTAAATTTCTTCGCAGTAGTACAAATACCATCGTCGTTTTAACATCGACCACATCACATCGCCATAGGTATATGTAGGATTGCATAACACGTAGTCGTTGATGACGTCACAATCCGTCCATCTCTCGCTTACGCCCGTTCAATACTTGTGCAGAACCCAAGGGTCGGCATTGTTGGGTAAATTCGTGTCGAACGGAGTCAGGTAGAAATCATGCCATTGCCGTTATACGATCGTCGGCACCATCGTCGTCGTCTTACATTTGTCGTCACACACATATGCGCTCGCGTCATAGCATAACATAAATTCTCACAGTGCGTGGAATATTTGCATTTTTCTTCTGTACTTTTTTTGTTGAGTATCAACTCAATAAACTTCTTTTGAGCATTGAGTAGTTGTTGAGGTTCGTTGTTTCGCTACGCTCCGTCCAACTATGACTAAAGCTATGTACTGCACACGATAACATTTACATAGTGTTGCGATGTCCGCGGGTTCGAGTGGCCACGAAGGTTCCATGGATGGTGCCGTGCCACGTACCGCGAGAATGAGAGGTCCAGAGAGATCACAAAAGGGTTTTATATACAAATGTACATGGTATTTTACAAGAAGGGCTCCACGATATTGGAGCCGTCTACATGCTAACGTCTTTGCATGTCCGAGCGTTTACATCTCCGAGTGTCCACACAACACTCAAGCTCTGCCTTTTTATGCAGTTCATATCCTTCTTTTACTCGACGAGGGAATTCATTGTCCCTTCTCTTGGCCAATTGGGATTGTTGCACAGTCCGCAAAATCCTTCCCCTGGTGACGCACCACACTGCCGGTCTCCGCCTCTGGTGTTCAAGCTTCGACCCGCCCTCTATGCAATGCAATTTCATGGGAAGCTTGAGTCGGCGCTGTTCCCACGAAGTCGAAGTCGTCAACGTAGGTACTTTGCAGCAATTAGCCGGTGACACAATGCCAAAGACCCCTTCACAGTTCGGGGTCCTTCACAGAATCTGACTCGTTCATCAGCTCAGACGAACACGCGACGTAGAGCCACTTGTCAATCATCTTGATGTGACGCATGCTTCGTCGCCAGCTCTTTGGCGTTGAAAAGACGAACAGCCTTTCATAGCTGCACGCTCGCCGGTATGCATAGTTCGTCCAGAAAGTTCGACAGGTTCAACAGCATTTCGTAGCTGCAGGTTTGGCGGTGAAGCCTCCTTAACCGCCAGACGCAATAGGTGTACTGTGTAAAGGGAACTTTGCACCGCAGAAAATTTTATAGCTCCTCATAGGACGTATGCTTTAATTTCACACGTATCCCTATTGGCCCGTTGCGTTGCAGGAAGTGGGATCGCAGCTTGCCGGCTTTCAGCATCTTTGTGCCGACGCCCAAGGCTAACTTCACTGACATAACCGTGGGTGAGATGGGCGACTCGTTCCTGCAGAACTGGCACAACGCGTGGCTGTCGCGCACTGACCACCGTGGCATCGACATCAAGATTGCCATCACGGCCATCGAGACCATGGCCTTCTCTGCGGACGTCGAGTATCTCAAGGACTTCGTCTTGCTGCCCTATGTCTTCTCTTTCCCCTACTACGACATGCACGCGATTTCGCCACTCAACTACGGCGGGTTTGGCGCTCAGGTCAGTTACGGTTGCCGCAGGCTTGACGTTGTAGAGTTGACGCATAAGACTTTCCTGGTTATGGATCCTTCAGAATTTCCGCAGACGCCAAAACTTGAGCTTTCTATTAACGGTTCGGTTCAGCTTTGCGATTCGCCAAACTGAAAAGGCGGGCATAGTTTGAATCAGTGGTCGCCCGGGAAATCTTAAGTACTTGAGTGGCAACTTCACCTCTAAGGTGCCCATGGTTTCATAAAAGGATGGAAGTAGAGCTGTGTGTGTGCGGGGGGGGGGGGGGGGGGGGGGGGGGGCGTCGCGATCGTGAGAAACTGGCTGTACAAGGATGCCTCGGGGGTATGGTATTGAGCAATATCTTCTCGGTAGCCACTCAACGTTTGCAGACGCTGGGAGATCGCGCGACTCACTCTGAGCTGATAGCAGGAAAATACGGCTCAAAAGAGTATATTTAGAGACTGACCTGGAGGATAAATTGGAAAGCGTAGCCAGGAGTTTAATCAGTGCTAGCATGGTATAGTCTAGCGGGTACCTTGTTCTGGGCACCGTATGCGACCCTATTGCGAAACACAAGTCTAGGGAAAGCACTGGCTACCGGCAGATCTTCTGTTCGATGTGAAATGTATCGTTGATCTATAGCTAACAGAGCACAGTTGAACAGTCAGACACGCATTTAGATAGAAAATACTATACCATATGTCTGCACGATTACACCTTTTCGCGTTGCTGCGATAATCAAACAAGAAAACGGTTGTGATAAGGTACGGGGGCAGTGTGCAATATCGAGGAGGTTTGGGCGAAACCTGGCGACGCGAGTGTAGTGGTTACGTGTTACGTATTTACGTGCGGCGCGACGTGCTCAGTTGCGCTCTGTTGCCCAAACTCCCATGTGGCTGGAACGGTTAGATTTTTTTTTCTTTTTTTTCTTTTTTTAAGGTTGCCTTGAGGCATAATACAAATAACACAAATACGTTACACGTATACGACCAAGCTTGTTTCATGGGTAATGAATATCAAGAACCGGTGAAATGGCACGTATCTCCAACGTTGCAAGTCAGAAGGGCGACCCGGACAAAGACCTGTTGCTCTTAGGTGCCGTAAACGCGCTTTTTTTGCTGTAGCGGTGACTATAAGCGGAAAATGAGACGGACGTGACCGACGCTACTGCAGATACGTGTGAACACCACGCTGCACTAAGTGTTATATCTGTACCTGTACTGAAATGTAGGACTTGTCAATGACGTTCTTGTGCATTGAATTCCAGGTGGCCTTTGCCGTGGGACAGAGGTTCCACAACACGTATCTGAGCGCGGGCGTCGGTGGGGCCTCGTTCAGCACATTCCTGTCGTGCATCTCGAACCGCTCGCTCTCCGCCGAGCGCACAGACGCGGCCTCGTTATTTGCCGAGGTCGTTTCCCTGGGTGCCCTGGTAGACGCGTATCGCAACGTCAGCGATAACCAGCGCCTCGTCCTCCTGGAGCACTTGACGGGCGAGCAGCTGCTCTTCATCGCCATCTGCTACGCCAAATGCATCGGCAGCTACTACATCGTCAGTGATTCGATGTGCGATGTGGCGCTGCAGAACGTACCGGAATTCTCCGAGGCCTTCGGATGCACGCCGGGCACTCCCATGAACCCGCACCAACGGTGCAAGCTCTTGTGATCGCGGCTTCTTGCCTGCGGTCGCATGTCGTGGTATGATATGAAGTGCGATAAAGACAAATCCTGCAATACGTTTTGCAATTGTTGAACTCGTGACAGTGGATTTCGTTTATGATGAGCCTTGCCCTTATTGAGAACACGGCTGGTGTGTGCATGATTGCTGCGGTGATAATTGTAACGCAACTGTGTTTCGTGTACGAGTGCGTGTAAATGTATATTCCCATTTGCTGGTATCGTAAGCTGCCTGGCATCTTAAAATGAGTCGCGCGAGCTGAACGTGCTGAAATATTTAGATGCAGCGCAACCTTCGCGCAAGAATTCCAAATAAACGAAATACCGCACTGTAAAGCCAATGCGAAGTGCCACGACGAGTGGCTCGGCGCAGCTTTGGTGCAATGCTTGCTTCGCGTGTTCCGATTTCGCGTGTCCTCCTCCGCGTCGACCATCAGTTTTACAGCGAAGCTATTAGCCTCTAGTTGGTCGAGATTTTTCGTGTCCCCGTGTTGCTCAAACAAAAAAGTGGGCCAATCCCGGAGACAGCCTCTGTCTCCAAGAGGCATCCCAGTGACGTCATCAGGTGACATCATCACTTGACGAAGTCGTGCCGTTGTCACGTAACGTACCGTTTGACGATGTCATCACGCGACGTTTGCGGTGATGTCGTAATCACGTTTAGTCATGTCAAACGTGACGTCACCGCTTGGTCACATAGGTTTTGGTACCATCGGATGTTAACGGCGGATTTTTGGCTTCATGCGCAAAATTTCGTATTTATAAAGAATACCCCCTCTCAGCAGTTGTAGTGGCCATTTTCCACAGCTTCGCTGGACATTCACTTTCACAGTGCTGGGATGGCGAGTCATTTTTTCATAAAGGAGCGTGCTGTCTTTCTCGTGCTGTTACACGCACCAGCAAGTTCAAATTCGCCCGCTGTTGCCGCAGCCGCCAAGACCGCCACTCGGAAAGAATTGATGCGGGTTTTAGGGCTAGCATTTTGTCGGTTGTGATCATTACGCAGTCGACTGGAATGTCAGTTTTCCCAAATTTTACGAGAGTCAACTTCAGTTGACATCCGAGTTGTGGATTGGCAACTTCGGAGTTAGAACGATCCCGGAATCGTTCCACATTTCCAAACACCTTGAATGGAACAGGAACGGAATGATGGCATCAGTCTACCAGACTGAATAGCCTAGCTGTGCAACGTCAGAGCGCGCCCTTTGCAGCGGCAGCGCCAGCAGAATAGCACTGGTTCTGTCACGGAGCCAGTGCGGTGTTCTGCCTTCCGAGGCTGGCATCAACGTAGCGTGCTCAAACACTAGCGTTCCTGCTGATCAGCTGTGTGTATACCACAGCATGGTGCATACTCTGGTCTTAGCGGAACGGCCAGTAAATGTCAAGCTAAATGTAATGTTTTCTTTGGCTGCTGACAAACGTCGACGGTCTTCCTTCGGTCTCATCTCGTGCACGGCGCTGGCGGCGCTCCTTATCAGGCCTGGGTAAAGTGCCTTGACAGCAGCGCCGCCGGAGAGAGGCTGTATAAAATCGAAGCACTGTCGCAGCTCGGGTTACCGTTTGGGCCGGTAACCTTACTGCACCCATAGAGTTTCTCACTATAACACCTAGAGGGTAAACTGGCGCCACCGTCTATGCGAGTTTCTTAAAGGGCTGCCGTGCCCTCATGGGAATGACGGGATATGTGTCTGCGAGGCTTGTGTTGGCTGGTGTTGTACGAGGCTTCGTCTAAAACGTGGATATGGCTACACAAATAACGTGTTCTTAAAATAAAAATCTACATAAGATGCTTTCATTCATCCATATTACATCTCTCAATAAAGTTTACTCATGCGCCTACAATGCAGCATCAAGCAAAGAAAAGTAAGAACAGACGACAAGTTGTTCCAAAGCGAGCGAGAATCTTGTCGTCTGCCCTCCAACTTTAGCGGCCAGCTGATACTTTTTACGTTTCATAGAATTGTGCATCCAATTGTCCTCAAAATTAAACAAAACATGTTTTTTGTGTAATAATAAAGCTAAAGTAGTTTTTTACGTCCTGTTTTATCAGGAAAAGAATCATAGTGACAGACGGAACGGTGCTAGCCAGGCGCGTCTTCAAGGCGTTCTGGCTCTCCAAGAACGATGCCAATCCGAATCCACAATATACCGGCATTACAGTGCACTGTACCGGCATTCCCTTGCATAACACGGCGCAGCAGCGCCACATTTCCCTCTAGGTTTTATAGTGTGAAACTCTATGACTGCACCCAAGGTGTCCACTTATAAAACAGCCGTCTTCTCTAGTTCTCTATACACAAGGGAATTCGATGACCTTGGTGCGGCCAATCAGAGGGGTCGTACTGTTCATAGAACTCCGCCTCTGATATCCAACCTTCGAAGCAAGGACGAGGCACTCTGGAAACCGGGGGTTCACGCTGCTTCCACAAAAGTTGTCGAGCTGGTTTCTTGCTCTCCGTGACGGTCATCCTGTAGGGTCAAGAGTGGTCTTCGCACTGGTCACCGCTTCCATGGTAGGTGGCGGTCGGGCACTGTCGCCGTTTGGGCGACGCTGATGAAAGGGGCTGCCTCGAGGGAAACAACCAAAGAATGCGCACTGCCGATTCGGGACGCAACAGCAGCCTATACGACATGCCTTCTGAGACGCCTTCAACACAACGCTAAACCTTGCTGTCGCTTTCAATGCTTCGCCTTCGGACAATATGAAACGGTCAAGTTTATTGCGATATCAATTCTACGGACGCTCGAGGCCCATTCACGCCGTCGTCCCGGCGCCGCCGCCGCGGTTGTGCTGTCCCTCTATCGACGGTGCATGCGCGGCTCGCGCACGCGGGGTCAGAGGGTTTCCAGAGACGCAAAGCGGGTTTGGCTGCAAAAACAACGAAGCGAGGCCGTAAACGCTCCGCTCAATCCAGAAATGCAAAGAGCTGCCAGGGCAGAATAACAGCGGAGTCAGTGCAGTGCTCTGCCTTCCGCGTCTGGCAGGAGCGTAGCGCGCACAAGCACTATCGTTCTTGCTGTGCAGCTGCGTGGACACCATACCGCAGTGCATGCATTGGTTTGAGCGGAGCGGACAGTGATGATGATGATGATGATGCACCTCCGTTATGGCTCGCACCCACTAAGGGGGATAGGCCAAGAATCGGGCGGCAGTGCACTTCAAGCTACAAACGCTGACGGGTTTCTTTCTCTCTCACCTTGTGCACCACTCAGGTGCGACGCCTGCGAGGCCGGTGGCGGCACTCATCACACCAGCGTTGTGGGACGCCTGATATTGATAGCTGTCAAGGAGTTTTTTTCTGCTCCGTACCCTCATGATGATCATGATGATGACGATGAACCTCTGTCATGGCTCGCACCCACTAAGGGGGATAGGCCAAGAATCGGGCGGCAGTGGGTATGCTAAAGAAAATTCATATTTGAAAACAAGAAACGCAAAGTGAAAGACAAAAAAAGGCAGATGTTGCAATAACTAGATTACCAGTTACCTCGCGTGTTGTGTCCCGCCAACATGTCGCCATAGAGTATTCTTCGTACAACAAAGGCTGAGGTGTTTAGCGCAATGCTAAACCCGATTATGGCGTTCAGTGCTTCACCTTTCGGGCGCAACTACAATATTTTTTTTTCTCCATGGAAATTTTTTTTTCTGTAATGCTTTTCTGTAATGTAATGCTTCCAAACAAAAAAGAAAAAAAGCTCTGGTTGTGGAGAATCCAGCTTTAACAAAGCCTTTTACATGCAATACTGCACTCCGTATTAAAATTTCGCTAAACTGCGGCGACCCTCATAGCATAACGTGAAGCTTCCTTCATCTCTTATTTCCTCTCTATATTGAGGAACAATGAACCACACTGTTTGAGCTGGGGTGATGAAATCAGGAAATTTGCGGGTGGAAATTTGACTCAGGTAGCGCAAGACACGGCTATAATTGGAGATCGCAGGGAGAGGCTTTCATCCTGCAGTGGACATAAAAATAGACTGATTATGATAATGATGATTTCTCACTATATGTACGTTTATTATCTTGATTTCTCCGCATTTTTTTATGTCTCCGCGTTTCTAGCTACTATTTTCATTTCTCATTTCTGCGTCCAGTCCTCCTCGTGGCTATGTACCATAGTGAAAGAAATCAACGTCAGCTGACTCGCTCACGCGAACACCTGCCACGAGCGAAGACGAAGAAAAACCTCGCGCAGCGAACGAGCGCCAGTCGGATTCACGATAAAGCACACGGACTCGACGTCCTGCGTCAAGAAGCGTCCTCCGAAAATCGAGCATTCTTGTTTGCTCAGCGTCCTCTCACCGGACTGGCGAGACAGCGGGAATCCGCCTGAACGCAGCAACGCGTCCAAGGCTGTCGCGCGGCCTCAAAACTGAGCAAGATTGCCGCAGGCGGCCAGCTCGTGGAAGCCGCTCAAGCAAAGCAACCGAAGCAACCACTGCGGTAAGCAAACCGGAAGGAAAATGCAGTTGCTTGTGTGCGAACGCGTCTATTTTATGAGTACCTGCTGCAGGGAAGTTCACATCCCAGTCCGGTTATCACTTCGATTTAGTTATTGAAAGCTGATCGTTATGCATAGCAATCTCTATTGCAAGAACAGGGGTTTACTCCTCGCGTTTCTATAATTCGCAATTGAGTTACCATTACAACAGCTGACATTCGGAAAAGGCAGTGAGACTCTTGCCACTCGGAGGGTGAAGCAGCCGTTAACTTGGCACGCCAAACTTGCACACGCCAGTATATATTACGAATTTTGTGGTGATAAGTTCATTTAGCATTCCAAGAAACACGGTGATGCCTCTAAAACATGTACTGTATAGGCGTACTTTGTGAGCGGAGGAAGCTCACAACTTAATGAATCTACAAGAAACAACACTAGTACAAATAACTCGTATGCGCCTAGTAGACTGTCTATGGCACCTACCTTTGACATCCCAGAAGGTGCGCTAAAGAAGCTTCACGGCGTCCGTATATATACTCTTCCTGTGTGGGCACCGAGATGGGGTAACCTAAAGCCGGTGTTTTCTTCGGCGGGTGCTGGTGTCGAAGCAGCCTTTAGCTGTGGAGTGTTTCACCAGCTCTAACATCATGAGTATAGCAATACTCTCACTAATCGGAAGTAGTCAAAGAACCCGCTGTGTGAATTTTAATTTAAATTAATGTGGCAGCAAACAGGCACCAACAGCAATGTTGTGGGTGGACAGGCAGAAAACTTGTTTAGAACAGCTTGAGGGGACCTGGCCACCGCACTCCTATCAGCATACGGAGGTTTGGTGAACTGCACAATACAATTGCGACGGTCAATAAAATTTTTTGCAACAGCCGTTCATCTAGCAGGTGCTGAATATTAACCAAGTCGTTAGCAAAAAGCAAGTTTAAACCAGACAATAAATCCTAACAGTGATAACCATAAAGCAGTGCGATATAATATAATAGCCCATATAGTTCCAGGTTCCGCACAAAATTGTAACACTGACCGAAAGGATTTCACTTCAGTGACCCTTTATTCACAAGTGTATATATAGCTTCAAGTTCGCTTAATGGTATTTTAGTCAAAGCAATCTAGTTTTACACCGTATGCATATTGTTTAGAACTGTGGGAAATAAAAAACAGCTTTATTTTGCCGCAATTCATGCGGCAGTTTAAAACGTTTCAACGTGGTTGCCATTTGCCGCAAAGCCTGCAGCGCGCACCGCGATCGCAAATATTGACATCTTCCTGCGACAGCTGAAATCGGGACCAATTTTCCCGTAGATCTACCAGACGGTCAAGTACGAGCCCACTCTGAACAATTCGCAGACCAAACCCGGCGCCGCCCAGCTGCCACTAACGTCTGCTGTGGACCTGAGACATCACTGCACGTCCAACGCTTTGATCTCATTGTCACAGCTGTCATTTGGCTTTCATGGCGACTCCCGTCAAGACAGAAAGCTCGCAGCGCACAACATCGGATGAAGAGCGGACACAAGCCGAAGGTACCGTGTCTCTTCGTCTAACTTAATTATACTGAAACGTGATCTATGCAGTATTTAGACAGAGAACTCATAGCCCAGGAAACACGGAATAAGGTTTCTATAGGAGAGCGCAGAACTGACCTTTTGTCGGTGTCATTTATAGCGGCGCGCGCCCCCAATACGTTCTAATAGATTATATCCATCACGTAACGCTCCTTTCCAGACTAATAACTGCACGCATCGGTTTAGAAGATGACTGCGCTGTGCACTTAGTTGCTCTGAAAATAAGAACGATCTCTAGACGTCATTCTTTGTCAAGAGTAGACGTAGACGGCAGCGAGAATTATCTGTTACTATGCGCTCATAATGCGGCGTAGTCGTAGACTGTGATAACTGTTTTTCACAATTTCGTACTATTCATAGGTTCTTAATTACATTAAATTATGGGGTTTTACGTGCCAAGACCACCATCGGATTATGAGGCATGCCGTATTGGGGGACTCCGGATTAAATTGGCGCACCTGGGGTTCTTTAACGTGCACCTAAATCTAAGTACACGGGTCTTTTCAGCATTTCGCCGCCATCGAAATGCGGCGCCGTGGCCAGGATTCGATCCTGCGACCTCGTGCTCAGCAGCCCAACACCATAGCCACTGAGCAACCACGGCGGGTCATAGGTTCTTCGCGTTTTTTCAATTATCGCGAAAGTGGTGCTTGGCATGTGGTCTGAAATAGTGACGGCAGGATGCTGCTCGCTTGCTGGACAAAGTGGGTATGTGGGTTACTCTGCAATTTCATACAACCAGGGACGAAAAGAAAAAAAAAAAGCCGCCGTGTGGAGCGCAGCCGCAAGGCAGTCGCACTAAGCACGTACACTAAAATTGGCGACATTTTATGTACATCGGAAGTCCGAGGGTCTTGCATTAACACTGTCTCGTGAACGAATGAAAAAGTATTTCTAGGGACTCTCTGAAAACATCCTATCGAGCATCGATCTTTGTTTGCGGAACATCTCTGCTCCTCGCAGTAAGGTGCACAGGCACACGTCACGACATATTCGTTAAAATCGGGGATGCACCACGCGACAAATTCGTTCGATGAATGCATAATCTCAAAGACACCCAACAACACGGGCACTCTACAGTAACTCACAGTCGAAGCGCTTTCTCCTTTGACAGGCTCCACCGAATCCGGATGTCAGCCGCCCCAACATGGAATCCCACAGGTGCTCGACCGGCCGTTGCAGCCGCAGCAGACAGAACCCCGGAGCGATTCCGATCAGCTTCAGGAGCTTGTCGCTCGGACAGCGCCCGACGAGCCCTCAGAGCTCGTTGTCCCTCCCAGCGTGCTCCGAGCGTCCGAAAATCCGCAGCACCCCGCCGATGTTGCGCGGCGAATGTCCGACGAATTGAGTGAGCGCGGTGTCCGAAAAATGCCCGCTTATGGACAGCATCCTCAGCCGCAACGCTCTCGGTCCATGCCGACCTTACTGGGTTCGTCGGCTCGAGCCAACTTCATCGATACGCAATCGCACATGCGTCACAGCAGCGCGGGCAGCATTGGTACGCCGGGCTCATCTGGGGCCACGCAAAGGCCATCGTCCTGGATTACACCTAGAGGTTCCGGCCTAGAGAGCGGCCGCCCCACGCACCTGGCTCCCGCGGTCGCGGCTGCGGCGGCGGCCATGCAGACCCCGTTGTCGGCACGTCGGACGTCCCAAGGCAGCAGCTTCACGAGCGGCATGATGCGTTCGCGTGTACTAAGTCTCTCACTGTTTCCTGAGGGGTTTGCATTGAGTCCGCATTGCTGTCTCCGTATAAACAGTGGCTGTCTCAATATAAGCTTGCGAATTTTTAGCTTTTGTCTGTTCGCTTGAGTTTCCTTTGGAAGCACCACCGAAGTGTGTTTAGGAGGCGTACATCATATCACAAGTCACACGGGCCACTTTTGGTGGCTATCGAGCCCTGTCGGAATCGAATTTCCACGATTAGCTCCTCTGTGTGTGCTGTTGAAGGGAGCCTGTCGCGATCAAGAAATTCGATCCCGTTCGGGCTTGATCGCCATCGAAAATGCTCCGAGTGAATGGGGTGTTGTAGATAAGCGCAACTCGATGCAGGCAAGGAGTGATAAATGGAGAAAGCGTCCGTGACAGCATGGGACGGAATAATGAGGGTTTGTTCAACGAGACGGCGAGCAGATCTACGTAGACGTGTGGCGCCTTCGTGACTTATAAGGAGACGATGTAGTCTGAGCACCGCGTCTTGGTGTATGTACTACACTGGTAATGATCAAAGCATAGCGACAGGCAATAGCGCTGGAATTGTGCTGAGTTAGTCATGATTTCACATTACTGAAGTCGATGTATTGAGCAAATGCCCTCTCTATCCCCCGGTTTTGCAGTTTATGAAAACGGGAAAGCATTCTGATGCGTTCCCGTTGCTACAATACTTACCATAAGCGATGGCATCGCCAACAGACCTCCTCGAGTGTGCTCCGTTATTTGAATACTTACACTTTCGTTGCATCAATGAGTTCTTTGCGGTGAAGTAAGGTGACTGTAGTTAAATCCCTCACCACAGTGGCCTCCCGGAATGAATTAGACAGGTTGGCATGAAAGGGAACACATTAAGGGGCTTAATACACCGGGTTACACGATTTTAATTTGGTACACTTCTCAGCCAAGTTCGCAATTGGAACTTCCACAACTTTCCTGACATATACATCCCTTTCAGGGTTTAGAATACCTAAGATTCCTCGTCTGCTTTCTCTCCGCTGTCCACGCCAGCAACGTCCGTTAACGCCGTTCTGCTACGCCCTGGTTTCCGCCTTGTGCCTGGTGGTGTGTCTGGCCGTGCTGTTCGCCTTCCTGGCGTCGCTTCTAGACGGCGGCGAAACGGGCCAAGCGGCGACGTGCACGACTCACGCGTGCCGCGAGTACGCTCAGCGGCTGCTCGCCTCGCTGAACTCGTCGGTGGATCCGTGCCACAGCTTCACGCGATACGTGTGCGACGGCTGGCGGAGGCGCCAATTGCTCGGCGTCCAGGAGGAGGCCTTCGGTGCCGCCAATGAGAGGATTGCGCGCATCGTACGCACCATTGACGTGCCTCCCTCGGGACAGAACCCGCTCGAGCGGGCGGCCATGCTTTACAGGTATGCATTGGGGCGAGGCGAGGGGAGGGGGGGGGGGGGGGAGGCCTCGCGAAAAATGTGTCGTAAGAATTAGTGACGTCAAATTGCAATGGCGTAGACCCAGCGAGGCAAGCAAAATAAGAGGGAGAGGCTACCTTAGAACGGGAAAAGCATCAACAATTATTGGTGATTTAGCGGTAAATGCGAGAGAAATGCGCTAGCATTACGTTCCACCTCGATTAAGTCCCGGATGCATGATTTTAACCACATTGCAAAGTATTGTTTAGGCACAGCCCTTTGCCATGTGCTGAACATAGTTTAAATCGTGGACAAGGGCCCTCAAAGAAGTGCAACGTAATGCTGGCGCATTTCTCTCCTCTTTAGCGCACAATCGCCTCTGAATTTTTCCACTTTGACAATCCTAATGCTAACGAGTTAAAAAACACAAGCCGGAATCTATGTGAAGCAAGGATACATAGATACCCTTTGCAGTTTCAATGCGCAATTCCGTAGAGAAGAGTCGGTCACCGGCGTATGTGTGAGCATAGTATAGACATATTAGACGATGTATTATCAGATTTGTTATGTGAGTGTTGTCCTGTGTGTGAGGTATTCGGAAAGACAGCAGCAGCCACGATCAACAAATTCCGGGATGGTTCGCAAAGAAAGCTCCCCTTAAATACGACCATATTAATTTCCTTCATTATCAGGATAGTGCGCCCTCCTGTCCACGCCGTGTGTCCCACCTTCTTACGCGCAAGCGTATATGCCCCGTTTGTGAAATCGGCCAAGTTATGCTTGAAGCCGCGAGGGAAGCGAGCGCCGGAGGAGGAAGGCGCATGGAGGTTGAGAAGAAAATCGCGCGCCGTGGAAACTACTGAGGAGCGCGCTGAGCGCGCAAAGCGGGCGGCAATGAAACGCCACTTCGAGGAAAGTCTAGGTGGCGTCAGCGAAGCGGGGAAGGAGAAGGGAGGCGAAGCGTCATGGTGGAGGAGGAGGTGTTGTGAAGCCAGGGGGTCCGAGCGACCATGAAGGTTCCATGGCTGGTGCCGTGCCAAGTGCCGGGAGAAGGAGAGGTCCAGCGAGATGATCCATGAGATGAGAAAAGGTTATAGTTTATACAAATGTACATGGTATTTTACAGGAAGGGCTCCATTATTCTTGGAGCCGTTTACATGCTAACGTCTTTGCATGTTCCAGCGTTTACATATTCGAGCGTTTTCATCTCCGAGCGCCCCGCACAACACTCAAGCCCCGCTTATTATCAGTTCATTTCCCCCTTTCTCTCGTCGAGGGAATTCAATGTATTTCATCCTGGCCAATTGCACTGTCGCACCGTCTGCAACGTTCTGCCTCTGGTGACGCACCACACCGCCGGTCTCTCTGGTGTTCAAGCCTTTGACCTGCCCTCTATGCAATGCAATTGCATGAGACGCTTGGGTCGGCGCTGTTCCCACGAAGTCGAAGTCGTCAGCGTAGGTACTTTGCTGCAGGTAGACGGTGATACAATGCCGAAGACCTCTTCACAGTTTGGGGTCCTTCACAGAACCTGACTCGTTCATCAGCTCAGACGAACATGCGACGTAGAGCCACTTGTGAATCATCTTGATGTGACGCATGCTTCGTCGCCAGCTCTTTGGTGTTGAAAAGACGATGCCGCGTGCATGGTCTTTCATAGCTACACGCTCGCCGGTATGCCTACTTTGTCCAGAAAGCTCGACAGGTTCAACAGCATTTCATAGCTGTGGGTTTGCCGGTGAAGCCTCCTTGTCCGCCAGGCACAACAAAGGGTAGGCGGAGGCGCGCTGGGTTGACCTGCTCTGGCAGTTGCTGCGGGTTCTGCGTGCGCTATGGATGTACCGGGTTCGTCTCGTGATAACATCGTCTCCGCGCGCCGTATGTTGTATGTGTGACTGAATGCGTGCGACGGTGAGCCGGCGATGGCGGCTCAGTCTCGCGCACACAAGGGAGGAAAGCGGGGAGGAAGCGCGCCGTCTTCCGTCGCCCGCAAGGCACCGGAGGGAGGGGGAGTTCTGCTCCGGCGGATGCTGCGTATGACGCGGCCACGCGTGTCCGCGCGAGCCCTATCTCGAAAGCTATCTGCGATGCTGGCAGAGTCTAGGCGCCTAGGCGCACCGAGGGCCGATACCTTCGTGTGCGCTATTAGCACCCATACGCTTGCGCGTCACCCGCGTTCACGAAGTGAAACGCCACGTTAACGTTTTGCCATTGTGTACCGGATGACACAACCCCACGCCCCGTCGTGGTTGCGTCACCACATTTAGAGTACAGTCAACGCCAGCTAGATAGTTCTTTAGGTGGCGCAGGTGCAGTGCGCGTCAGAAAAGCTACTGCCCGCGTGGCCGCACCTGACCTTCCGGCGTCTTAGTAAGGCCTTCGAAACACAAACAAAACAAAGCAAAGACAAAGTATTCGTTACCCCAAGGTTTTACTGGTTGAGTCCCTCTCAACCAGTAAACCACTTTTTCACTCCACTATGTATGAAGTGATAGGTATGCTACACAAGCCTGCAATATGCATGGCGCGTCGGACAGTTTTACTCGCTGAGTTGCTTCAAATTTTGACAAGGAATATACGTATACAGCAGCAGTAGAAACGAAAGCGGCAGGTTTTCTTTTGGCCTTGCCAACACACGTTAATAGTACCGGCTCTTTAAATAACGTTTATTTCTTCTTCTAGCCCGTTCAAAAGCTTCGTTATATGAGAGGATTGGAATTATACGTTGCCGAGGAGTGATTAACTGCTTACGCCCAAATTGCCCGCGTGACGTCGTGCCAGCAGCAGAGAGCGTTCGATCATGAAGTACGGACTAATGAGTTTGTTTCTCTGGAGGTGTAATACATTCATATTCAATATATGCTTTCACAACCCAAAACGATGTGTCACTATTTCGTGTGCCTAATATGATGCTGTTTTTAGATTGTTACAAACATCAACTAGCAGCGCTAGTATTTCAGAAAATAAAACAAGATTTCGAATTCTTTTCTTATTTGTTCCTGAACAGAAATATTTCGCATAATCTGCGTGTTGTAGAACTTGCCGGGCCAATATGTCGCGCAAGCTATGGAATGCAGTCAATAAACAACCAAATGATTGCACTGTGTAATAAACATCCTGAAATCATAGAATATGCAGGAAGAAATCAATCACAGATATATCGTGCAATTTAGTGTTTAAACATAGTGCTAAAAATTAAACTATCTGCATGTAAATAGAACTTGAGCTACAACGCGTTGTCTCACACCATGTGTATCAAATTAAGTACAAATCCGCATTGCCACATTTGTGAATATTTCGTTGTATTTTTCTAATTGCTTGCTTTTATGCAAATGTCAGATGTTTGACACACATACAAAAGTAACACATTCATTGTGCGTGACTTTAAAAAAGAAATGCTTTGTGAGCTTGAGCAGGGGTTTATACACCCCCTAACACCACCCCCCTCCTCCCGCCCAGGATGATCCCGACCCCCCCCCCCAAATATATATATATATATATATATATATATATATATATATATATATATATATATATATTCCGGACTTCCCCTCTTACAGACAGGCACTCATCCTGGAAAACAATTACGCTGATCAAATGCACTGTGGTAATCGCTTTAAGAAATCTTTACTCTTTGCGGACGTGGACCCTACGTGGCCCTAATTTCGAGGCCCAATTTTGATGTTCAGCGCGCAGACCACAGCGTGCAGACAACAGAGCTACACTACGAGCTGCAGAGAGCGGAGAAACCTTGACGTCGCGGTAAACGCAAGACACGTCAGTGTGTATTCGTCTATGCAATTGCCGGCGCTCAGAGTTACACGCCGTACTATAGTCATAGTTAATGGGCATCTAGAGGCATGTACGACTATACAGGTTATATTTTAATTGTGTTGTTTAAGGTATATGGCTGCTTCGTGTCTATTGGGCTTAATATTTTTTTCATGCAAAATGATATTGTACTTAGTTTTGAAAACGTCTGCACTTTGTTCTATCAAGACTTGTAGATAGGGAACTTGCTTCACTTTGTTATGCATAGACAAAACTAAGACTTTTTGCAATCAAATGAGAACTCTAAACGCTGTCCCTTATGTTCTTGCAATTTTCAAACGTGGTGACACAATGCTATGGGTGTTTAAATATAGTTTTGAATTTATAATCCCGCAAGACGAGGCACATATTTTGGCCTTCTATACAGCGCTCGTTCGCGCGCGCTTGTCTGTGCCCGCCCGTCTCTGTCTCCACCTTCGTTGCAGTATTTTTTGCGTAACATCATCAGCTCGACATGCTCCAACAAGGACGAACTCCCTTGTAACATGTGGTTTAATATACTTGCTTAAAAAGTTAATTAGTGTACTTCTGCTAATTAGCAGTTTTTCTGTCACCATTTGTTTAAAGAACCGTGCAACCTTAATCGAATAAAACGTGATAACAAAAGTGCTAGCCCCTCGCACCTCACCCCCCCCCCCCCCCGCCTTTCACACCAATAACTTCGTATCCACACCCCCACCACGTTCTGGTAACACCTCCCCAAAATCGAAATTCTGGATAAACCCCTGCGCTTGATTATTTATATTGTTGTTGATGATATTGTACCCAATCTTCTCTATACGTATTATATTGTTTGTTTCCTGTTCTGCTTTGCTGTACCTGTCCGAAGTGCAGCACGAAGAGTATGTAGGCCCAGTCAGGAGACAGATTGTCCCCTTTTGCCTCTCTATTCGTGGGCATTTCCTGTAATGTCCGAATAAAAACGATCTGAAACAGGAGTTGCATCGCCGTGCTGACGACACCGACGGGCGAGTTCGCCGACGTGAAGGCCGCACTGCGCGCTGCCGGTGTAATGTGGCCTCACCAACCGCCTCCGATTGAACGACGAGACCTGCTGCGCATGATGTTCCACTGCGACTACACGCTGGGATGGAGCGCCGTGTTCCGTGTCGACCCTGAGCTGTACCAGAACTCGACCAAGGCGTATGTGCTCACCGACTCGGGCTTCAACTTCATCGTGCGCAAGTACCACGAGCGGAACTCGGAGGCGCACCGCGAGCACTACTTCAGCCGCCTTCGGAACGCGTTTCTTGACAAGGACGAAGACGCCGCCTCGGACGTCGTCACTTTCAAGGTATACCAAATGTTTTCGCGACGAACTAAAATACAACAGTCGTTGTTACCGTCTTGGATGCACCACAGAAGGCGCGCGCTTTGTCAGTAACACGCCATGCATGTCCAAATCACACCTGACTGGCGACGGTAAAACAATAGAGCGCTGAAGCTGTGCTAAAACGGGGTCTAGAATGTCCCATCCTGGTTGCTCCGTACATTTACGGATGGTACAGGACAGTAGGGGTAATGGTGGCATAAAACCACATATGAATTCTGTTTCACATGACGGGATCCGGCGCTGCGATTTCGCAGTTGTGACTTGCGTAGATGCAAATTTTGCGTTGCCGCTTCGTTTGTTGTTTTCGGCCCGCGTACGCGCCAAGACCACTCCGTGGTCCAGACGCTCTGGGGAAACATGAGATCGAGGCTAAGTGACAGCGCCGAAAACACCGTTCAGTTCAAAAGCTTCAAGCGGACGCACATCGTGCCCGCCGTGTGCATGCCGCAGTGCAGGAACGAGAGCCCGAAGCGAGGTGACAACACAGACAAGACCCTTTAGTTCGAGCCGATGCTGCTCGCGGTCATCGAGTTCTTTCTGCCCATGTGTGGCTGCGCAGGTCCCGCCACGCGTGTTTACTTATAGCTAGGTTGTTTACTGCAATTCATAGTGCCACAAAACTACGGGCCTTGCTTCTTGTAATACTCGAACCTGTTGTTATCGCATTTTTTCTTTCGCCCATGGCAAGAAATGTGATTTTTCTAATTAAAAAAAGTCGCAGTTTCGCTCGAAAGGCTACGCATCGATTGCGATAGCAAATTAGTGGACAGCTATACGAAATAAGGATAGTAGTCTTATCGGACGTAAAACTCGCAAACGTAGGCATACTAACTAAATTAACGAGCACGGTGTCATTCGCGCACAAGCAAACATGAGTGCATCTCACTGGATGACCGCGGAAACTTGCTATCAAATTGCTGTAGTGAGTAAGCGCGGCAGCAGCAGCGAGCGAATTGACCTTCGTGCCGCCCCTCGCTTCAACGCGAACTAAGCCGCGAAAACACAGCGCAGGGAGGACTCTGCCCCCGCCGCAGATGGCTTTCAAAATACAGCCGCCCGGGCGGGCGCGCGCGGTGTAGAACGCCCCCCCCCCCCCCTCCCTACCCTTCCCCCGGAGCCTTGCGGCCCGGCGGGCGCGCGGTCGCTGGTGCCGCGTGGAGTAGAACGCGCCCCCCTCCCCCCCCCCGCCCTCACCACACACACCCTCCGGAGCGTTGCGCGCGACTGGAAGACGGCGAGCTTCCTACCCGCTCCCCACGTGCCCGCCGTGGTTGCTTAGTGGCTACGATGTTGGGCTGCTAAGCACGAGGTCTCGGGATCAAATGCCGGCCACGGCGGCCACATTTCGATGGGGGCGAAATGCGAAAACACGTGTGTACTTAGATTTAGGTGCCCGTTAAAGAACCCCAGGTGGTCTAAATTATTCCAGACTACGGCGTGCCTCATAACGAGATCGTGGTTGTGTCACGTAAAACCCCAAAATTTAATTGTAATTATTTTCCTGCTTGTCGCCCTTGCGTGCGCGACGTTGAGCCGCGATCGCCGGCTCACCCTCGCACGCTTTCACTCGCACATACAGCATATGGCGCGCGGCGACGATGTTATCGCCCGTGGACTTCATGCGGAATCTGATGGCGACGCCGACAGCAGAATGCGCCTGGAATTTCCATGTCATTGTTATCGCAATAATAAACCAATAAAATTGTCCTTCCACCGGATTCGAACACAGGACATGTACCTAGGACAGAGTCCTGATACTGTAACCAGGCCACGGAAGTTTTTAACACGAAAGTGTTTTATGCCGGGGTCCACCAAGACTTCACTGACGTATTTCCGTCACGGAAATACGTCATAGAACATAATACAAAGAAAGAAACCAGAAGAAAAAGTTCCACAAACATGCAAAATTTGGATAATCGAACCACGACCTCTCGGTCCGCGACGATAGATCGCCGAGCGTTTAACCCATTGCGCCACAAACGCATTCGCAGAGAGCTACACAGACGCGCCTTATATATCTAACACTCCTCCGTGTACCCGCGCTCTTGCTCGGGGCGGTGCCGCGCCTACGAGCAGAAAAGAGAAGTACTGCCTTATGACACTAACGCGCACCGACAGTGAACGCTTCGGTGGTCTCAGCACTACGACGCCTCGATGCCAGCATTCGAAGGGACGCTGGCATCAAGAAGCACTACCAACAAAATAGTGTCTTGCTGAGTGAATTTGTATATGGGCATGCCTAACATCCATCCTGGTCTTCCATACGCTATGCATACAAAGCAACATTAGCATATCACTCGGCACTTCCCCTGTATCCGCACATGGAAGAAACCGGAGTCCAAAAGGGCTTAATGGCAATTCTTTTTAAGAGTTCTTTGCAAGACATCCCACAGGAATACGGCATCGTGGCAGTCTAGAAAAATATGTTCTATTGTTTCCGGTTTCCTGCAGATTAAACAATTTACTGACCAAGGTACAAACAGACCTTACTTTGTAACCATGGCTTGACAGGGAGAGTGTCGGTATGTATTTGAAAAAAGAATGTTTTAACTGAGGGCCTGATCGGCATTTTTTTAACACGCTTTAACACATCGCGTTCAGGACCTAGCTTGTAGACAGCTCGATAGAGAAGCAGTTGGTAAGAATACATCAAGAATATCACAATACAAACGCTTTTTCGTAACATCAGACAAGTATTCATATGAAAACCTTGCCTTGAGCAAGCGTATAGACATACCACTTCACGCAAATAATTGCCCCACAAACGCATTTGCAGAGAGCTACACAGACGCGCCTTATATATCTAACACTCCTCCGTGTACCCGCGCTCTTGCTCGGGGCGGTGCCGCCGCCTACGAGCAGAAAAGAGAAGTACTGCATTATGACACTAAAGTGCACCGACAGTGAACGCTTCAGTGGTCTCAGCACTACGACGCCTCGATGCCAGCATTCGAAGGGACGCTGGCATCAAGAAGCACTACCAACGCCACCTAGGTGGCGTTCACCGTACTCAGCACAGCGGAGCGTGGCCTCCGCAATTAGCTCTGAAAATGTTTCTGAAGTTGATCGCGGAGGCTGCAATTACGACGCGCTGTACGCGCTGATTTGACTCGGTGACGATTCAGTTACGTGCTTTGTCTTGCGCGTTGTATTAGTGTGTCAGTTACGTGCTTCGTCTTTCGCGTTGTGCTAGCGTGTGCAGCGTAGTGCAGCTTCCATATGCACGACGGTTGCTCATGGTCATCGACGTTGGTAGTCGTGATGGAGGAGACGTGCCATCAGGCGTCAGCGTGGGTGCATCAACGCCTAAGGGCGCTTTAGCCACAAAACACCAATAGACATTATATATCAATGTGCAATAAACATTACACTACTTCTGTGAAGACACGTTTCACTTTCGTGTTCTATACCGATTCCTATATAAGAGGGATCAACCACATTTTTTTTCTCCTCTAGCGCATGCCTCATAATTGGATTGCAGCTCTGACATGTTAAATCCCGGAAATTATGTAAAATTAACACGTCACCATACCTTAAGATGTGGGCTGATCCCGAAATAGCCCAGTAAAAAAATACGAGTCAGACAATATACTCCTACTGCCCTCGCGCGAGAAGTGACGCTATAAAATGTGGTGCGTAGTGACTACGCCCCTATCTCGATACCAACTCGCCGTTTTTCATCGACTTCTGTCATCAGACTGATCGTCATCAACCTAAACTGAATGTTGAATCGCCTTCCGACTTTATTATTATTGTTATTATTTCATGCCTAAACTCCGGCGCCGACGGGTCAGTGGGAATTGAATTGAATTCTGTGGTATTTACGTGCAAAAACCATGATCCGATTATGAGGCACGCCGTATAGTGCCTCGTAGTGCCTCCGAATTAATTTTCACCACTAGGGGACCTCTAACATGCCCCCAATGCACGGGACACGGGCGTTTTCGCATTTCGCCCCCATGGAAATGCGGCCGCTGCGCCCGGGATTTGAACCCGCGACCTCGTGCTTAGCAGCGGGACACCACAGCCGCTAAGCCACCGCGGCGGGTCGGGTCAGTGTGACGCCACGAACTTGAGCAGTCTTTTCACAGAAAATGCCTTTGGGAATTTCCACGTTCAGTCATTACTTTCTGCAGAGCGCAATGCAACTATTCTTTTTTTTTGTGCATAATTAACAAACCACAGAGCACGCTGTAAATATCCATAACGTCACGAATACTGGTGAAGAAATGGCAGCGCCGACACACGTTGCTTTTCGCTTTTGACTTACGAAGCCTCCGCTCACTATAAGACAGATCGATTTAGCATTTCTGAAGTGCAGTGCAACGAACTAGCTCAGCTGATTATTGCTATTTACAGTTCACGTAGCTTCGTGCGAACCCTTGCACATTATAACGCGCATTTCCTCCAATCTTCTTTCAATTATAAACTCGGAAGCGAATACGTCAAATATTTATTATGAATATGAAGTCAAATGCCTGCTGAAGTGTATGGAAGTGATTTTGAAAAGGCGCCAAAAAGAAATCCTGAATCGGTTTGGCCTGATAAATTATCATTCCAGAACTCTGTCTTTGGTAATTTCGCGTTAGGAAATTCAATGCTAGAACCAAATACGAATGCCAAACATGCTTTCTCTTTAAAGCGAAGCTGCTTGTGTGACTAGAAGCGCTCAAAAATGTTATAAGCTTGTTTCCACGGTTTTCTGAAAGAACGTGACATACATGTACTCGTAGTACGCAGCCCCCTCGACACCCTGATAGGAAAAGAGCCAAGTGCCAAAGCCCCAGAGTTGGCGGTGTGTCGCAAGCGCCAATCCTTGGTCTCTTTGCCACATGCACCACGGTGTGGTTTGCACACGGCTGCTAAGCAATGTGGGCGCAATGGGTGCGCTCACACAGCCTCTATCAGCAGCTGAAGCCAGAAGGCTGCCCTGGTTCTTGCAGAGCCGCTCGAGCGCATCCTGACGGTGTGTCCACTTGGCTTGGTCGCTTTTGCATCCAAGTGCACTGCGCGTCTCTGGAGACCTTGTAACACTATAGTAAACACTATGCTTCTAGCCCTCCACACTCAGGCCGCGCATGCGCGTCGATGCCGTAACAGCACGACAATGCCAATGGCGGCGCAACCAATGACGACGCAAACGCACATCGACCGCCCATATAATTACTATCGCAGTAAAAGTTGGGCTTCGTTAATTAGCTTCGTTAATAAGAAGCCGCCTTTTGCTCAAGGTCTGGAACATACTTTTCAAACAATACTCTTCAGTAGTCTGAACCTGCGTAGAATTGATATTTAGCGTCGCTTTCAGCGCATGCCTAATGCATTGCGCAGAATGAAGCAAATTTTATAAAGTAGTCGTTGTTCGTGACAATACAACAAATAATAGTTTACATAATCTTGTACAAAAATTACTTAAGTTACCGTATACCTTTCATACTTTCCGAAATAACCTGGCATTTCATGAAATACTTCGACAACTCTATTTTTGTCAGTTTCCTATAGTATTTAGCACACATTATTCAAGACTTTCACGAGAACGTCCCACGTAAATTTACGGCGGGTTAGCACACGACGGACCTCTGTAGTGCGACCGACCTCTATAGTCCTCTTTAGTGCAACGGTACGTGTCTAACAAACTCGCAGTTCATCATGCACTTAATTTTTGTCGCGCGCATTCTACTGCTCCAGCAGCTACGAACAGAAGAGGAACACCCGTAGCATTGAGAAACAGACATGAAGGATAAACGAGCTGACAAATACACGCGCACACTACTGCCCCTCCCTCTGAGAAGGCCCTGACGGCACTGGCCCACTAGACCAGTAGGTGCGGCGATTTCGGCGAGTTCTGTTGTGCGCGCCGATGCAATCAGGCTTTCGCCTTCACGTTTTACAAACGTTTAACACTAGCTTAACTTTTTATTTACTCTTTGCGGCGTCGGCTGTTTTTGTCACGGCGTAGTTTCGCCAAGGTCACCTCCAAGCGCACCGCCAACATAGACACCTAAGGCTTTCGCCTTAAAAAACCATTTGGTCCTATGTGTAAACTTGCGTAAACCTGTGTAAAGTGTAACCGCCCACGCAGAAAACTCTCTGAAAGTTGCTGTGAGTATGCGAACTTGAAGGGTGAGACAATCATTCTCAGGAAGCAGCTATCCGTACTTTTCTTGATACCAAAGTCTCCGTTCTCACTCTGCAGGAGATGCAGCAGCTTGAGGAAAAAATGTTCGGTCCGCTGATAGCAGCTTTCCACAAGAACGCGCCGAAAGCTTCAGTGGTGCCTGATGACGTGGTGTACAATCCATCGGCCAACCTGTCACTGGACCGGTGGACGGAGGTGTTACAGAATGAAGGCGTCGAGCTGGTCGGGCAACTAGAGTTCCGCACGTGGAACCTACCCTTCCTCAGCACCTTCGTTAACCTGTTGGCGGAACACGGAGAGCTGGACATGTACGCCTACGCATCCTGGTGCACGGTGCAGGTGCGATGATGGCCGGCAGGCAATGCGTCATTTTCACACTGGCTCTTACGCTCCAGTTACAAATTTGAGAGTAAATAGTCGATTGACTCGGCGTAGGGGAGACGTACTAGCGCTGTCGTGTATACCGGGAGACGTACAGTCGACCGATTCTTTAACAGTACCGCGCGAGCATCGGCTGGCCTAGAGTTACTATATATGGCTTCCGCAGGGAGCCATAAAGACCATTTTACGGAAGCGTTTAGGTGCCGCCATATTGGGGTGATAACGCTTCTTTTTTCTGAAGGTCTTCAACAACGAAGTTTTCGGTACTTCAGTCGATTCGCAAGCATGAAAACAGCTGTATAAACGCGTTCAGCGTTGCATGACCATGTTACGTGACTTAATTACTTCTCATAAAACTAAGAAATTGTTTGTGTAGCAGTCCAAGATGGCGGCGCTTATGAATCGAATATAAAATCGTCTATACAGTAACTCTAGGCTGGCCTAAAGTGCCTATATAGAAGGTATAGGGACTTTAGGCTGGCCGGCCGGTCAGCGCCTTCTAACGGCGCGAAGCCACGCGATCAGCAAGAGTTGCGCATGCGCACAAAGTTCACTCGAAGTGCAGGTTTCGTCTGCTAGGCACTTCGCAGAGGCATGACACCGCCCCTGTCGCGATTAACTCAGTGAAAGCTTCTTTGCTTATCGGAGACAAAGTGCGCGTGAATCCGGACGCGTCTTTCCTTATAACATATGCCGTTGTAGTCCACATGCACCATAAGATAAAGAACAAAGCGCGCAAAAAAAGAGAAATAGTTGGTAATACCCTTTTGCGCTACTCTTTCTTGCCCCTATGATAGTTACATTCCAGCTTTGCACGTTTTATTCATTACTTTTCTGTGCATGCGCACTAGAGCACCACAGGCTAAAAAAAGAAAAAAAAAAGAAAAAAAAAGGGGGGGCGCTAGTCAGGGGCACACGCTCCTGCTATCTCCGATAAGCCAGAAAGCTTGCGGCGAATTAATTGTGCCAGAGGTTGTGTCGCGCTGGTAGGAAGAGCCTAGCAGGCGTAACTTGCGCTTCGAGTGAACTTGGTGCGCATGCGGTACTCTTGCTGATCTCGTCAGCAAGAGATCTTGCTGACCTCAACAAAGTTTGTTGGAAATAAAGTCATTGTCATCGCTTCGTATCCTTAGAACGCGCTGGCCGGTTGGCCAGTCGACGCTCGCGAAGTACTGTTAAAGAATCGCTCGACTGTACATCGAAGTGCACGAAAGCACTCCCGCGCGAAAGCTAGTGGCTGCTAGATTGCGGTTCTCACGGCTTTCAAACGTGTTGTTATTGCGATGCTAGCGAGAACACAGTGCAGATCAAAAATGATTACGATACTCCCTAATGCGAAATTTGAGCGTAGCCCTATACGAGTTTCATTTCGCGATATATTAGCTGACGCGGACAATCTGTTTCGTGCGGCACCTTCAAACGCAGCGAAGTGTGGTGCTGGGCACGATTCAGAACAGCCGCCGCCGACAGACTTCCGCTCATGCAGCGCTTTGTTTTGACGCGCTCGCCGCACGCCTTATCGATGGCGTCATCGGTGAACAGACGACGCGCGCTACTCTGGCACTATCTCGGAGCGATCGTCGCCGCAGAAAGCTCGCGCGCGGCGAGCCGCCGGCGTTAAAACGCAGCTGCGGCAGAGCGGCCACGCCAACTGGCGGCTAACCACTGTGGCAGTCACGTGAGAGCATGAAAATCTCGCCTCCACTCTGTAGGTGAGAGATGTCGCGTGCTTTTTTCTTCGTCTGCTGACAGGTCTGCGCTGTGTTTACGTTCTTCGTCCTTCGTTCTTAACGCGAGTCATGTCTTACAAAGATGACGACGTCGTTCCCATTGATCATAATCCTGTTGGTTTGCTCTCTTCTGTTGCGGCGTCGCCGCGCTTCAATGTCAAGGAGAATGAGGTACTGGGTGTCGCCTCCACGTCCTTATTGACCCTTTTCGCGGAGCAGTGTGTCTTAGAGAAACGAGATGGCGCTCACGGGGGCTCGCCATACCTCTCCTCAGCGACCGCGCACGAATACGAAACCCTTACCGCTTCTACCTTGCTTCTGTGCGATCAGCTGTCGGAAATGCAACTGAGTTTTTGCTAACACACTGTGCTCTAATCATGCTAGATTGAATCATGTGGATTGAAGACGTGTGCAGTAGTTGGCTGCAAAAATAGTGACTGGCATGCTAAGGAATAGAATGAATCTGTGGCGAAGTTCGCGGACCGCTGCTGCAACTGTCCGAACGTGTTACCGGCACTTCGTGATGTACATACGGCTTTCCTCGAGGATGCAGAAATTTGCTCATCCGCCAGCCTTGTATCGCTAACCTTCAAAGAAAGGGCTTCATCCCCAGAACGTCGGCAAGAGTGAGTACCACTCGTTAAACAATGACAAAGGGAGTAGCGCCGCTTCCTATCATAGTAAGTTTCGCGCACGTTATCTATGCACATCTGTCCCAAATGGCAGGAAAATTTACGCCCACTCTATCGCCGACATATCAAGAATAAGTGAATGGGCGCACACTTGAATATATGCGCACTGTATACGCACAATAAATGACGGACTACGCCTATGGCGCACGAATGATCGAAGCTGAATGTTTCGTGACGGTCCACAAGAGTAAGCCAGTTACTAGCTGTAATATATATTTGCTACAAGGTATTACAATGTTAATTACCCATGGCCCTCAGTTCCCAGTGGTTGTGGAGCACCTGACCAAGGCGGCGGTCAGACCTGCTACGTGGCAGAGGGTGCTAAGAATCTCTGGGTCAAGACAGGCCGCCAATGGAAACTTAACCTGGCAACGTTCAACACGCACACCCTCTCGAGTGAGGCTAGCTTAGCAGGACTATTTGAAGAATTATCAGGCATTTCCTGGGATATTATTGGCCTTAGTGAGGTTAGAAGAACTGGTGAGGCTTACACAGTGCTGACTAACGGCCACGTCCTCTGCTACAGAGGTCTTCCGGATAAGAAAGAATCCAGGGTAGGATTTCTAGTGCATAACAACATAGCGGGCAACATTGATGAATTCTACAGCATTAATGAGAGGGTAGCAGTCGTCGTAATAAAGCCTAATAGGAGGTACAAAATGAAGGTAGTACAAGCCTATGCCCCAACCTCTAGTTCCGATGATGAAGAGATAGAACAGTTTTATGAAGATGTTGAACTAGCAATGAGAAAGGTGCAAACTCAGTATACTTTAGTCATGGGCGACTTCAATGCAAAAGTAAAAAGCAGGTTGGTGAGCAAGCAATTGGCAACTACGGCATCGATTCTAGGAATGCAAGAGGAGAGATGTTAGTAGAATTCGCGGAAAGGAATAGGCTCCGAATAATGAATACCTTCTTCAGGAAGCGCAGCAACAGGAAGTGGACCTGGAAAAGCCCTAATGGAGAAACAAGGAATGAAATAGATTTCATACTCTCTGCCGATCCAAGCATAGTGCAGAATGTAGAAGTGTTAGGTAAGGTAAAGTGTAGTGACCATAGGTTATTGAGGTCTAGGATTTCTCTCATTTTGAAGAGAAAAAAGAGTAAACAGGCCAATCTTGACGAAGTGATGATGATGATGATGATGATGATGATGATGATGATGATGATGATGATGATGATCCTCTGTACAAATGGCACATACCCACCGTGGGGGATCGGCCAAGAATTGGGCGGTTTGTAGAAAATGGATAAAAAGAAGTTTAGGAAAGAAAGGTGAATACTGCTCGTTGTTAAAATTAATTATTATAACTGACTGTTTTAGAAAGGCAGCGGATTGCAATCAAGGATAAAGTTTTGCATGGTAGTGAAAACAGTTCTGGTGGCTGTACCCCAACGTGGAAGCTCCAAACGAAAGCAAGACGGGGACGTTCATGCCGAGGCCAAGCTTCTTTATACGGACCTCGAGCACCTTTTTTCTTACTGAGGAGAATCGTCGGCAAGCAAGGAGAAAATGATCAATAGTTTCTGGTTCGCCGCATTGTATACACAAAGGAGATTCCACCAAGCCAGCCGTATAGCTATAAAACTTTAGTGTCGCAGTAAGGGTAAAAGTGGACGAATTCAGGCTGGTCTCGCAAACATGCGGCTTTAGAACAGAAAGATGAAGATAGCATAGAGGTAATAAATGAAACCGTAGCTAGGCTGATCTCAGAAGTAGCAATCGAAGTGGGAGGTAAGGCACCAAGGCAACCAGTAGGTAAGCTCTCCCAAGTAACAAATGACCTAATAAAGAAACGACAAAACATGAAAGAGTCCAACTCAAGAGATCAGATAGAATTCGCTGAACTGTCAAAACTGATCAACAAGAAGAAAGTAAGGGATATTCGATATTATAACGTGGAAAAGATTGAGGAAGCAGTAAAATATGGACGCAGCATTAAATCAGTAAGAAGAAAGCTTGGCATAGGACAAGGCAAGATGTATGCACTGAAAGATAAGCATGGTAATATCAGCAATTTCGATGACATAGTAAAAACAGCGGAAGAATTCTATACTGACCTGTACAGTGATCAAAACAGCCAAGCTACTTTCATTCAAAACAGTGATGAACCGGATACAGAGGCTCCTTCTATAACTAGTGCTGAAGTTAGAAGGGCCTTGAAAGACATGACCAGGGGAAAAGCTGCTGGAGAAGATGGAATAACAGTAGATTTAATCAAAGATGGAGGAGATATCATGCTTGAAAAGCTTGCGGCCCTTTATACGCAATGCCTCACAACTTCATGTGTACCAGAGAGCTGGAAGAACGCCAACATTATACTAATCCATAAGAAGGGAGACGTTAAATAATTGAAGAATTACAGACCCATTAGCTTGCTTTCAGTATTGTATAAAATATTCACCAAGATAATTTCCAATAGAATCAGGGCAACACTTGACTTCAGCCAACCAAGAGAACAGGCTGGCTTCAGGAAGGGATATTCTACGATGGATCATATCCATGTCATAAATCAGGTAATCGAGAAATCTTCGGAGTACAATCAACCTCTCTACATGGCTTTCATAGATTATGAAAAGGCATTTGATTCAGTATAGATACCAGCAGCCATAGAGGCATTGCGTAATCAAGGAGTACAGGAGGCATACGTGAATATCTTAGCAAACATCTACAAGGATTCCACAGCTACCTTGGATCTCCACAAGAAAAGTAGAAAGTTACCTATCAAGAAATGGGTCAGGCAAGGAGATACAATCTCTCCAATGCTGTTCACTGCATGCTTAGAAGAAGTATTCAAGCTCTTAGACTGGGAAGGCTTAGGAGTGAGGATCAACGGCGAATATCTCAGCAACCTTCAGTTTGCAGATGACATTGTCCTACTCAGCAACAATGGAGACGAATTACAACAAATGATTGAGGACCTTAATCGAGAAAGTGTAAGAATTGGGTTGAAGATGAATATGCAGAAGACAAATATAATGTTCAATAGCCTGGCAAGGGAACAAGAATTCAGGATCGCCAGTCAGCCTCTAGAGTCTGTAAAGGAGTACGTTTATCTAGGTCAATTACTCACAGGGGACCCTGATCACGAGAAAGAAATTTACAGAAGAATAAAATTGGGTTGGAGTGCATACGGCAGGCATTACCAAATCCTGACTGGGAGCTTACCACTGTCTTTGAAAAGAAAAGTCTACAATCATTGCATTCTACCGGTGCTAACATATGGGGCAGAAACTTGGAGATTAACAAAGAAGCTCGAGATTAAGTTAAGGACTGCACAAAGAGCAATGGAACGAAAAATCTTAGGACTAACGTTAAGAGACAGGAAGAGAGCGGTGTGGATCAGAGAACAAACGGGGATAGCCGATATTCTAGTTGACATTAAGCGGAAGAAATTGAGCTGGGCAGGCCATGTAATGCGTAGGATGGATAACCGGTGGACCATTAGGGTTACAGAATAGATACCAAGAGAAGGGAAGCGCAGTCGAGGTCGGCAGAAAACCAGATGGGATGATGAAGTTAGGAAATTTGCAGGCGCAAGTTGGAATACGCTAGCGCAAGAGAGGGGTAATTGGAGATCGCAGGGAGAGGCCTTCGTCCTGCAGTGGACATAAAAATATAGGCTGATGATGATGATGATGATGACGATGATGATTACAATGTACAAAACAGCTAAGTTTCAAGCCTTGTGCGCACCAAGAACAAATCTATCGGAACTGAGCACACCCGCGAGCGATTAGGCAGAAAAAATCAGATAGTGGCCGCACCGAGGAACTTCACTGAGTCAGAAACTGACAAGCCACTGCTTCAAAATATTTGCCAAATAAAGAACAAAGAGCAAAACATACTAATCCTGACTGAACTCATAATCGGGAAGCTTGGGTAGCTTGGAATACATATTTAGCCCCGCTTTTAGAACAAGCACCATATACACTACTTGCGCCGTTTGGACATAGCTTAATCAGCTCCGAAAGCGCTTTTGCATGTTCTCTGAAGCTGTGATCAAAGCTTTGTATCGTCCACCTAGTCACCGTCTACGATATCTCCGAAAACAGAGGTTTTCTAAGCCACGACGGCGTCATACACTTCCATTGTAAACAAGGAGGCAACGGAGGCAGTTGAGGCAAGCAATGGACGCGTCACCACGTGATCAAACATGGCAGCGCCCACGGGATCGCCGCGAAAAGGGTCAACATTCAGGGTCCGTCTTGTCGTAAAGAATCGGATACGGCGCACTGTCTTCAAAAACCTTTCCATTAGGACGTCTTGGTTTAGACTCATCATTGTAAAAAACAATCGCAAACTATGATAATCGAAACAAGCGGGAACGAGACCAAAGCAAGCAGACCCAACAAGCGCAAGCGAGAGCTGACGCGATCGAGCAGATGATAATACGAAACAAGCGGTCCGGCTGAGTCCAGACACGAGTATGCATCGAGCGGTCAGGCGGGTTCGCATGACACCAGTTTTCCGCGCGCACGTCACTGAAGGGGCCGCTCTCACTGGCCTCCGCCGTTCGCGGCTAGCATCTTTCATCTCCCGCTCCGCATTCGCTCTTTCATCTTGCATTGTGCTCGTTCGCTCGGTTATGCCGCCGCCGCTCGCCGCAGGAGCTTCGGTTTAAAACTTGGGAGACGCTTAAGCTTCGCCTTTGAAGGGCCCCTAAACCACCCAGAAGTCGAAATTTAGTTGTGGTGTTGCAGTTGTGCATGAGTCTACGACGAAGACATAGCCGCGAGAATTTTTCGAAATGGTGCCGTAATAGCGGAGTTACATACGTTTGATGATCGAAACACGGCCCTCGCTTGTTTCGCTCTTTCCTTGGCTACTCTCCGTTCGTCGGCTGGTCTCTCCCCCTTGACGAGCGCTCCTCCAAATGTCACGTCACATAGGTCATCGCCAACGCGCCTCTCAAAACACTGTCCACTTCTGGTTAAGGCACGTCCACGCTAGCGGCAAGCATACCGACGGCGAACCGGCCTGCAGTGCCGTAGAACGTCTGCTGCGCGAGAGGTGTCTAAAGTAGGCGGCAGTTCGGCCGGCGCACCACCCGCAGCACGATCTACGGGCCAATCGACGACCGCGAAGCTGCACGCCTCCGCCACCGGCGACTAAAAAACATCGGCTACAGCTTCTGTTTCTAGCAAAATAATTTTCGCTAGATAAAGCGATGTATAAATTGTACATTTTATGAGAAACGATATCCACTATCAAACGTTAAACAGTAACGAGAGCTCCGATACTTGTTGAGTTCAGCTGCAGTGCGCGGGTACCGACGGCAGACGCCCGGTTCGGCTGTGCTCGCATCGCAGCCGACGGCGCCGCTAATAGTGTATTTTCTTCTTTGTGTACAATTATTGTAAAGAGCTACAACAGCGATCAGAAAACATTTCGGCGTGTGAGCGTCGGCGATTCATTCCGAAGCGCCGTCCGCTTTAGCTTTGAAATGAACCGGAGAAGGCCTAGCGACGATATCGGTGCCGTCGAGCGGCGGTGAGGCTGCCGCACAAATGGGTCCCGGTCCCGAGTAAGCGTCCTAAATCGTTACGGCTCATGGACTTCGGCGCGCTTGCAGGTGGCGGCACTGTTTGCTAACGGCGAGCTCGTCGTGAACTTCTACGGGCATCCGCAGCGAGCGCTGGTCTTGCACGGAGCGTTCTGCCTGAGCCGCGCCTACATCGCCGCCGGCAAGGCGCTGCTGTCTAACTACGCCCGAGAAGTACTACCTGTGGTAGCGCGCTCCCACGCAGAGTCCATCACATTGGCCGTGCGCGCCTATTTCATGGAACGCCTGTCCACCTGGCCTGACTACGACGCCAACGTGAGCGTGATATGGTACGGTAATTATCGATGCGATATAGAAAAGGCCGACATGAGACATGTACCGACGGCAAGCTATTGCTATGTGTCTCTGTGTGGCGCCCCAGCAATGGTAGTGACGTTAGTGATGGGTAGCAAGTTTAGGGCCTACGCAGGCAGATAAGAGATGATGAAAACGCGAAGTGCCGCCTTATCATGACGCAGTGCCGAGCACTGCGGCTCTCCTGACGACCGCGCCGACGCTTATTATTGCTAAGCATTCTTTGCCTCATTCCAGGTACTTTGCGATAGGTAGGTAAAGGTAGCTTCCTGTCTCGCCTCATTTCGAGCCTCTGTAAATAAAAAATCCGAGGACACTTAACGACCGACGTCATGCGCGACAAGAACCCGAGGAAGCGGCAGCGGCCACCAAAGCCGGCAGGCGACAGCGGTACGTGCTACCCGAGCCCTGTTGCGTCCCGAATCGGCCGGGCGCATTGTTTGATTGTTTCCCATCGAGGCAGACCCTTTCATCAGCGTCGCCCAGACGGCGACTGTACCCGACACGGAGGAGACGGGCAAACAAGCGCCCCAATTCGGCAGTGCGCATTATTTGGGTGCTTCCCCCGATTCCACCCTCTTCATCAGCGGCCGCTTACCTGGCGACGCGGCCCAACACCGGCAGTGATGTTCGGACAAAGAAGCTCACTTAAGAAGCGACCGACCACAACCGTCACCCTTCGTTAGAAGCGGGGATTAGCGTGAAGGCCATTCTCCCGACCCTGGCAAGATGACCGTCGGAGGGCAAGAAACTAAGTCACCGACTTTCGTGGAAGGAGTGTGAACCCCCTGTTTCCGGATTGCCTCGTTCTTGCTTCGAAGGTGCAACAGTAGAGGCAGAGTTCAGTGAACAATACGACCCCTCTGATTGGCCGCATCAAGGTCATCTGATTCCCTAGTCGGGTCAACTAGGGAAGATGAATGTTTTATAAGGAGACACCTTGGGTGCAGTGGTGTGTCCTGACGTGTTCTGATATGTGCTCAGACATGTAGTGAGTTGAGAATTTCAAAGTGCTCCCCCATGGAGTGTGCTTCCATATCTGGAGCCACTGTAAATATGTAGAATAAACCCTTTTTTCTCTCGCTCTTACTCCCGGACTTACTCATCCCTTTGGCTGAAGGATCACCGGCCTAAACGCTACCCGAGTCTCAACAGCCCAGAAAGCCTGCGGTGCTGGATCGGGCACCGCGCGCCTGCTTCCGAGAGCGAGGGTGGCGTGATATAGGGGCGATGCCCTCTCCCCTCACCTAACACCTGGCGCGTTAGGTCTTCAGCAGATTTGCGTCCGCTCTACTCCGTCGTCGCGCACTCGTGACGTGGCGTCGCAGCCAATGGGACTTTAGGTGCCGTTTCGCTACTACATACTACAGGCGCCGGGTTTTTCGCTCAATGGGTAATTTGACGCTTTCGCGTCAAAGGAAATACGCGACCGACAGTGAAATCGAACCTCTGCCTTCTCGTACAACAGCCCAATGCTCTCACCATTAGACCCCTATTGCAGGCAGACTCCTGTCGTGCCAAAGCCGACTATTGCTCTTTAGAAGTTTGGCGCCGGCGTGTCGTGCCACTTTCTTGTGTTCTTTCCTCGTGAGATCTTGCGCTTTGAGACGTTGTGTTAGACTGCACACGCGTTCGGGACCGGCCCACATTCCCCAGTACTTTCCTCGTAGTGACTAAAGCTACGTAGAAACTGTGCGATGTTATATTGCCTCCATGATCGGTCCAGGTTGATAACCTTTTAACGTTTTTTTCGCTGGAGTAAAAATGTCATCGTCGTTCTAACATAGATCGCGTGACATAGCCATATGTACGTACGATTGTATAACCTGCAGTTGCTGATGACGTCACAATCCGCGTATCTCTCGCTCACGCCGGTTCCAACACATGTGCACTGTGCAGAACCCAACAATCGGCATGTTGTATAAATTCGCGTCCAACGAACTTATTAGGAATCATGCCATTGCCGTCATACGATCATCCACACCATCGTCGTCGTCTTACACCTGTCGTCAAAAGCACATGCGTTCTCGTCACACTCGCGTACGCTCGCGTCACTTTCGCATACGCTCGCCTGCGTATGCTAGCGTCACGCACACGTATGCTAGCGTCATACACAACTACCCAATATATAGACAAACGCGTTGGTCCATTTCCTAACGTTTAGCGTACTCCCGAACAATGCTTGATAGACAGCTTCCTGCAAACTGTCCCGCATAACGATTCCCACAATGCGTGGGATCTGTAAAATGTTTTCGACATTTTTTCGTCCGCTATGGGCCTATTTCGCTACGCTCCATGCAACTATGCCTGTAACAATACGTACTGCACTATATATACGATAACATTTACATAGGCGCACTGTATTATGGGAACCTCGCACCGCAGAAAAAAATTGTAGCTCCTCCTCCTCATGGGCGACCCAGCACGCCCGTGAGGCGGCGGCGAGGCAAGCCCTCGACGTCCCCTCATGGGAGGCTTAGGCCCGGCCATCTTAAAGTGCTAGTTCCGCAATAAAAGTTTATTCCTCCTCCTCCTCCTCCCTCATTGACAGCTGAGTATGGGCTTTAATTTCGCGCGTTGCGCTATTGGCCTGTTGCAGGAACATGACCTACATCAAGCTTGCTTTCAGCATCTTCGCGCCGCTACCTAAGGTTAACTTCACCGACATCATCGTGGGTGAGATGGGCGACTCGTTCCTGCAGAACTGGCACAACGCGTGGTTGTCGCGCACTGACTTCCGCGGCATCGACATCAAGATTGCCATCACGGCCATCGAGACCCTGGCTTTCTCTGCGGACATCGAGTATCGCAAGGACTTCATCTTGATGCCCTACATCTTCTCTTTCCCCTACTACGACATGAACGCAATGTCACCCGTTAACTACGGCGGGTTTGGCGCTCAGGTCAGTAGAAGTTTCCGCAGGGTTGTCGCTGTACTTAAGGCATCAGGCTTTCCGTTTTATGGATCATTAAGAATTTCCGGAAAGACCAAAACTCGAGCTTTCTTTTAATGGCAACGGTTTGGTTGAGCTTTGTGATTTGCAAAATGAAAAGTCAATCAAGGTTTGAATCGGTGGTCTCACGGGAAATACTAAGTACGTGAGGGTTGACCTTCACCTTTGAGGTACCAATGTTTTCATAAAAGGATGGAAGTAGAGGTGTGTCTGTCGTGTATGTGTGTGTGTGTGTGTGTGTGTGGAGAGAGGTGGAATCGGCAGCGCTGCACGAGTACAATGAGGGTAGATTGCAGCTGTCAGCAGTCTCTTGTGCGGACGTACAATAACAGCGGGTCGTGTGGCGCTGCGTGCTCAGGTGCCCACCGTTGCTCAAGCACTCGTGTCACTGGAGCGATTAGTTTTTTTTTTTTTAAGCTTGGTCTTGGAACATTGTACAAATAACACAAATCTACAAGTTCGTTACACGTATACGACCAAGTTTGTTTCATGGATAAAGTATGCCAACGACAGGTTAAATGGCCGTTATATCCAACGTCGCATGTCAGAAGGGAGACCCGGACAAAGACCTGTTGCTGTCAGGTGCCCAGACGCGTTTTGATGCTGTAGCAGTGGCTACAAGCAGAAAACGAGACGGATGTGACCGACTTAACTGCAGACACCTGTGAACACCGGGCTGCACTAAGTGTATATCTGTACCCGTACTTAAATATAGGACCTGTCATTGACGCGTTTGTGCATTGAATCCCAGGTGGCCTTTGCTGCGGGACGGAGGTTCCACAACTCGTACCTGAGCGCGGGCGCCGGCCGGACCTCTTTCAGCACATTCCGGTCGTGCATCTCGAACCGCTCGAAATACGCCGAGCGCACAGACGCGGCCTCGTTATTTGCCGAGGTCGTTTCTATGGGTGCCCTGGTAGACGCGTACCGCAACGCAAGTGATAACCGGCGCCTCGTTCTCCTGGAGCACATGACGGACGAGCAGCTTCTCTTCATCGCCATCTGCTACGCCAAGTGCATCGGCAGCTACTACATCGTCAACGATTCGATGTGCAATGTGGTGCTGCAGAATGTACCGGAGTTCTCCGAGGCCTTCGGCTGCGCGCCGGGCACCCCCATGAACCCGCACCAGCAGTGCAAGCTCTTGTGAACGCGGCCTCTTGGCTGCGGTCGCGTGTCGTAGTATATGAAGTGTGATAAAGACAAATCCTGAAATACGTTTTGGAAGTGTTGAACTCAGTGGCGATGCTTTCGATTATGATCGGCTAAACACTTTCCTCAGGACTGCAGTGCGTGCTGCGTTTGATAAATGGGATAAGTTTCGTGCATTGGAGTGTCGCCACAAGGCATGCTTGGAATGTGTGAACAAGTCGCCTTGACCTTATTCAGAACGCGGCCGGTGTGTGCATGATTGTTCCTACGATAACTGCAGCACGAAACTGTAGCACGACTATGAATATCGTGTAATATATGCGTGCGCTTAAATGTATATTAATTTTCTTATATCACGAATTGCCTTGCGTCTTAACATGAGTCATACGAGCTGAGATGGCTCAAAGTTTTAAATGCAACACAACATGCGTGCGAAAACTGCAAATGAAATACTGCACTGCGAAACAATGCGATGTGTCACGATGAGTGGTTCGGCGCCGCTTTCGTGAAATGCGTGCTTGACGTGTCCAGATTGCGACGTATCCTCCACGTCGGCCATCAGTGTGTTCATAAAGCGCTCGGTCTTGCTTCCACTGTAACAAGCACTTCACACCCTGCTACAGCACTGCCATATTAACCAGACGGAGCGTCGCTACGTTACGAAAATTTTCAGCATGTTCACAATCCACCGCTGTTGCCAGAGCTGTCAAGACCGCCTCTCTCGGAACGTATTGATGCGGTTTTTAGGGCTCGCATTTTGTCGCGTGTAGTCATGGCACAGTCGACTGGAGTGTCGGTTATGTAACATTTAACCAGAGTCAACTTCAGATGACATCCCAGTTGCGGTTTCCACTCCGGAGTTGGAATGACTCCGCTATCTTGCCCCATTTTCAAACAGCCGGAATGAAACGGGAATGTAATGATGCCACCAGTCTGGCAGACGGAATGAGCTGCATCTGTAGCGTCAGAGCCCGGCTGTTGCAGCGTCCGCGGAGTAAGCATCGGTTGAGCCAGCAGAACGGCACCGGCGCGCTTAGACATACGCGTTCTTGCTGCGCCATAGCATACTGTGGTGCATGCACTGGTCTGGGCGGAACGGCCAGTAAACGTCAAGGTTAATCTGATTATTTCGTTGTGCGCGTTGCGCGCTCAGACACTAGCGTTCTTGCTGTGCCATACCATATCGCGGTGCATACAGGTAGCCGCTACTTTCAGTGGACCGACGTGCGTGCGACGTTGTTACTTTATCTGGTCGATCGCGCCTCGCAAGCAAGCCGATAAGTGTCCCCACCTGTATATATCTTACCCCGTGGCCGTACCATACCGCGGTGCATACTTTGTGATGTCTGAGCATTTGGGGTGTCTGTGGTGTCCGAGTGGAACGGCCAGTAATAGCCAAGCGGTTTTCGTTCGGTCTGATCTCGTACACCACCGCTCCTTATCAGGCCTGGGTGAGGTGCCTGAGTTACCTAGCGTGTTGTGTCCCGCCAACATGCCGCCCTCGAGTATTCTTGCTCCAAAGTCTGAGGAGCGTCAGCGCAACGCTAAGCCCTGTTGTTGTTGTTGTTGTAGCCTATCACGCCTGCGGCACTGCTATGGCCTTTGGGCAAAACTGCGATTTTTTTCTTCTTTTTTACCGTGCTCATACTTTTCCAACCACTTTGCATAACACATTGTTGTAGTTTTCATGCGCAAGACATGGGGTCCGCTAATATTTGTAGAAATATGGTGCTGTGCTCGTACATGCAAGGTCAAACAAATATTTACTGGAAGCGGGATCTGAGAGAAAAACAAAAACAAATTATTTGCTGAGACTTGAACGCAGCTTCAATTTCAAGTGTGCTATTTGTACTAGTGTAACCCGCCGTGGTTGCTTAGTGGCTATGGTGTTGGGCTGCTAAGCACGAGGTCGCGGGATGTAATCCCGGCCACGGCGGCCGCATTTCGATGGGGGCGAAACGCGAAAACATATTTGTACTTTGATTTAGGTGCATGTTAACCCCAGGTGGTCCAAATTATTCCGGAATCCCCTCACTACGACGTGCCTCATAAACAGATCGTGGTTTTGGCACGTAAAACCTCATAATTCTTTTTGTACTAATGTATACGTGAACAACGTAGTGTTGTACCTGTTGTTTTACTTTTTGCCAGTGATGGCCTTTTACCGACTTGTCGTGTAATGATACTTTCCTTTCAGTGCGAGACGCGATCGCAGTATCAGTTTGCGTCACCGTGTTACGTGAAGAGCGCTGGGATCGCATCTACTCGGATTGTAAGGAATCGCCGCGAATGGGCACCCTGCACTATTCAGAGGGCACTATGACGTTTTCATTTTTCACCCCAGCCGTGCCGATACCGGCCGCTAGAGAGATGATGAAAATGATACGCCATTCCAAACGATAGCGGTCATTTCGTCGCTCCTCTGAGTGTTATGCCCTGCGCATGCGCACTTTCGCCGTTCTCACAACTCGGGCACTCTTGCCCCGTGATAAGCGATCGAAAGTGTCACGGCGAATGTATGCAGCGTCCCTCCAGTTTGGCTTCGCCTACTCACTATAGGCTGTGTGTTCTGGCGCTGCTGTCTGCTCTGCAAAGCTTTAGCGCAGGGTGCCTATAGTGTAGTGCATTCTCGAGTCGACGCGAGCGGCCATCGACAGCTTTGGAACTTATGTTGATAAATGTACAAATGACTGGAAGACTTGCAAATGGTCAGTGCATACGACCATCGACGATAGCCCTGCAAGTATAGTGCCGCTGTTACTGTCGAGTTGTATGTAGCTTGTTTTGCGGGCCGAAGTTCGTCTACTGAACAGTTGCCTTCTCCGAAATTCATGGAATGCCTGCCTGCCACAGTCCTTGACTACTACGTGACATCTGGTGAAGACGCTGCCGACACCACGGCGCTGGCGACGCAATACAGGTGACGTAACCTGACACAATGACCGTGCACTGACGTGAAAGAGTTCTGACAATGGTAATTCGGTGTTTGCGATCACCTGTTAAAGCAACAGATGCGTGAAAATCGAGGCAAGTAATTAGGTTAATGCAGTGCTGACCGCATCGAACACGTAGCACCCCATTCCTTGCTGTTTCCTCTTACTTTATTACAAGTATGTTCAAATACTCTCCAGCCACAACCTAGCAATAAGTGTTCTAAGAGCCGATTTTACAAGGTTTCTGTTGTCGGTGTGCTCTATGCGTGATTAACCAAAGCAGCTCAACAAACGTTACCCTGGGGAGACATCACAGTCCTGCTCGTGATTGAATTTCATCGCCGACCTATAGGCAGCATTCTTGTGCTGTTCCGCACCTCGTGTAACGATGCAACCCCCTAAACTTTGCCATTTTCAAGGCTAGCCTGTATTCGCTAATACTGTCTCTTAATATTGCTAGTACTCATTTGGGACACGCATAAGTTGATGCCACCACCTTTTTGCACGCACCGTAATCGTGCACTAGTGGCTCCGGCTGCAACTTGGTATATGCCGGCTGCGCGCGGTCGCGCGGCCGTATCTTGAGAGCGATCTGCGTTGGGGGCACAGTCTACGTGCGTCGGCCAGGCCCCGGAAACTCCGCTGGTTTTTTGTCCACGCAAATTGCAGCGCCATCCATGAGATGGATGCGGAACCAAAATCGCTTTTCCTTTTTTTTTTCTTGTCAACCCTCTCTCAACTTTGTCGTTTCTCTCTCGCCTTCAACTATCGGTGGCGCGGCCCGCGCTCGTCGTCGGCCGTGCTGATAACGGCCAAAACGGCAGAAAATTTTTTCAGACATTATGCGGTCAGTCTTTCGCCTTCCGTGCTAGCAGTGTGGTCCGTGTGGTAACCTACCGTTGCACGTTTGTCGGCTTTTTTTCCGCCACGTCTCGCAGCTGTCGCTGTTCGTGTGTGGTTCCGTGGTGTAGGACCACATGAAGACGAAGTGAGCCATGCGACGTGAAATTCTACCGCATCCCTAAAGACAACAGGTGAGCACCATGCTGTTTACTTCCCGGTTGTTATTTGTGATAGTAATTGTGCGCAGTCGCACATGGCTGTCCGATGGTGAGGCAGCAGTTGGCTGATTTAAATTAAATTATGGGGTTTTACGTGCCAAAACCATGATCTGATTATGAGGCACGCCGTAGTGGGGGACTCTGGAAATTTGGACCACCTGGGGTTCTTTAACGTGCACCTAAATCTAAGTACACGGGTGTTTTCGCATTTCGCTCCCATCAAAATGCGGCCGCCGTGGCCGGGATTCGAGCCCGCGACCTCGTGCTCAGCAGCCCAACACCATAAGTTGGCTGATTTGAAAACACCACAACGATGCAGTAAATCGTTATGCCAACAAGCAGCGAACATAAAGCTCCTGATAAATATAGTACCACCTGTACGTATCGCAAGGAACACGTGTGTAGGTGTACGCTTTGCACTTATTTCTATCTAATTGGCCGCGATCGTTTAAAAATGCGTTTCTGGGAATTAAGGTTAACATATCACAACTAGTACTCTGCCGTGATGCGAAACGAGTTCTGTTTTGTATGTTCCAACTGCGATGTAATAATTTATGATCTTAACTGTTCTTCAGGATGGAAGCGTTTTTAACCTACGCTGGAAGGATGGACCTAATGGGTTTGCCCAGAGACAAGGTCAACAACCGCAGAATATGCTCGGTGCACTTCACGGAGGTGGATTTTATGGACCGAGCGAAAAGCAGCCCGTGAGAAGCTATTCTGCGCATTGGCCATTAGATCAATTACAATAAATGTTTTTTACATGTGCGTACATGGAACACCATCCACGTTTTGTTGCATTCTATAGTGTGTTGCACTGTCTGCTCCAAATCTGGTTTTCGCAAATGAACACAATAAAGTGAGTCCAAAGAACTGTTGTGTTTTAAGTGCAATTATATTTTAAATATAATTTGGGCACCTGCTTGCTTGATACTAATAATGAACGGCACTGCGTGCATGAAAACGCAAAAAGAATCCACTGCGCACAAGCGCGCAGCATGAATGCACGAATGGCACGGCCGGACAGGAGAGGAGCGCGGAGCGCGCGCTTTGGTCCGGCGGTGCGTCTGATAACACCCGCGAGAAAAAAAAAAAAAAAAAAAAAAAAAAAAACCTCGCCGCGGACAGCTAAAGAAATAAAAAAAAAGAGCATTGCGCGTGCCATGAGGGGAGGGTGAGGCGAGGCTTGCGAGGAGGAATAGGAAAGTCAAGGGGGAAAGGAGAGAAGAGCGGAACAACGTTATCATAAAAAAGTAAGAAAAAAAGTGCTATAGCGAAAGGGGGAGGGTAAAAAAATCGCGCCGCTTTTCTTTGTTTTTTTCTTTTTTTTCGCCACCGCAGTACCGTCATCCATCCGCTAGGGCCTAACTGAAGTGCGCTTTGGCGCTAGCGTCGACTGAGCGTCTGCTATAAGTGAACCAATGGGAGGTATAGGAAGATTCACCCCCCTGCGTCGGCGACTCGTAGCTTTGTGCTGTGTGCAAGGTATATGTAAACTGGTAGCGTAGCTTCCATAGAATCCCACATGTCAAGAAAATGCGGCTTGTTGCAAATGTCGCCATCTACGTATCGGGGGGACAACTAACAGGCAAAAAATGAAAAATAAAAAGTGACGTCGCAACCGGAAATGGCGGTGACGTCAATAACACATGCTGCTTGGCACGAATGTTTCAATTTATTTAGCGTCCGGCATTTCAACTGCTATGCCAGGCGTTATTCTTTTGAGGCTGAGGCGACCTTGTAACTCGCCTCAGCTGAAGCGCCAGCGTGTCGTTAAACTATAGGAGTGGCATATGTCTTAATGTGAACATAATTAGGTTGTGTTTGACTGGCAATTGCGGCAGTAGATTCCTTGGGAAGGTGAGCGAATAGGATGGAAATAAATGACAGTGCCACAGATGTTTCAAATGCAACTTAACTTTTATTCGTCTAGATTGATGCAACCAGTATAATTGACCAAAGAAAACATGTTTCAATGGGTGAAAAATACTATGGCCAGCACGCAGTCGTAATGTATAGCAACATATGCCCGAAACCTTTACACAGAATTATTCGCAATTCCCTTGCGACACCATGTATTCATATCGAGTAGTTATCAGAAAAGGCATTGTCCAACATTATCATTTAGAAAACATTCGACTTGCTTATTTTGCTGCCCGTCGGACACTCGGGGCCTGTGTTACGGAGAGTTAACGAGCATAGCGAGACGTTTATTCGCGGAGCGTTCGCATTTATCGTCATGACGAGACCCAGCGCGTCGGATGCCGCAGCCGTGAAGTTTCACGATAACAAAAAAAAAAAAAAACTGCACTCACACCTTTCGCCAATGAATCCCGTGCGCTAGGTCATGCAAAATTTGAAGTTGAGCGCATGCTACACTTTGAACCAAGGCGCAAGTAAATAAAAAAAAAGCTAGAATGAAACCACCGTCTTCAAGTGAGCAACGCCATTCCGCACGACATAATAGCTGGCGTGCCCAGTCTTGCGAAGTCTTGCGCCAGAATCACTAGATGGTAGAACGAATGAATAATTTGTGAAATAGAAAAAGTTACCATTTGTGGTTTTTGTACTGCAAAACTATTCTAGACGGAATATTTACTCGTATGACAGTATCTTGATTTTTAAAACTTCGAACATTTCTTTTTTTTTCACGTAGGTTTTCTGGTATCAGTGTTTGTCCCCCCCCCCCCTCCCTCCCCCTCACCTAGTCGCGCTTCAATCGTTCACAACTAACTGATATCGCTGGCGATAGGTTTTGGCACGCTTTTCGTTCCAAGCTTCGCGACCTATTTGGATGGACCTTGCTGTGTGTTCTCGGCGCTCAGTTTGCGTTGAAGCGATAGACAATAGTACGAAGTTCACTTCGCTCGCTGCTGCCACGTTTCCTCACGCCAGCGTTTTGACAGCGAGTGTCCGCGGTCATCGAGTGCGATGTGTTCATGTTTGCTGTGCGCGCTGACACTATGCTTGTTAATTTAGTTAGCAAGCGAATCTTTACAAGTCGATACGGCCGATAAAAGCACTACCCTTACTTCGTATGGCTCTCTGCTAATTTGCTATCGCAATCGACGCCTTTTGGGCGAAACTGCGACTTCCTTTTTTTTTTCGTGCTCACGAGGGTTTCGACTGGAATTTTGGATGCAGGATCCTTTCCCTAACGTATCATCCTTGAAGAAAGCCGAACGCAAGGGCGGGGTCCATTTGCCTATTTGCACCAGTGGGTGCCCGGCGGTGATGGTGGTTTGCGAACGCCTGTGGTTTATGGCGGATTTGCGTAGTACTCTGGCACGTGCAGTGCAGTGTCACCGGGGGATGTTCCCGGTCGCGAGTTGTTCAACAACGTACAATAAACATGCAACAGCTTCTGTGAAGGCGCGTTTCATGCACTTTCGTGTTCTACCAATTCCTATAAAAGAGGGATCAACCGTATTTTTTCTGGCTTTTTGTTTTATGGGAGGCCTTAGTCAGGTAGGAATAACACCTTTAGCCTTGCCCTGCATGGTTTGTTTTCTTTTGTTAGTTAACCAAAATAAACTTCAAGTCCTCAGTTCTCACCGGGAGGAAGGCGGGTTCCACTCCGCCATGCATGCCAGTAATTCGTTGCACGATATTTCCGGTCTAGAGCACATGGTCACACCGAGTTGTTTACGACGCTTCTTTTGCTCTTTCTTAGATTTTGTTGTCTAGAATTGATCGCTGGGATAACCAATAAATATAATAAATCCAGCTTTCCTTGCAGGCGTCACCTTCACAATTTGTCAGAAGTATATCACCGTAAATGCGATCTCAGGCTTGCGACGTGCGACCAGCTGACATCACCGTCGTCGATTTTGCTGTGGCGCATTTTTTGGGTGACTTACCTTTCAGCGGCCATATACCTTTCTATTTTTTCGATCATCTCTTTCTCTGTATTGGAAACTTCGGTCAAGGTTTAATGACGATGATTGTGGTGATGGCGACGGTCCTCAGCTATGTCACTTACCCGGCAAGGGATTTAGTCCAAGAATAGAGCGAGAGGATGATAAAGCTGTCCATTTGACATTCCTCTGCAATGAATGCTGCTGCATTTCGATGATTTAATGCCAGTCTACAACCAACATACATGCAAGGGTAGTCTCTTGAGATGCCAAGATTTTCCGTTCAAGCTATAGTATACTTTACGTGGGTCTGGAACAAGCTTCAGTGTCGACCGACACACTTATTTGACTCAGACAGTGGCGACTTTGCCGTCTGAACTTGGAAACCGAGCGCCGAGTTTAGGCCGTTGTCTGGCCGCCATCGTCCAAAGATCTACCGTCATCATGTGGCGCCATCACAACTCCTTCGCGAGAAATGTTTTGAAGGCAATCCTGTCGCGACACTCAAACGTGTGTTGAAGTCCTGGCATATCTGCGCCAGGTATTAGTTCTGATAAAGCGCTATACGCAGAGAAGGAATTTATGTTTAAGCATTTCGACTACGCGCCTTAAAGTGTTTAACAATGTGTATTTCCCCACAAATATATGAACACAGCCGCTATATACATTATATGCATAGTCGCACGCCCAAATCCCTGTGAAAAAGTAGACGTCGGTATTCGATACTTGCATAAACACGTGTCGGACAATGCATAACGGTGCCAACATATCATTTAGCTCGCGTAGTGCATCGATGGGCGTACAGATAATATCGTAGCGAAAAGTCGCTGTCATAAAGTCCATGCATCGTGGATGTACCGCTGTGAATTTGGCGCCAAATAACAATAACCGCCATAGTTACTTTCCGGCTTTATCGGTAATGTTCAGTTCGGCGTGCAGCGTGGAAGCTGCGAAATCATGACTCAATAGCCACCAGTACGAGCGGATGAACATGACTGAATAGTTCGTGACGCTAGCAATAACTTCTATTATGCAACATCGTCCTTCCGTGCAGATAAAGTAGAGTTGTAGTGACGAAAAATGCTTTTGCGACAAACTGGCAATGCAGTTTGTCGAAGTCTATATCTCCAACTTCGCACTCAAAGCTTTACGCGGACGCAAAGCGCCTGCCCTTCGCGGCGCTCAGAACAACCTGCAACGGTGACGCGGATTCATAGGCGTTCCCGGCGGGCATCTGAAGGCGTCGGCGAATTCCGGCACGTTACGCAGTGCCGCGTTGCACAGCGACTCGTCGAAGTTGTAGTATCCACCGGTGCACTTAGCATAGCAGGTGGCGACGAAGAGTAATTGTTCGCTTGTCATGCGCTCCAGATGAACGATGTGACTGTCGCCGCTGACGTTGCGGAGTGCGTCGACCAGGGCGCCCAGGGAGACGACCTCGGCGAAAAGCGATGCCAAGTCGCCCTGCTCGCCGCCGACCGAGTCGTTCGCGAGGCACGACCGGAACGCGCCGAAGGACGAGCCGCCAGCACCCGCACTCGCGTACGTGTTGTAGAACTTCCGTGCTACGGCCAGTGCCACCTGTGCAGCAGAGGCACTCAAATCAGTGTCGCATTGGCGCGGAAGTTGCACGCTGTCAAGCGTTTATTTCGATGGTCGCAGCGTGAGGGCAAGAGAAACATTAGAATGGAATGAACACACCATGGGCGCTGACTTCCCACTAGATAGGAACAAACCTCAAGCGCTTGCTTGCGAGTAAGTTCTTGCGGTATTTGAAAAGATTGCTTAACCATGCCGGTTTAACTACCTCCCGGAGTTGGGAAGGTTACTGTTTGAAAGAAGCTAAAGCACTCTTCCTGTGAGTGTGTCCCAAATGAAGCCAATATTACGACGCAATAGATACTTCGCCCTTGTTACTCCCCCGCCCCCTCTTCCCTCGTGTAAAAACACATCCAACGCTCATGGAAAAGAAACGCCAGACAAGACTGATTGCCAAGGGAGGCACGCTAACTGTCGGAAAGAATCTTGTAGAAATTGCGCAGGTGAACAGTAAAGAGGAGGCACGCCTCTGACTGCGTCTCAGGGGAAAACAGGCCCGCATTTATTGACAGCGAAATGTAGAGAATAGGTCCTCAGAATAGAGTACCCGAACGGAGTCGAACCTCGTACATGTACGTTGTTTGTCCCACTTAAATAATTCGCTGAAGACCTCTGTATTTATGGGATGCCGGAATTATTAGCCAAGATACTTCTGGGCTTCCTAAATATCTATGGCACTTAAATCTATTGACATGTACTTGGACCATGGAACTATGAACATCTATGAAACTTAAGGGCGCACCGTGTACTACAATCCGTTAGAGCCACAGCACGCATATAGATTTCAATTTGCGCGTGGTCTATACGGCAACACGTGGCTATTTTCAGTTCTCCGTGTCCGGCAAACTTTCATCGGGGAAGGTATTGCATTGCTATAACTAAGTACGTGAAAAAGGCTGACAAAGGGACGAAGTACTATCAAACTGACGGCTCTCACCTCCATTCAAACAAAACAGAAGGAGCTGTGCCCAGAGGAGCGCTGTGGTGCTTAGTTTCGCTCCGCCTTTAGTACGCGAACCAGCTTTATTTTACGGCCGCGAAGGACGAGGACGTTGAAATGTATGTGCTTAATTAGAGACCTTTGAGCCCAATCCGCCGAAGTTGATCGCCGGTAGGGCATGCACGTCGTACAACGGAAACGTGAAGGACATAAGGCAGCAGGATGAAGTCCTCGCTGTAATCGTCGTCCGCGGTAAATGCAAGGGTGTCTATGGCCGTTACGGCAACCTTGATGTCGGCATCCCGGAATTGGGTGCGCGACAGCCACGCGTTGCGCCAGTTCCGTAGGAACGAGTCGCCCATGTTGCCCACAACGACGTCGGTGAAGTTGGTCTTGGGCCTTGGCACAATGATGCTGAACATCGCGCAGCTGGATTCCCACGACCTGCACACCAGCGGGGTCGCATTGAGTAGAGAGCGAGTAAGTAGGTGTAGTCTCGACTAGAGCACTGCACGGGCACAGTTTTTTCAGCCCGGGCCCGGCCCGGGCCCGTTTTCACGTTGGGCTGCCGCCCGAGCCCGACCAAAAGCTTTATGGCGAGACGCGTGCCCGGCCCGGGCCTGGAAATAATCTACGTTACCCGCCTGGCCTGACCCGCCACCCATTTACCTTAGGCCCGAGCCCGACTCGAAACCGGCGCGAACCCAGCCAGAGACCGAAAAAGACAATGTTTTTCATAGTCGAGACGCCCGAGGATAACTCGCTGCACGTTACATACGCACCACCAAAAAGCCCGGCCCGTGCCCGGCCAGAGCCCGGCCCGTGCCCGGCCAGAGCCCGGCCCGAGCCCGGCCTGCGCCCGGCCCGCGCCCATGAAAAAAAACTGCCTTACCCGGCCGGGGCATTCGGGTAAGCCCGAGCCCGTGCAGTGCTCTAGTCGCGACTGTCTCGAACGGCCTATTTCCATCATATAACGTCAAGGCTGCGCTTGTTCAAAATAATAAATGATATTTTTTTAATATTTTTCACATGCGTGTGTATACTCCTGTAGCTGGAGTGTAACATGAACAGTAGTGCAGATTCCACGGGTAAGGATCGCGAACTGTTGCTAGGTGAATTACCGTCCTCCGATGCATCACAGGATACAGCAGTAACTCCTTAGCGCGCGTTCTGGTACGGGTAAATGAGGTCAATGCAATTCATGTAATTACGCCTCGATTCATTCCACGCTTTAAGACGTACATAAAGCTAGGGGACCAATATGAGTGGTAACAGCTTATTTGCGTTTAAGTTTTGCTTTTGTCATTGCTTCTGCTCTGAAATTAAAGAACACCGCATTCTTTGATACGATAGTTGCTCAGCAACAGTCAGAAACTGAGGTTCGAACACGGACATATCTACTGCAATATTTGCCCGAAACTCCGAACACCGGTTTCGGTGTTTCCTTTCATACTGGACCGCCTTTTACGGTGTCCGCAGTGCATTGTTTGAACGAATGGCGTCCGCCGGGCGCACCTGATCACGGCCACGCTGTCGTTGTAGTCAGCCCAGGCGGACAGGCGCTTCTTGAAAGCGACGCGGACGCCTAGACTGAGGGACTCCGCTGCTGGTCTCACCACTGCGGGCAGAACTTCGCGGCCATAGCTAGTGAGTAGCGGTTTCCCGGAACCCATGTACGTGCGGCTCAGGCAAAACACGCCGTGCGAGAACAAGGCCCGCTGCGGTAGGTTCGTAGAAGTTCTTGACGAGCTCGCTGTTCGCGAAGAGTGCTGCCAACTGCGTGCACATCGCAATAGTCTTGTAAGATCCATTCAAAAAATCCGATTTTTTTCGTGCTATACTTGCAAGTGAGTGTACTGCCTCTCACCAGTGCATTCATACTAAAATTTCACACTAAATGAAACTACAAACAAGTTTAGCCAAAACGATCGAGTTTCGTACTAATTGAAGTTGCATGCGTTACACAGGTGCTCCATGTCATTTTGCCAGACCAGAAAGTAAAACTCCTTTGCTTCTACGAACCCTTAAAGGGGTGGTACAAACGTACCATCTATGTAATGCAGTTCCGTGCACCTTCGAATGCGCCAGACCTGCAAATGATTATTGCAGTCCCGATGCTCTTCCACGTGTAATGCGAACTCGGCAGCGTACTCGTACTGACACTTGTACCTCAAACGATCGCGCCGGTTACCTTAATCGTGCATGATATTTACAACTGCGGGTACCTTGCCTCCATTTAAGCATGGACGCGGCCGGAACGCCGCTGCTGTCTGTACCTTACATAAACACTGTTGTTTGAAGTGATTTGCGCACGGTGTTGTGCCACCTGAGGGCCGGTGAAACTACGATACGTGCCGCATGCACTGCGCAATCATTGTGTACCTGGACCGTGCACCACGACACGTAGGCGTACATGTCCCGCTCTCCGTAGCGTGCCCAAAGGCGGACGAAGGTGCTGAAGAAGGGCAGGTTCCACGTGAGGAACACCAGCAGCCCGCGCACCTCGACGCCCTCTTGCTTGAACACCGCCGTCCAGCGGTCCAGCGAAAGGTTGACCGCAGCGCTGTACACTACTGCTGCAGGCACTGTCATGAGCTGCGGTGCGTTGCTGTGGAAGGTGGTCGCCAAAGGACCGAACATTTTGTCCTCCAGTGCCTTCGTGTCCTGAAGCGCGCGGGCAGAGAAGAGATATATTTAGGAATGCTTACCACTGGACTGTGCAAGACAAAACGTTGGTTTGTCTTAGTCTCTCTGCGGTGTATTTGATAATTTGTCGGAACACATAGGGCAGTATGGTTCCTGCGTGGCCTGCCGTGCCTCCCTGAAGGTAGGAATGTGCGCTCTAGTGCGCGTTCTCGCCATGTGTACGATGGACCATCCTAGGGCAACTGAAATAATTTACTGCAGTAGATACCTCTAGCGTGACGATGTCTTCTTGTGCTTCCACTTGTTGCCCTTCGTGCACATCACGAAACGAGTCCCGCAGGAAGGTGAAGTACTTGAGCCGATTATAGTCATTCATCTCCCGGCACCTACGCGCGATTATGTGGAAGCCCGAGTCGGTGAGCACGTACGCCTTGGTCGAGTTACGATGCAGCTTCAGCTCCACGCGGAACACGGTGCTCCAGCCTAGCGCGTAGTCGCAGTGGAACAGCATGCGCAGCAAGTCTCGTCGACTACTTGAAGACGGCTGGTGTGGCCACGTCACTCCGGCCTCGCGCAGTGCGGCCTTCACCTTTACGAGCTCGTTGCTCCGATCCAGCATCAGTGCGGTGCAGCTCCTGTGTCGGTTGGGTAGCTGGTTAATTGAGATCGTTTATACTACCGTAAGGGCACCGACAGCTTTAATTCCCACACTATTGTAGATGGATGCAGCATTGTGTGCAGCTATGCTGCCAAGAATTACGGGCTGGTCTCAGCAACTTATTGCGATTCTTAGCATTAGCATCTGCATTATTAGTGAACTTTACTAGTGCTCAGTGACTGCCCAATGCCTTGCTTCCCTCGTTTAAAACACAGATAACAAACACGGTCGAGAAGGAACCACAACAAGTGTTTCACCATTCTACTACAATTAACAATCGAAAAAAAAAAGCCGTTCGAAATCTATTTAAAGCCAATAGGGATTCGAGGAATATACAAATCAGCTATTCAATCAAATAGAGTAAAGCGAGATTTTTCGTTATAGTGGCAGATACGTTCAAGACACGCAAAACAGAAACCTGTAGCTCTCGATCCTGTGCCGATTCGAGGTGCCTTCATGTGAGCCCATGACTTCATATGTGAGCGTTGGCGCTACGGTATGGGTTGAATATGTCGATTCATGGCAGTGAAAAATGAGACCTATTAAGGTAGCGTCAGTCTAGCACGCAGTCGGTAAAAGTAAAGTAGCGAACTTGCTCTATTTCTGTTGTTGTGACCTCCGAGGACAGCGCGACCAAATTACACCGCGAAGACGCTACTCAGGAGGACAGAGGGGGATGTGCCACGTGGTCGCAGAGAGAGCCGAAGGGGACGCCTGACAAGACCTTCCGGACAAGGTAATACCACCGCGCCTGGCAGTGGCAACAGTGGCCGCTGCACCTTTTCCGCAGTGGTTCTGTTGCCGTACTCAAGCCTCTTTTCTGTGTTATTATTGCTATAGCAATTATATGGACACTCTAGGCGAGTTCTCCTCGTCGTCGTCTTCGCCGTGAGGTTCAGTATAAAGTCCAAGGGCGATAACACCGTCGCCGCGCGCCCTTGCTGTATGTGTGAGTGAAATCGTGCTAGGGGAGTCGACGAGCGCGGCTTAACCTCCTCCGCGCGAAAGGGAAAAAAATGTCACAGTTTCGCCCTAAGGGCGAAGCAATGAGTGCGATAGCAACACAGCAATGTCATACGAAGTAAGGTGAGCGGCTTTGGTAGCAATATGAATTGTAGTAAACATGAGCTGATTAAGTAAGCAGGTGTGCTGCGGCGTAAGTAGACCGACATGAAGAGAGACTCGATGACCACGAGAAGGCACGTGTGAAACGGTGCTGTTGATGAGAAGCGCTTCCCGTGGGCAGCGCGTGCGAAGGGACACACCTGTAGTGCTGCACTGCAGATCCGGGCAGCATTGCATGTGTAGCGTGCGTTGGAAAATGTGGCCCGACTATTACTAACTGATTGAACAAGCGTGGTGTGAGCGCGCACAAACAAACATGGAATAGATCACACTGAATGACTGCAGACAACGACTGTCAAAACGCTGGCAGCAAGCGCATACGCCGCAGCAGCGGGCGAAGGTAAGTGTGGTCTATCGCTTCAACGGAAACTGAGCGGCGAATGCACGGCGCATAAAGGTCAGAGCCGTGTGGAGATAAGCGACGGTGCGAGCGAGCGACGAGCGCGGTTGTTGGCAGAGTAGAAGTGCGCCCCCCCCCCGCCCCCTCCGGCGCTGGCTTCCCGCTTCGTTGCTTGCGCGTGGGAGAGATAAGAGACGGTGCGGGCGAGCGACGAGCGCGGTTGTTGGCAGAGTAGAAGTGCCCCCCCCTCCCTCCCCCCGCTCCCTCCGGCGCTGGGCGCTGGCTTCCCGCTTCCTTGCTTGCGCGTGGGAGATTGAGTGCGTTCGCTGTCCGTGATAGCGCGCGTCCCCCCACGCTTCCGCTCGGGCATACGGCGCGCGGCGAAGATTTTATCTATACGGAACCTCACGGCGACGGCGACGGCAGAAATCCGGTTGAAGTGTCCATATAATTGCTATCGCAATAAAAAGCGGGCAGGAAGTGCGCAGTCTTTCGCCGCGCACGAGGCACCCAACGTTACCTAACATTGCGAGGCATCAAGGGGAGGGGAGGGAGGGGGGCGCGGCATTTTACTCCGCCTGCAACTGCGTATGTGGCGACTGCGCGCGGTCGCGCGGCCGTACCTTGAGAGCGATCTTCGTTGGGGGCGGAGTCTATAGGTGCGTCAGCCGGCTCGTAGGTTCGTGCGTGCTGTGTGTTCTCGGCGCTCAGTTTGTGTTGAAACGATAAACAGCAAGAAGATCACTTCGCTCGCTGCTGCCGCGTTTCCTCACGCCAGCGTTTTGACAGCGTGTCCGCGGTCATCGAGTGTGATGGGTTCATGCTTGCTGTGCGCGCTGACACTATGCTTGTTACTTTAATTAGCACAAGGGAATGTTTACAAGTCAATACGACCGATAAAATTACTATCCTTACTTCGTATGCCTCTCTGTTAGTTTGCTATCGCAATCGAGATAAGCTGCGCCATTGTTTTTACTTCTCTCTTCCTATTTTTCTTTTCCCCATTCCCGTCACTTATTTAACGATGAATCAGTCTCGAAACGAATGCCAAAGAGTGAAGTTCTTTCCTACGTGGCTCCTGCGCACGCGGCCTACGCCGTCCTGCTTCGTTAACGCGCAGCGAGAAGTTAGCAGTCGTCCAAGAGCGACAGTTATTAGAGTCAGAACAAGGGCGCGAGTATTCATTCACAGCTGTGGCGTTGGCGGCATTCGGAAGATATAGTTTGGAGGCATATTCTCTTTCTCCCATGTCTCGCTGGGTCTGCACCACTGCGATTCAAAGTCATAAATGCTGAACCGCTTCTTACTTCGTTGGCAACGCTCCGGAGATATGTTGCAGATGTCTTCCCAGACCAGGTGACTCTTTCCGAGAAACTACTCCACACTTCTGAGGTACGCACCGACACTCGCAACCCAGTGACTTTGTACATTGCGCCTAATACAAGCCACAAGTACGCATCATTGCGTGTGGCTCCACATCCACAATCGCCCACAACTACAGGCACGGTCGTGAACCCAGCACACGGTAACGTCACCCACTCTCGCCTAACGTGCGTAGTCAGCCTGGGTCAAAATAGCCTTTTCACTGTAGCTGAATATCCTTGAGTGGACATGGGTCCTGTATAGATAACCGCACCTGGTCTTTAGGTCGTTCTTGCCTCTCCAGTGCGTACCTGTACAGCTTGGTCGCCCGCTGGAGCAGGCTCTGTCCGGAGAGGGGAACATCCATGGTGTTCACGACGCGGAGGATCCGTTCAGTGGCAGCACTGAAAATCAGCTCGCGGACACTTAACAGCTGACGCTGGCGCCAGCCGTCGCACACGAAGCGCGTGAAGCTGTGGCACGGGTCTACTGACCGGTTGAGTGAGTCGAGCAGTCGCCGAGCGTATTCGCGGCACACGTGGTTCATGCACGTCGCTCTCGGCGAGTCCTTGCGGTTATAGAGCAGTTGCGACAGGATGTAGACGAGCACGAGCAGCGCCGCCATCATGACCAGAGCCGTCAAGGAGTAGAACACGGAGACCGCACTGCATTGCTTTTGGGCAGCGAGGAGAGAGAGAAAGTCAAACACTCGTGGCTTCAAGAAGCAAGCAAGTGCAAACCACATGGACCGTAATTCTGATGCAAGTTTGGTGTGGCGTCGATAGATGTTGGCGTGTCCTGTGAAAGGCGAGATCCATGTTTAAAGGGCATCCGCTTTTGCCCTGGCGTGGCGAGAGAATGACGCGCTAACGTCGCGCGACGCCGCACCGTGAGTACGTCAGAAATACGGCACTTGTTGCTGTCACTTTCTAGTGACGGTTAAATCTATAGGCTGCTATATTTTACAGTGCTGTGATAACAAATACCAGGCGACGTTTAGCGAGAGACAAAGTCTGGTACGTCCCAGAACGGCGTAAAACCGGGAACACTATACATTGTTTCTCTCCGAGAAGAGATTTCTGCGGTGATGCGGCAAGCATGCAGAAAGCTTGTAGAATTCGTAAAACCCAAAAGCACAAAACAAAAGCAAGCCCTACAAGTTATCCGTAAATAGATTGCATGTGGATAATGCTACTTGCATTTGCGATTCCTCTGCTGATATTGTAGACTTCTTTGTCAGATTGATAAGCAGGGACATGGTCTCACTATAGCTGCTCAACAACCTCTACTGTCTGCTGCACCGTCCCTGTCTGTATATTTTACTAATATCAGAAGTCTGTTGCCCTCAGCGACATCAGCTCGATTCATTTCTTGGTGACCATGATACTGATGTTGGCTACATACAAATATATCAGATAATGAAGTGCTTCACAATGCCCATAACTTGTGATACAGACATGATCACACTAATAAGCGGGTTGGTGGTGTTTTACTTGCCGTTAAGAAATTGTGGCAGAACCAATCTCACGACGGCTGTCAACGGCAATGCTTTAGCACTGAATCAGTATATTTACAAAATCTATCCGCGATTCACAAGTCCCTTCCGAATGGAAAGTTGCAAAAATAATCCCAGTACACAAATCTGGTGATAAGACGATTCCATCAAACTGCATGCCCATTTCAGACCAGCTGTAAACTTCTCGAGCCTATTATTCTCAAATTCATTACTAAGTTTGTCGAAGACAATGGTTTAATGCATCCCAAACCGAGACCAACACGAATTCCGGAGTGGCCTATCTACCTTAACACAACTTGTCGAGACAATGCATGACCTTGCTCAAGGTATTAGTAAACACTCTCAAATATACGTAATTTCGGCGGAATTTTCAAAAGCGTTCGACCGGGTTTCCCGTAGAAAGTTAGTTTTTCAGCTTAGTCACAAACCTGGAGAGGGGGCAGTGACTCGTCGGATTTTTAGCTATTTGTCCGGCGGTCAGCAGTTTGTACAATGCAGTGATCATGTTTTTGATACACTAAACGTCACAGCCGGCGTGCCTCAGGGATCCGTCCCAGCACTGATATTATTTTTGCACCTTTCTCATCGCTAATTTAACGTCTTCATAAAACAGATGTTCTATTACTTCATCATCGTGACTGGAGGTTGGGGCGTAGGCTTGTACTACCTACATTCTATACCTCCTGATGATGATGATGATGATGATGATCCTGGTGATGAAGTTAGGAAATTTGCAGGCGCAAGTTGGAATCAGCAGGCGCAAGACAGAGGTAATTGGAGAGTGCAGGGAGAGGCCTTCGTCCTGCAGGGGACATAAATGTAGGCTGATGATGACGAAGGTCATAAAGCAGAAGAGTCCAGGCAATGAAGCAGACCAAATAGCGGTTTATTGTCGGTCCGGGCAATGAATTTCGAGATAAGCTTTAGCTTTTCTCCAAGGGATCTACCGATGTGGTTCAGTGGGCCGGGCGTTTCGCTGCTAAGAACACAGATATGTATTCGGTTTGCGATCTTTGTGGCAGCATATCAGCATAGCAGCATTTCGATGGAAACGGAACTCAGGAATGCTTGTCTGCCGAGCTATTCTTAGACATGAAAGAACTCCAGACGATCAAAATAAATATGGAGCCTTCCACTATGGAAGTAAATGGAAATATGGAAATAAATAAATCCACTATGGAAATAAATAAATAAATAAATAAATAAATAAATAAATAAATAAATAAATAAATAAATAAATAAATAAATAAATAAATAAATAAATAAATAAATAAATAAATAAATAAATAAATAAATAAATAAATAAATAAATAAATAAATAAATAAATAAATAAATAAATAAATAAATAAATAAATAAATCGTCTGTTCACAGGGGGCAAAGAAAGAAGAGCGCTGGAGCGTGGAAGCGCTTGAAATTGAGCGCATGCCACAGGCACACCAGATTCCACATCCTGTAGCAGCCGAAATTTACGACTGGCGCTAGGCACGGTCCGGTGAAGTTTTGAAGTTTGACAAGTGCGCATGTTGCTCGCACTTACCGCACTGTGCGTGTGATAGGCGTGCTTGCTACGCTCCCTGGACGCTCGTCGTTCAAATCCCGATGACCGCGCGGCAAATGCGGCCGCGATCACTGCAGGCGCCAGGGACGGCCGGCGGTCGGTAAGAGCGACCGCATTGCGCAAAGCTCGCAGGGCAGATGGAGTAACTCGGCAAAAGCTACCGTGGCGCCTGGAAATGTCGTTGGAGCGTTCGCTTCGGACGACTTGCGCTTCCTTGTCGGATGCTTCCTGGACATCACGGGGCTGCAGCTGCTGACGGGCTCCTGGGATCCAAGAGAAATACGCGCGCGCGCTTAAGCCCGGAGAAGCCAGAGCAAGCCACCCGGACAGGGGGGGGGGGGGGGGGGTATTCTGTAAGAGTCCATCTAGTGGACTGTCCATTTTGGCTGGCTCCAGTTTGTCGATTGGCTCCAGGTGCACGAGCGAGACGAAGGCAGCCAGTCTACTTCGCGCTCGGGCAGCTGCACCCAATTGCTTACATCTGCAATGGACAGTCCACTAGGTGGACTCTTACAGAATACCCCCCCCCCCCCCCCTTATATCACCATAGGCCGGATGGCGGTTTGATTCATTGGTTAGAAATGCGCGAGATGTGAGATGAAACATTTGCTTATTTAAGTGATTCCTGGCGGATCTGAATTTATTTACAGCCACCGTGGTTATCGTACGGAATCTCGCCAGCGCCTTTACCTTCTTGCAAAACTATACTTCGATCTCGTGAAAACGCCTCTAACTTTATGCATAACAGCAACGGTGATGACGAACTAAGACAACCTAGGGACTCGCGCTGTGACGGGAGGAAACGGGCATGTGGATGAAACCCCCTTTTCGAGCTTCTAACTGATGTCGCAGAAAAGAAATGTAACGAAACTGTCCTACAGACATACTAAATGCCAACGTGCAGTGCTATCGCTCGTTCCAAAACTCGAATATAACTTTGGTTGTAGATGAAATTTCGTCCGTGGACCGAACAGTGATCTGCGTGTCCTTCAGAAGGCCGGCAGTTGACATGAGTGAAACGCTGTAATTATCTTTGCGATAATTCAGCTCGCATCCCCACCGCCAAATGTGTTAGTAGTGAGGCGCCCCAACATTACGTTGATGGCGAAACCATCCAGCTTGTTTGCAAGAGCGTATTCGCAACAAAGATGGCAGAAAAGTTTATTATTTCGATACTTATTTCGAGGCATTTTATCTCTAATATTTCTTGGAAATTGCTAAATATTAAACATTCTGACCCTGGAATTCCTTATTGAGCACGTCACTATCGCGAACTGGATGACCTTCCGACAACGCTATTTCTGAGTTTCCTCCCAGCGACACCCTCGAGGCCTGGACCAAAAACCTTCAGGGCACAATGGGAAGCTGGGAAATACATGGTAATTACATCACCGCCACACAACACCGCGATGTAGACACACACTTCCTCCACCACTGAAAGGCGCATCGCTCGCTCCTCCGCCGCTGGCGACGCCAGAAGCAAAACTGCTAACTCTGCGCCCAAGTTGACATCATCAGCCGTGACGCTGAAGCATATGCCACTCAGCCCACCCGTTCCAACTAGCAGGGAGTCTGCAATAGGCTCTAATCTACACTTGAAACAGCTCGTGCGTGTGTTGGCGTGCTGATAGAGTCATCTAATAGCATCAGTCCCGACAACACACGCACAACACAGTTCGGGCTGCCTTGGACGAGGCCACCTTCATGCGAAGCCCTAGTGTTCGCTGCCTTAATTCCTTTCGCTGCGCCGCTGCCGAGATAGCACCTCCACCACTTGTGACGTCACCGTAAGGGAGGACCTTTATTGATACCGAGAGACACGGCGAAGGAGGGCGGCATCAACAACTGGCATGAACAGCCTTCGGTACAGTCTACGCTGATGCGCCCGCACGCGCTATGGAGATGAAGGGCACACACGTACATGATAATAATATACAGATTATGAGGAAGTGCACAATAAATACCCACACTATGCGTGGCTGACAGATCCCGATCTACTGCTCAAACGCGACATCACGCAGGCAGACGTTCGAGTTTCCCTGGACGCCGTCAAGTGCTACACGGTGCCAGGTCGCGACAGTTCAGGTGCGTCATGTTCAGCTGGTGCGGCGTCTGGAATTCCGACCATGTTCGTTCGCACCCAGGTATAAGCCTATACCGTCTCCTGTTTCAAAAACCTCACCCAGACCTAACACGACGCCAGATTAGAGGTCCTCCTCCACTCTGCCACGGCCGCTGGCGGCCGTGACTCTGCATACACGATCGTTTTAGGGCTATACCCTAACATGCATCCCGGTATACGACTTCTACAGCTCGGAGTGCGCAACACCGTCTCCGAAATCCCGGAGGCGCACCACACTGCTCAACTTCAGCGCCTTGGCGGCAGAACACAGGGTCTCTCTCCCATTTCCTCACCACCATCGAATACCTCATCCCTCCTTTTACAGCTAACCACAGACAACATTCATTCAACCCACACTCCGCCCCATCATACGAGTCAGAAGTCGCCCCTATCCCCAGCAACATAGACTAGCAAAACAACCCAGGTCACCGCGAGGTCCGCGCGTGGATACTCATGCGCATCTGAAGATAAAGCAGACGACTGTTGTGCCTTATACACGGACGACTCACCCTACATTAATCGACACGCTGGGATCGGCGTTGTCTACGACCCCACCTCCGATACATGCGTCGCGCCCACCTTCTTGACGCGCACACCTACATTACACTCTCTACCCACCTGCGATGCCACCATAGAGACGAGCTCCCAACAGTTGCCGACATAACGAGTATAGCAGTGGCCCACCATCATCACCATAGGCGTATTTACTGGGGGCGTATTTACTAAGATCTTTGAATAAAGTTTATCTTCCTCATTGCCCGGCAGAGCGCTTATTGCACTGGATCATTGCAAATACGCTGCTGCTATTAATGCACTCTAAAATGTTTACCTGTTCCGTCTTTTTTGCGGAAGCCGCGAATGAGGCGCGGTTCCTCCTCGGTGGCGTAGGTGCCACGTGACGTCAAACAAACGGTTTCATACTTATCCTCCCACGTAAATGGTTTAAACAAAAAAAAATACATTTAACCTGTGAAAGAGCGATTAAGTGCAAGAAAGTTAGAGGCGCGGAAGAATAGATGGCCTTACACTTCATCCAGTCTTGTTAGCGTCACAGAACCAGCGGAAACAGGGTAGTATACCTACTGCACCGTCGTCTAATCAGAGAAGCTGATGTCACTGCTCGATGCGTGGAAGTAAACCAGACTAAATTATAACGACAAGCCATGGAAAGATTTTTATTGCGATAGCAATTATATGGACACTTCAACCGGATTTCTGCCGTCGGCGTCGCCGTCGCCGTCGCCGTAGCCGTCGCCGTCGCCGTCGCCGTGAGGTTCCGTATAGATACAATCTTCACCGCGCGCCGTATGCCCGAGCGCAAGCGTGCTGGGACGCACGCTATCACGGAGAGCGAACGCACTCAATCCCCCACGCGCAAGCAACGAAGCGGGAAGCCAGCGCCGGAGGGAGCCGGGGGGGGGGGGGGGGGGGGGGGCACTTCTGCTGTGCCAACAACCGCGCTCGTCGCTCGGCCGCACGGTCTCTTATCTCTCCCGCGCGCAAGCAAGGAAGCGGGAAGCCAGCGCCGGAGGAAGCGGGGGGGGGGGGGCACTTTTCTTCTGCCAACAACCGCGCTCGTCGCTCGCCGCACCGTCTCTTATCTCCACACGGCTCTGACCTTTATGAGCCGTGCATTCGCGGCTCAGTTCCTGTTGAAGCGATAGACCGCACGTACCTTCGCCCGCTGCCAGCGTTTTGACAGTCGTTGGCTGCAGTCATTCAGTGTGATCTATTCATGTTTGTTTGTGCGCGCTCACACCACGCTTGTTCATTCAGTTAGTAATAGTCGGGTCACATTTTCCAACGCACGCTCCACATGTAATGCTGCCCGGATCGGCAGTGCAGCGCTACAGGTGTGTCCCTTCGCACGCGCGCTGCCCACGGGAAGCGCTTCTCATCAACACCACCGTTTCACACGCGCCTTCTCGTGGTCATCGAGTCTCTCTTCATGTCGGTCTACTTACGCCGCAGCACACCTGCTTACTTAATCAGCTCATGTTTACTACAATTCATATTGTTACCAAAGCCGCTCACCTTACTTCGTATGACATTGCTGTGTTGCTATCGCATTCATTGCTTCGCCCTTAGGGCGAAACTGTGACATTTTTGTTCGTAAGAAATTTCTCATTTGCCGGTGTGGTCACTGGCATCCCGTTCGCTACAGCGTTCTTTCGAAGTGGTATTTCGTTAAAACGGCTTCATCTACCCGAGCCGTGGATTCGATGATATGACGTACTGTCACCGCGAGACGCCTTGAACAATGGAACGAGAAAAGTGACCGTTACTTTCGTACCTGAGGTGGATGGTTTGCGCAGCAGGCTCCCACTCTTGGCAGCAGCGATTGTCGAGGCGCTCTCGTGGTGACTGGGCTCTTGCGACGACGGGTGCACGTTGCCGTCCCCTTCAGTTACTGTGGCTGATCCCGCAGGCGGAGCTGGTAGTTGAGTGACGGAGGCGTTCACCACGGCCTGCGAATTGGTAAGCATTAAGGCTGATTCACACTACGCCGACACGAGAACGACTTTGGTCTGCCGACTGATGACGCGAGCAGTTTACAGGACGAAAAACGCTGTGGCCAACGGTTTAACGTATTAGTTCAGCGGAAACACGCTAGGTGGAGAGAAGTAATTAAAGGGAAAAATGAGACATCACCCAATCGTAGCAACTGCTACAAAGGAAACCCATGCGGGTTCCTCGAAAGAAAAGCCTCGCAGTTGAAGAAAAATTCGTCCTGGTCGGGGACTCGAATCCGGGACCACCGCCTTTCCTCTACCATCTGAGCTAACCAGGCGGCTGCCGGCAGGCGGCCGCCGCCGGCTCTGCCGCTCTACCATCTGAGCTAACCAGCGGCTGCACCGGAAAGGCGGTGGTCCCGAATTTGAGTCCCGGACCAGGATGAACTTTTCTTCAACTGCGAGGGTTTTCTTTCGAGGAACCCGTATGTGATCCCTTTGTAGCAATTGCTACGATTGGGTGGATGTCTCATTTTCCCCTTTAATTACTTCGCTCCACCTAGCGGCTTTCCACTGAACTATTACGTCAAAGACTTGCCTTTGCTTGCAGTTGTTGACAAATTTGACTTCGCCCTGCCATCTTCTAGCCGCCTGGTTAGATCAGATGGTAGAGCGGCTGCCACGGAAAGTGGTGGTCCCGGGTTCGAGTCCCGGACCAGGACGAATTTTTCTTCAACTGCGAGGCTTTTCTTTCGAAGAACGTATGGGTTTCTTTTGTAGCAGTTGCTACGATTGGGTGGATGTCTCATTTTCCCCTTTAACTCAACGGTTTAAAGGAAGGAAAATGCTGTCGCCAACAGTCGGCAGACCAAAATGGTACCGTGTCGGCCTAGTGTGAATCAGCCTTTACTAAAGGACGACTGTGCACTAGAGCACTGCTTGGACCCGGCCCGAGCCCGTTTTTACGTTGGGCTGCCCGCCCGAGCCCGACCAAAAGATTTATGGCGACACCCGGGCCAGGCCCGGGCCCGGAAATATTCTTCGTTACCCGCCCGGCCTGGCCCTCCACCCCTTTACCTTAGGCCCGAGCCCGGCCCGAGCCCGGCTCGAAACTGACCTAACCTGGCCCGAGACCGAAAAAGGCGTTTTTCAGAGTGGAGACGCGCGAGGATAACTCGCTTCACGTTACATGCACACCACCAGAGTCTGAGCCTGGCCCGGGTCAAAAAGCACATGCCGTGCCCGAGCCTGGCCCGAGCCCGTGAAAAACTGCCCTACCCGGCGCGGCCCGGCCCACGGGTCGGGTCGGGCCCGGGATTTCGGGTAAGCCCGAGCCCGTGCAGTGCTCTATTGTACACACGTTTCCTGACCCCTGAAGCCTCTGAGTTGACTTCGCGCGCAAACTACGAATGGCTACCCGGAATTAGAACGCGCAGTCTTGGCTGAACGAAAACAATATGTGTTCCCTCTGCGAGCACAAATGCACTGCAGAAAAAACACCTTGCGATTGTTTAGGCCTGCTGATTTTTCTGGCTGCTGATCTTTAGAGATTGCTGCTTATACAGCATCATCGCAGTTGTATCAGCAGCCATTCAGTGTATTGGACGTTTACAGTATACGACATGAGCCCCTAGATGTTCTCCGCATTTGCGGGCGACAAGTATCCCCTGTGGTGGTTGAACTCCTGAGTGCGTCAAAGGAGAATGCGCAAAACGCGGTCGCAAGCGGCGCATTTGTCGCGGAGTTGTAGCGCCATGCCGTTTTTCCTGCGACAGACACCAAGGTTCCGCTATTCGACGGCGTTATGGACCCTTTACCGCTTGGGTATGCCTGGAGCCGGGGAATCCATCATGGCATATTGCACAAGTAACGAGAGGGAGGGAGGCGAGAAAAGGCAGGAACGTTAACTTGACTTTGAACAGTTTGCTGCCCTACCGGGAAAGGGGAGTGAGAAAGGGAGATGAATAATTGCGCAAGTATCTTAATATCAACGACGCCGCGGCGTCTCCCCTGAAATAACTCGCGGTACAAAACATGTATGTTTTCCCCATTATGTCCTGTAGTACCTACTGGAGAATATTGGTCAACGATGTACCTCTGCGGTACACCTTACTCACATTTAATCACTCTGGATTCGTCAGAGTGTATCCCTGACGCACCTTGATACACGAGTCAATGCACATTATGGAGTTTCGTAAATGGCGTCATAGCATACTCAAAAGGTCCAACTCGTACAACGATTGAAAGTCCAGCACGATGGTAGGGATTCATGTTTCTGAAGGCAGACGTGCAGACAACATGGAGGGAAATGACGTTAGTGTTGTCCTTTTTCTTCCTACTTATGTCGGTGTTTTGCACGCCAACCTCAAGCTGGGTTCTCTTCTTGCATTCTTTATATATATATATATATATATATATGCCCCTGAGTATGCGTACAATATTTCTAAAGCTTTTTGCTGTTTGCGATGCATGGACACAATCACTGCTAAACCTTGTTGAGTATACCATACCCGCCTATGTTAACTATATATCACTGTGTAGCGCAGCTTATTTGCTGCGTGTCTCTCCGGAGGCATTGTGGCTTCGTGGAGGCCGTGTAGACTACATGAGGTGATCCAGAAAAATGCGTAAGCACACACACACACACACACACACAGAGAGAGACAGACAGACAGAGATCGACTCACCACTGCGTCGGTTCTTTCAGTGGCTTTGCCAGCTTCGCTGCTAGTGCTGCTGCTGGTGCTCCCGCTACTCCTTGCCGTGCTGGCCTTTCTCTGAGCAATCCTGCCGGTAGCGTGCTCGCCTGCAGGCACTTCCTGGGGAGAGCGTGCGGACGAGGACGACTCCGGCGCGCAGGAATGAGCGTTCAGGGTCCGTCGTCCTCGCTTCGGCTGTTCGCGAGCGGAGGTTGGCGTGGGCTTCTCCATGACCGCAAATCGGCTTCTTGTTCTCCTCTTCTTCTTCTCTCTCAATTCTAGGAACGTGGCATGCGAACAAGTGCTTTCTTCTTCCTCCACAAATTTTGGTACTCTTTTATATCATGCCAATGAGTACAGACATGTATTCTTTGGATTCTTGGCAATGCCTAAAGAAAAAAATCACGCTGACCTTTCATTTTTACATTGATAGCAGATAGAAATAACTCTTGTCTTTTTTGTTGAGGGCCTTTTTTATTCTTTTTTATTTCCGATGATGGCTATTCAGCGTGCATTGCGGTGGCATGTGCAAGCGCCTCTAGAAAATGTTCGTAGTATTTGTCCCGAGTTATGCCAGTAGCGACTATACCATCTACTTTGTAAAGACTTCGAAAATGATTGTGAATATTTGGCTGACACACACTCGTATAGCATTTCAAATGCGAGAAAATAGCAACTGAATGTTTCTTGCGGCTATGACCAATGACTGTTCGCTTAATTTGTTCTTTGTGCACGCTGACTTTTCTGGAAAATGCTTTCAACGGTGTGCCCGCTTCCCCGTACCGTCAGCGTTGTGGTCGCAACTCAATCCAGCACAGCACCACGCTTGCATAATGGCGCGTCCACTGCACGCACTGCAGTAAAGACACTTTTCATTTTCAGAAGAGAAACGAAGAGTAGTGGGTCTTGATATAGCGATTGCCTAAAGTACTTTTCACACGTCAGCTGTACTTCTTTTTAAGTCCTTAGGTGTCTGTGTTGGCGGTGACCTTGCAGTGACCTTGGCGAAACTGCGCCGTGACGAATAAATGGCCGACGCTGCAGAGCGTAAAAACACGTCTAAAATGCTCGGATTGACGTCACATTTCTCAGGAAAGTTCCTGTGGAGAAAGCAAAGTAGTGGCTTTGAAAGGAAAATTTCGTAAATTTCGGTCCGGTGTGCATGGGCATTGAACCCGGACCTCCGTGGTGCGAGACGACCACGCTTCCCTGAAGCCACGGCTGCATTTTTTTTTCTTTATTACCATCTTGGCTCAACATACAGTTGTACAAAACATCTGGCTTAACCGTTGTGGCTTACTAAAGGTGTGCCTAGTTTTCCAGGGGCTTTAGTGCCTATAGTGCGTGCCTGCATGCATATGTCACGTAGTCACAGAGACGCTCTCGTGCCACTGCTCGCGCGTTCATCGTTGCCGTCTTCTTGCACAGCTGGCTCCGATGCCGCTGATCATGCCAGCGTTCCCATACTGCCCCTCGCGCTCGTGCCACAGGTCGCGCGTTCGTCGCCGTCTTCTTCCACAGCTGGCAGGCTTTCGCCTTCATGTTTTACAAACGTGTACCACTTGCTTACTTTTTTTTTATAACCGGAAACTGGGGCAGTGCAGTAAAATCAGCCATACGTGGTCACTATAGAACAGACTTTGAGTTGCCTGGTTTGAATTTCACACACTTCTTTGGCGCCTGAGCGAGGATTGCCACCGGCGTTCTTAAAAAAAAAAAAAAAAGTGAGCGCGTGCCAAGCAAGATTCGGCTTGAATGTGTACATGCAACTTTGTGGTGTCTTGCTTTAGGGCCTATAGTTTCCTGCAAAAATTACTAAAGGGAATTTGAGCGCCAGGGTCTATGAGAGCTGCAAGCATTATTGTTCAGACAGCATGTTTGGCATGGTAATGATGGGTATAGGGCACTGGATTTGCCTAAACTTCGTCCTTCTTTTTTCGAACGGCTCTGTGGCTTTGCAAAGGGATCATTTAAAACAAAATATTGCGTAATAAATACAACAATTCGCAATTATTATGCCTGTGCGCAGAGTCGTATTGCGTTTTGCATTTAGAAAACTATGATTTCTTGGAAATTTATGTTCAATCGAGGGGAAATAAAGCGTAGTAAAGGAAGTCACAAGCATGTCTAAAGCCGCCGAGCATGAAGTTCAGACCAATCCGGGCACTGGACCATCATTTTTATGATACTCAAGGATCGCAACGACATTATTCTTACGAACGTTTTTAGAATTAGATTTAACCTAAATATGAGAACATTGGTTCTTACGATAGTAATTTTAGCAGGAAGTTCTGTTCTATGGTCCGCAAGGAGCGCGACCTAAGCTGGCGCGGCGCACTGCTGCGCCGACGTAGTAGTGGTTTATTGTGAAAAATCGCTGCGCGGGAATATGGCACTAGCTTAGAGTATAGCGCAATGTCTTATCGAGAGATTCCATATAACAGGCATTTTTTTGTATAACGCGCGATTGTTTTTATCACCATTCCGAGAACTTGGTGCTCAAATTGCGACCTGTGGTTCCAGGAATGCACAGGCGAGCCTAGCAACACAGCATTTGCGAGCTTTACGCCCAAGTTGGAGCGGGAGCAAGGGTGGGGGTTGAGAGGAGGCAAGACGAGTCGCGGAGCTTTGGGGGGATCGCCTGTTGCTGCCAGCTCCTCGCCGGTCGATCGATACCTGACAATCACTGCATTCGAATGAAGAGAACAAGAACAGGAACGAAAGAGGGCGTTCAAGTCGGACGAGACGAAGAAAAAAAAAGAAAGTGGGAGATGGAAGGAGGGTTGCTGAAGAGCGGTGACTCCGAGTCGGTTGTGCAAAAAAACTTTCACGCGGGTGCGGGCAGCGGTGCGCGTGCGCGTCGTGATGATGAAATGTCTGCGCCATGCGCAAGGGAGTGTCGAAATAAGTGGGCCCGGGCGAACTGCAGTGTTTGCAACATTTATCCCATCTCCGCCCTCCGTGCCGCAGGACAGTGCGCACCGCACGGGCCACGACCGCATTTCCCGCGATCTCCATAACGGGAAGGAGTCATTAGCTGCCGGCGCTGCGGGGAAAGAGAGCCCCTAGCAACAGCCGGACTGCGTCACGGAGCAGCCAGGAGAGAGCGGCTGGGCTCGACGTTTCCCGTTTCGTGCCGCCCTCTGGCGACCGCCGACTGCGGTGGCGATACGAAGATGGGCGCGAAGGGAGGACGGGGAAAGGAATGGCGGAAGGGGGCAAACAAAAAGAGTGTTTGTTTGAAGGCTGTGCTCCTTTGCCCTTTCGTGCTTCGCGCGCAAGACAAACTCGGAGCTGCCAACTACACCTTCGGAAACTCTGTCGAAGTGGGCGCTTCTTAGACATTTTCTCGTTTGTGTTTATTCGTCTGCGTGTTTGTCTGTTTGAAAGGCGACACGCTTGCATTAAGCCGACAAAAAAGAAATAAGGCGCAGATCGAGCGATCGAAGAGCGGCTCAGCCTGCGGAGGAGGCGAATTTGGGGATGAGGGGAGAGCGGCTGTGTACAAAAGGGAAAGGTTAGGCGCGTGCGGGATCTTCTGCGAACGGAGAAGAGGTAGGCGGTGGTTGTGGGTGTTTAAGGGGAAGAAACGAAAGGGGACAAGGAGCGCGTCGTGCGCAGAAGGGGAGTGAAACGGGATTTCAAAGAAAGGTTGAACGAGGGGGTAGCGTGTGGGACGGGAGGGGGGGGGGGGGGCGAATAATTGCGAGAACAAGCGTCGAACTAGGGGAACAACATCGATCGCGACGCGGCTCTGCCGAAGCAACAGATTTCAGCCCAACGGGCAGCGGCGCATGCGCAGAGTGCGTCCTGGTGCGCCGACGCGGCGGCCCTGCCAGCACCGGGTGACGACGACTGTGCGGCGGCCGAGCGTTGGATTGGCGAGAGGCGCCGGGTGAGAGGGTCGGTGAGAGGGCGATGCTCAGGTCGCCTATCGCTGCTCCGTGACGGGGCGGCCCGGCCGCCATCTTAAGAGCGGCCTGAAACCTGAGCTTTGTCAGTAGATGTACGTCGAAACGGACAAGTCGAGTGAGTCCAGCGATTGTGGCTCTTCGCACTCCGCAGCGTATCAAAAGCAAGAAAGGAACGCGGGGAGGTCGACGTGAATTATTGATGACTATACCGTTGTTGTTTTGGCCGTCCGGGAAAATGGCGTCCTTCCTGTTGCTTCTTGCGAGGGGAAGAGGCGAAGTTTTTCGTGGCGAGCTACTGCAGTCCTTGCGTCTTCCATGGCTCATTGGTCGACTTTAGCGGCCAAGCCAACGGTCATTATCATTATTTTTAAACGTGTGTGATCGCATTTCATGTGAAATTATGGGGCTCATTCCATAGATAATTTGAAAGACGAAATTAAGCGGCGTTCTAATATTAAAAAGATGCATACTGCAAAAGTTCTTAGAGCGCCCTCTCTATGCTCCGAAACTATCAAAGCGCAAGAAAGAATGAGTTTTTTTTATATTGTAGTATAGTCTTGTGGTTAACGTTTTTTCGCAAGGAGATTTCTTACGACAAGAGGACGGTCTGTCACGGCGCCGACGTAAGAAACTCTACGCAGCGATATAAAGACCGCTGTAAAACATAGTATGTCTTGTTGCGCAAGTTTGGTGGCTCGACCGGACCACTTTAAGAAGAAAGTTCCTTTTTTTTCTTTATCACCACCATTGTTTTTTACAAGCCCAGTCAAATAAAATGATATCTTGGAAGCTTGTCCAAACCGGGACGACATGACACGCTTAGGTTAACCTCGCTATCTGAGCTGTCATGAATCTCATCTCAGGAATATCACATTTCTACAAAGACTCCAACTGGACTCTTATCAGTAGCTTTTATGGAACTGTTCGCTACACGAAACACGAAAGTCTGTCGCTGACCGACACACCTCTTCATAACGACTGCAAGCTAAATTAGATGTGTTAGGCTTAGCGTGCATTTTCAATAGTCGGAGCCTAATGTACAGGTTATGCAAGTGAACCTTAGTTCTAGAAAGGGTTAGGTATTATTTGTACGAGGGCAATCGAGTAGAGGCTTGTTGCTTACTGGCGATGATTTTTGGATGTTTTAACGTTTCTTGAAGTTAACATCATTTATTTGATATTAGCCTTAAAGAAATACAAATCTGTGGGGCTCGAAACATTGTCTTGTTCTTATTTGAACTCTGTCAATCAGCTCACGAATATTATGGTTCATCAATTTCCTTCCCATTAATAAACCGTCTAAGCTCAGTTCCATTTATTATAATGTTTGTCGCCTTTGTGTTGTTGTATAGTTGTTTCTATCTATAACACCACCTGCCTTTTTCCCTTTTTCTTTCTTTATCAGTTGCCTCCTTTGTCTCTGTACCCAAGGTATGGGTTGTTTCAACCGACGTTCGGCTGTTATGAATAGGACCGCGAGGCCATTCGTGTGAGCTGGCGTGTTACGAATCCACGGAGACCTCCTCGGGTTTTTCCAAGGCATTTATCGATTGAAAGCGAAGCCGAGAAGTTCGCCATGTTGGTGAAGCGATGCGTCACTTTCAATGCGAGTACTTCCCCACCGCGCTCTCCCCACGGTATTTTCATGTTTCTCGTGACGACTGTATAGTATCTTGCTGCCCACAAACCAAGAGTTGGGAAGAGTTGGGACCCATAAGCAGGAGCCTCCTCACTGTCTCTCATCTCGGAGAGCTTTCAGTTTGTTGCAAGATCAACAGGTTGACAGGCAGTTGAGGAGACACTGCTTGTCTTGACACAGAAACTAAACAGAAGCTTTAGTTAAATAAAGTGTTACTGTCTTCATCAATTCCGTTGGAGCTTTTATGTGGAAGCGTCGCCTAAAGAATCACTTGTCCAAAAACGCATTCCAAGATGTGAACCGCTGCAGGCATGCGCTCGCACTGATCAAGTGGGTCGAACACTATACTGAACGTACAGTATATGTGGCGCTTTTCGAATAAAGTAACGCAGTTTGATATCACTATCAAGCAACTTTTTTGAGCGTGTCCTTATGTACGGTTTGCAGCGTCCTTTTGCGAAAGTTGATGATCACAAACTTCGGCTGTGTGACGACCTTAAAGTTAGTCGCGAACTGTCGGACTCGCCTCGTATTAGGTCAAGTTCATCGACAATATGCACATCACTTTGTGATAGTTTGCAGTGGTGACTTGTACGCTGACTTTCCACTACGAAACGCCACTAAGTAATGAGAAAAATTTACAAAGAGTTACTACGCCTGACTGTAAAGTGTCCGCCGACGTTTATTTACACAGCGTACTGTGTGCCTAGAGAAAATGTCATTAAGCTATATAGAGTCAGTGCGCTGTCTCTGAATAGTCTATGGCCTCATTGTCTTGTGGCTATAACACAATTATTGCATGTAGGACGGGTATATGTTACGCATACAGAAAAATAAACATTTGTGGGGACACAATATAGTACATAAAATCAAAAGCTCATAACCCATCGACGTCTGACCCGAAAACTGAATCGTATAGCAAGTCCCCTATTGGATCACCAACTGCCACTCTTCTGGGTATCTTGGAAACGAAGATAATGCGACTTCACGTTATGACAACTTCAACCCTGTATATATATATGACTAAATTTGTACTGGGTTTGGCGTTAGCATTGAGACAAGACAACGCGGAGTCGGCTCTAAACATTTTACAATTGTTCAGCATCTGACCAAAATTAGGCGTGCAGCAGTTCGCAAATGTCCAATAATTGGTTGGCAGAAGATTAAAATTTTCATAATAGATAAGATTTATCAAATATTATTGGCAATAATATGTCGTTAGTAGCAACATAGCTAGTTCCGTTCACGTAGAGTCCTCGACAGCTTCGCAGATCACCTATATATAGACATTCAGTTGAGCCGATCGACCTCTATACTTTTAACAAAGGTAACTTGTGCCACAACTACGTTCGATCTTCATGGTACGAGCATGTGCTAAAACGAATACGATAAGTTGGTACAGGGCGCGGGAACTTACTGCAAGGCTAGAGCTCGCTCTCTGCCTAATTTGGCTACGCGCAAGCTCTGTTGCCACTCTGAGTTGTGTGCATCGATTACTAGAAGTTTATCTCTACTGTAAAAATTTTTTTAAAATTATGAACAATTTAGGAACGCCATACTTTTACCATTTACGACCTGAAACGTAGATAAATAAAATGCGCGCTTTAAAGAACTGCATATAAAGAGCTACGCCTGTCTTTACGCTACCACTAAACGATTTGTATTTGCAGATCCGAAGAACAATATGCAGCTATATACGACGATATGCAAGTATCTACAATGCTATGTTGCTCTATACGGGGGGATCAATTTCAAGTTTCCGCAATTTTTAAAAATCGCCTGTGGCAAATAGCATACTTCTTCTCCTTGAGCTGAATTATACGAAGAGGCGGGCATCACTAGGAGAAATTGAAACACACGTTCAGCTAATTAACAAAAACTCACCAATGAACTTCTTATATAATGACTTTACGGTACATAGTGCAATTTAGAAATGTAGCATGTGAGCTTGCAAGGCGTATGCACTTGAAGTGAATCTCCTGGATGACACCAGTTTCGAAATATTATTTCCCAACGTGTGGGGCGAATACATGGATGTTCCAGTTACTTTCGTCCTTCAGTGCATAAAAGAACGTTTTGTTATAAAAAGCATGTGGAACAACAATGCATTTTATGACGAGTTTGATGTCGCATATCTCCAAACTGGTGTCATTCTGGAAAATCATATGAAGTGGATACGCCTTGCGAACTCACCAGCTACAATTAGTAAATTGCCATATGTGCCGTAAAGGAATTATTTAAAAAGTGATTTAATGAATTTTTTAAATCAGTTGAATATGTGTTTCGATTTCTCGTGCAAGTAATGTCCGCCTCTCTACATAATTCAGCTCAACAACTAGAATTATGGTGTTTGCAAACGCGATCTTTAACAATTCTGGGAAACTTAAAAATTATCACCCCGTACAACGTTATGACATTGTGTAAAATGCTATACCCGCCGCGGTGGCTCAGTTAGCTAAGGCGTTGCGCTGCTGAGCACAAAGTCGCGGGATCGAATCCCGGCCGCGGCAGCCGCATTTCGATGGAGGCGAAATGCAAAAAACGGCCGTGTGCTTACATTGTAGTGCACGTTAAAGAACACCAGGTGGTCAAAATTAATCCGGAGCCCTCCACTATGGCGTGCCTCTTAATCAGAAATGGTTTTGGCACGTAAAACCCCAGAAAGAAGAAGAAAATGCTATACAGTGTGTTCAAAATTAAGCTTTATGGTTTTCTTAGCTAGGCACTGGGAGGCACGCGAAGACCACCTGTGCAAATAAGTTATGTGGCCAGGGGGACACAAAGTGAGATGATAATTATCGTTGTCAGCAGCCCAATTAACTAAAATTAAATAATTAACTTTTTGTTGACTGCAGTAAGTGGGTATGTTTGCATTGAAAAATTAGAGGCAGTCGTGTTTCTACACAGTACCAGCTGGAAGAATTCTTCTATAGCGTGTCCGTGCTCCGAGATATCCGACTCCTAATTTTAACTGTCGTTCGCATGATTACGCATGCAAGAGAGTTAGGATCTGCGCAAAAGCTCCTCCCTGATGTGACGCGGCTGTTGCGTGCGGCGTTTCCCACTGAATACGCTCAAGACGTCATCACCCGGGCTCATTCGCCCGGGCTCACACGGCAGGCCAGATTGCCGGCTCCCTGCTCACCGCGTCTCAGGCCGCATAGAAGATCCGGTACGACCGCCGACATCGGGACGTTCAGTTTCTCCCTGGCTCCGTTGTCCTCCTATGGACGCCACGTCGCCGCATAGGCTTGTCTGAAAAGCTGCTGTGGCGCTACACAGGGCCCTACACGATACTGCCTCAGCTTGGCAATGCGAATGAAATGCGAGATCGCTCCGCTGGACTTCCGTGTCCCCACTGACGTTGTGCATGCGTCCGGGCTGAAACCTTACTTCGCCGCTAACTATAACTCCCTTATAGTTAGCGCCGAGACGGCGCCTTTGCATGCGGGGGTTATGTTACGCCTCATCCAAGAATGACGCCAGTCAGAAGACGACGATTTGACGTGTAGAAGTAGAATCGGTCTCGCCAGCCATCTTGTTTATGGATCGTTGCCTCTCTTGTATATATATTCTAAATACACCTGTATATGTGACTTCCGCAACGTAACAATATTTTCAAAGTTTGGTGCATGATAGTTGGGACACCCTGTATACCTGCGATTTTGTTGCCCGTGTATTAGCAATGGCTTGACGTTCTCCTGAATAATGAGCATACTGTCAGTGTAACAGACCCCACGGTCATATGCTTCTCTCATGAAGAAACTAAAGGACCAATCGTCTGACAGGACAATACTATTCGCGGATGGGTGAAGAAAGTCTAGAAGAAATATTCCTAGGACGACCTTGGTAGGATATCCAGGAATCGGGCTTCCGATGAGTATCCTATTTGTCTCCGAAGCAACGAAGGGATAATGCGACGTGATATGAACGTCCCCCCCCCCCCCCCCCCCACACACACACACACACAAGAAAAAAATCCTTTTCACTAGGTCACTATAGCCGCATAATGGCCGGTCACTTCAGGGCCACTCGACATCGCTATAAGGGTCATGTCTAACATAGCATCTAAGCTTTAGTACGAGCATAAGTGGGCTAATATAGCCAAAATCAAGCCAGATATCCTTTACGATGCCAGTATAATGAAGTATAATTGTCTTTTTTGAGTAATTCAGTATTTCAGGTAAAAAAATTCTATTTTTTATTATTTTTTAACATTTGCGTTGCACTGCCATAGTGCATTAAAACAACCAGTCGAATATGCCGAGGGTGGTTTGCGAGACAGGAGCTGCATCACCTATCTCTGAGGCCGCTGCTGAGCTCTTCAGCTATGAACCATATAGGCTCTACCTCATACGCAACGTCACTATACGCGACCTCTCAAGGACACTATAGCAATAGCGCCGGCAATATTTTAGACCTCCGCAGCCTTGCTCGTAAAGCGTTGGAGCAAGCTATACAACCACACACAAGAGCAGACGCCTATACACTAAACCTTATTATACTAATCCATTTCTCACACACGCACGCACACACAACCACTCACAACCACACACGCACGCACACGCACACACACACACAAAATGGTGATATGATGCTGATATGCGCTTATAACGTTTAGGGCAAGAGACAAGTGTTATCACCACCATCATCATCATTATCATCAGCCTATATTTATGTCCACTGCAGGACGAAGGCCTCTCCCTGCTATCTCCAGTTACCCCTGTCTTGCGCTAGCTGATTCCAATTTGCGCCTGCAAATTTCCTAACTTCATCACCCCGCCTAGTTTTCTGCCGTCCTCGACTGCACTTCCCTTCTCTTGGTATCCACTCTAACTCTAATGGTCCACCGGTTGTCCATCCTACGCATTACATGGCCTGCCCAGCTCCATTTTTCCTTCTTAATGTCAAATAGAATATCGGCTATCCCCGTTTGCTCTCTGATCCACACCGCTCTCTTCCTGTCTCTTAACGTTAGGCCTAACATATTTAGTTCCATCGCTCTTTGTGCGGTCCTTAACTTGTTCTCGAGATTCTTTGTTAACCTCCAAGTTTCTGCTCCATATGTTAGCACTGGCAGAATACAATGGTTGTACACTTTTCTTTTTAACTACATTGGTAAGCTCCCACTCACAATTTGGTAATGCCTACCGTATGCACTCCAACCCAATTTTATTCTTCTCTAAATTTCCTTCTCATGATCAGGGTACCCTGTGAGTAATTGACCTAGATAAACGTACTCTTTTACAGACTCTAGAGGCTGACTGGCGATCATGAATCCTTGTTCCCTTGCGAGGCTATTGAACATTATATTTGTCTTCTGCATATTAATCTTCAACCGCACTCTTACACTTTCTCGGTTAAGGTCCTCAAAAATTAGTTGCAATTTGCCCCCATTGTTGCTGGATAGGAGGCTGATCCTCACTCCTAAGCCTTCTCAGTCTAAGGGCCCATTCACATTTGCGACTAGGCGAGGTCGCGCGACCAAGTTAGGCGCGAAACAAATATTTGCCAAGATATTCACGTATGCCTGCTGTACTCCTTGATTACGCAATGCCTCTATGACTGCTGACCGGTACCTCTACTGAATCATATGCCTTTCATAACCTATGAAAGCCACATAGAGAGATTGATTGTACTCCGCAGATTTCTCGATTACCTGATTGATGACATGGATATGATCCATTGTAGAATATCCCTTCCTGAAGCCAGCCTGTTCTCTTGGTTGGCTGAAGTCAAGTGTTGCCCTGATTCTATTGGAAATTATATTGGTGAATATTTTATATAATACTGAAAGCAAGCTAATGGGTCTATAATTCTTTTATTATTTAACGTCTCCCTTCTTATGGATTAGTATAATGTTGGCGTTCTTCCAGCTCTCTGGTACACTTTGAAGTCGTGAGGCATTGAGCATAAAGGGCCGCAAGCTTTTCAAGTATGATATCTCCTCCATCTTTGATTAAATCTACTGTTATTCCATCTTCTCCAGCAGATTTTACCCTGGTCATGTCTTTGCAAGGCCATTCTAACTTCATCGCTAGTTATTGAAGGAGCATCTCTATCCTGTCCATCACTACTTCGAATGAAAGTATCTTTGCTGCTCTGGGTACCGTACATGTCAGTATAGAATTCTTACCGCGGCTTTTACTATGTCATCGAAATTAATGATGATATTGCCCTGCTTATCTTTCCGTGCATACATTTTGCTTTGTCCTATGCCAAGTTTTCTTCTCACTGACTTCATGCTGCGTCCATATTTTACTGCTTCCTCAATCTTTTCCACGTTATAATTTTGAATATCCTTACTTTCTTCTTGTTGATCAGTTTTGACAGTTCAGCGAATTCTATCTGATCTCGCGAGTTTGACACTTTCATGTTCTGTCGTTTTTTATTAGGTCATTTGTTACTTGGGAGAGCTTACCTACTGGTTGCCGTGGTGCCTTACCTCCAACTTGAACTGCTGCTTCTGAGATCAGCCTAGTTACGGCTTCATTCATTACCTCTATCTCGTATTCATCTTCCTGTTCTAAAGCTGCATATTTGTTTGCGAGCACCAGCACGAATTGGTCTGCTTTTACCCTGACTGCGTGTAGGTTGGCTTGTTTCTTCTTGACTAATTTTACTCTTTTTCTCTTCAAATTGAGAGAAATCCTAGACTTCACTAACCTATGGTCACTGCACTTCACCCTACCTAACATTTCTACATCCTGCACTATGCTGGGGTCGGCAGAGAGTATGAAATCGTCTTCATTCCTTGTTTCACCATTAAGGCTGTTCCAGGTCCACTTCCTGAAGAAGGTATTCATTATTCGGAGTCTATTCCTTTCCGCGAATTCTACCAATATCTCTCCTCTAGCGTTCCTGGAATCAATGCCGTAGTTGCCAATTGCTGGCTCACCAGCCTGCTTTTTCCCCACTTTTGCATTGAAGTCGCCCATGACTACACTATACTGAGTTTTCACCTTTCTCATTGCCAATTCAACATCTTCATAAAACTGTTGTATTTCTTCATCATCGTGACTGCTACCCTCTCATTAATGCTGTAGAGTTCATCAATGTTGCCCACTATGTCCTTATGGACTAGAATCCTACCCCGAATTCTTTCTTATCTGGAAGACCTCTGTAGCAGAGGACGTGGCCGTTATTCAGCACTGTATAAGCCTCACCAGTGCTTCTAACCTCACTAAGGCCAATAATATCCCAGGCAATGCCTGATAATTCCTCAAATAGCCCTGCTAAGCTAGCCTCACTCGAGAGGGTGTGTGTGTGTTGAACGTTGCCAGGTTCAGTTTCCAGTGGCCGCCTGTCTGGACCCAGAGATTCTTAGCGCCCTCTGCCGCGTCGCAGGTCTGACCGCCGCCTTGGTCAGGTGCTCCGCAGCCGCTGGGAATTCAGGGCCATGGGTTAATTGTAGGAGTCATGAGCGATGTAGTGCCCGAATACTGCCCCAGGGAGGCCAATTCCTGTTCTGGTGAGGGAGTGACTTTGTTGAAGCTTAGTGGACCTTCTTAATTTGGTTGCACCTGGACTAGTATAGCCCCACTAGCTCTCGGCGATTTCTTTTCTTTTTTTTTTTTTTTGCTGGTGTCAGGCGCCACTCTATGCCTCCTCCATTGGACCGGAGGAGGATTCGAACTTACGACCTTCAGATTAGAGGCCGGGTGTTCTACCTTTGCTCCACGCCACCACAAGTGTTATACTGGCATAAAAGTCAAGAAATTTAGGTATTAACGATTTCTGTAGTTTTTTTTCTTTTTTCTGTCAGTATACTCAGTACGCGGCGTATAGGTGCATGTCGCAATACCAAAAGAATTCGCTTTCGCCGAAAACCACGCTCCCTGCGGCCTTCAGTGCAACCAAGCGAACGGGCGAAGCGGCGCGCGTTGCACAACGCGGGCTGCAACGTTGCGTAAGGTGCTGCGCAAGACGGCCGCCCGTCTCCCTCCGCGTGCGGCGCTTGCAAAACACTGCGGATGTGACCCAACGCAGGTGCGCGCGCGTACGCCGCAGTTTCCTAGCGCCCTTATATGGAGTATATAACGGCCGCGAGAGAGACGACGGGCTCCGCAGAAAGCGACAGCGGCGCACATCGCTCCCTTTTAACTAGAACAGAGGCGGTTTCCGTCAAGCTATAATGATGCTGAACGTATCAAGCAGCATTTCGGGAAAATAAAAAGAAGAAAGAAAAAGTGGTCCTTCTGGGAAGGGGGGTGGTTAACCGCCGCGCACGCGCAGGTGCCTTTTACCGTATACTTAAATCCTCCCCTCCCGTCACACGAATCGTACAGAGACGGCGTCAACTAAGACCGACACGGCGCTGAGACAGCGCACTTGACTGATGGGTTTTTTTAGCCGCAGTGATGCAAACTGTACGTGATGCTTTGTGCTCAGGAGACGAAACGGCCATTTCTAAACCGACAAAAATGACTCTAAACTTTTTGAAGCACTTGCGGACGGCCGCACGTCTTAGCTCCATTACACTAACGTTAACAAAAAAAAAAAAAAAAGACAAATGGCTCAGAGGAGGATGCTGGGAGGGGGGCACGCCACTAGAACAGAAATATATTTTCCTAATTATGCGTGCCTAAAAGGTTCGGCTGCTACTTTGCGAAAGATTAAACGGTGTATGTGCTTAAATGTATTGCTATAAACTTTATTGAGACGGTGTCAGGTGTGGCAAATAATATTCACGCAACATCTCACGCGCTCACGCGACAGCAACTAATGCACAATGCCTGCGTAACATCACCATGTGACATCAAGCGGGAATGCTGGGAAATCATGCATTTCAATGAACGAGACGGGTGACGCCCAGGGCGCTATATTTTATCCTCTAGAGCATTATTTTAAATTTGAACGTCGGTCTTGTTAAATGGCGTCTCAGTCAAAACCCGGGGCCCTCTCGGTAATCTAAAAAGTGTTGCCGCAACGTGTCAGCAGCTTTTCTTTTATTCATATCTGTAAAACGCTGTGGTTTCGGAAGTCATGCGTGGTAAGAGTGCAAAATTTAGAATACTCATCATTGTAATAACGCTATCGTTTCAAGCTATAATTAAAGAGAAGTCTCTGCCCGTAATTGCGCGTGCCCATTGAGCAGCACATATGTTGCAGAAATTAAAGGGAAACCAAATATTATTATTACAAAGAGAAATCGAATATATATATATATATATATATATATATATATATATATATATATATATATATATATATAGGAATGAATTCACCACATTCACCGTCACAGTTGGTAACGAGAAAAAGGGCGTCGTCGGTAGGATGGGACATGTGACGGGAGCTTTCCGCAACGTAACTGCTGAAAAGGGACAAACAGTGAGAATTCTTCAGACTCTGCAAAGGACTAAACTTGTAGTCGAAAGCTTTAGTGCTATTACTTACAAAGAAAACCATAAAAAGAAGGAAACGCATACGCGTTGTGATGATTGTGGAATGGCACTCCTTGTGATATTGGGTTGGATGTGTGCCGTATATGCTAGGGCCTTCCTACATGCCTAAATGTGATTCTACCTGCCTTCTGCCTTTCTTTTGCTTCCTTCCTACGTGAAAGTTGGTTTCGTCACAACTCTCATAAGCCACATAAATTCGTGTTTGGGACATTCACATTTCGTATACTTTATTGGCTCTGAAAAAGCCAACTTCAAGCAGTGTAGTGAAACCAACTTTGTCAAGAATAAGCAAATTTTTGTTTGTTCTGCAAATAAGTATACTATTCTGAGTGTATTCATGCATTTATTTTATGTGCCGATTCATTCAAGCACTTAAACAATGACATTTTGGAAAGGTTTTCTCGAAAATAACTCGAGAGATGAAGGGTTAACGATGTGTGAACTCAAAGCAAATAAGTCTAGTTGCAACACAGAACATTATAGCCTTGCTTCATTGACAACCTCAGTCACAACAACAATATATTTTATTGATTTACACCTACTTACCTACAGAAGCGGAGAAATGCATGCGCCTTTTGGATAACACAGCACTCATAATGAACAACTAAACGAATGAGAACTAATTGGAAACCTAAAGAAACCAAGGTGAGCATTCACCAATTCGCGAGCAAGTAGCTTCACACTCCGGTGGCTAATGACACAGTATGCTGTGCAAAGAATCTTAGTCGAACAAGGTGAGTGACCGCGATGTGCAGTGCCTCGGGGAAGTTCTGCTCTTGCGGCTGCTGCTCACGGAACTGCCGCACGGGCGCCGTATCTTGAAAGCGATCTGCGATGTGGGTGTGCACCGGCGGGGGCCTCATCTTCAAACCGATCTGCGATGGGTACAAAGTGCATGCGCCGAGTGCCGATAGCTTCGTATGCGCTGTGCTTTCGACGTTTAGTTCGCGTTGAAGCGAGAGCCATCGCGAAGGTCAATTTACTCACTGCCGCTGGCGCGCTTTTTCACTCCAGCGTTTTGACGAGTTCCCGCGGTCATCGAGCGAGATGTGTTCATGTTTACCTGTGCGCGCGTCACACCGTGCTTCTTTGCTTTATATAGTTAGTAAGCAAATATTTACAACTTTATACGGTTGCTAAAACTACTATCCTTACTTCGTATAGATGTCTACTAATTTGCTATCGCAATCGATGCTTCGCTTTTCGGGCGAAACTGCGACATTTCTTTTTTCCAACAATACTCAACGTCTCTTGCTAATCTCGACTGCTGACCGGTTGATGCTTCTGTACACTTTAAATCCAAGCGCTTCTGGAAGGTGTACGTTACCTACGGTTTTCAATGGTGGAATTCCTTCGCATTCAATTAGGATGTACTGAGTGGTCTCCGGATTTTTGCTGCAGCATACACATGCCTCATATAGTTCCGAATATTTGCTCCGGTATGTTTTTGTCCTTAGGACAACCGGCTCGAGCTTCAAATAGTAAGGCACTGCCCTTTGTACTATGATACAGATCTTCCCTTCTAATTTCTGTCTTCTCATTCTTGTAATTATCCATGGTCCTTCAGACCAATCTGGCGCACCCTCTTGCGGCCGTTGCTTAGTGGCCGTGACCATGGTGTTGGTGACTGCTGCTTGTTCAAAGTTGATGGCGTTGAGCTCTGCACAAATGCGGCCGAATGGCTATATGTAGGTTCTACTGCTACATTCTCCGCGTGGTATTTAATGTAAAGACAAATAAGTGTTACCGAGTCGTCGGCTACGCGAAGGTAACGACGGTGCATGGCAATTCGCAAAGCGCCGCAGGTAGTCGACAATTAGCAAGGAAAAAAATCTGCTATTTGTATATGAATGTCGCAGCAAAAAAAAATTTAAAAATGAAGACAATTTGGAAAACAAACCATGTGCGGTGATCGCGAGAAATGAAATTTGTGACGTCCTGAGAACAAAGAGAGAAAGAAATTCTGCAGAGACGCTCAAGAATGCTCACGTGTGGGAATGCGAAAGCATTAATTATAATACCTTTGGTGAAATGTTTTTCTTTCTTTTTCTGCGCGTTCCTTGTCCGCGCAAGCTCTCGCCTGCGTTTTAACTGCGCCTCGGTAAGGTCAAATGAAAACGGGCCAAGCGTCTCAGAGCGCTCGCTTGCCCACGAGGAGTTCATAACTCGAAGGAACGCTCAGCGGCGTTCAATTGGACATTAAAGTTTTCTTTTGTTGTATGCACTCATTTGATACACTCATGACGTGGCGCCACCTCCTATCCATTGGCTGCGCCGTCACGTGCCCAAAGACGCACGCACTAGGCCACACGTTTAGTCGGCTAGATGGCTGCGAGGTGACGTGCGCAATGACGCACGCACGCACTAGGCACACATTATTCACACATAATCCAACTGGAACTGTGGAGCCGCCGTAGCGCTGCAGAAGCGTGCATGCTCGTCTCACACCCCGGTGGTCCGGGTTCGATTCCTACTAAGACCAAAATTTATCGAATATTATTTTCAAAGGAATTGATTTACTTTGTTTACAGGGATCTGCCTGACAAATTTCACGTCACTCCGAGTATTTTCTTACGTTTTTACACTCATTCGGTCATTGACGTGTTGATACCATCATTCGGTCACGCCGCCGACTACAACGCCGGATTTTCGCATAATGGGGCATATATAATGCTTTCGCATTAAAACGCTCAATGGTATCTCCAGAGGTTAGCCTAGCGACAGGTTTCGCATGCTACTCTGCAGGAGAGATGGTCGGGGTTAAAAGGGAATGCGTGAGAGAAAAAATAAAATCAAAAACATAATAGCACAAACACATACATGCGCGCGATATGCATCACCAAAAGTTATTTGCCGTGTCTCATTCAGGCCTGTATTCTACAGAAATTCTATAAGCATCTTAGCGGGGCGACATTTCAGAGCCATGACATGCACTGCATGCCATGGCCCAAGAAGGTCTCGCAGCTCAATCATGGCTCGTGTCGCACGTTTAGAGATTTCCTCAAGATCGGTCTTGAGGTTGTAAAGCGTCTGCAAATACAAATGAAGTGGTCTACGTTTTAGTCAAAACCGCAGATATATGGACGCAATCAGCAGGCTGAGCCCATTTGCAGCAGTGTTTCTTTCTGAACGGAAGGAAACGGTCAGTGGACATATTTGCGCGGGGTGCATGAGGTGGTTACACGTCCTACATGTGCGCTACGAATCGTGGCGCCCCAAGTCGTGCAGCGTTGTTGGAGTTTTCGAAGTCGGTGACCCTTATAAGTGCGAATAGGGAATCGCGCTGCGAGCAGACAGCGAGGATGTAGTATTTTGTTTGCACGAGAATGGCCCGCATGCCAACTTAGTTTCGCGCACATAATTTTGCGGGTGATTGGTGATAAATTTTGTCACGTTGCGTATTCCGTCTCAGCATCGATAGCGGCGACCGCGTATGGTCATCGGCCAGTCGACAGAACTTTGGTGTGATACGCCGGGTTTTCAGTGTGACACTACGTATCCACCTTTGCTACAGATTCTAAACTTTTCTTCTTCCCCAATGTGGAAATGAGAAACCTCTCCGGTGATTCCCTTAGAAGATTACCCTCATTTTCATTTCCGGTTATGTGAGCATCCATGGACTTGAACATTCAAGACGACTTTGAGCCCTCCATCGATAAACACCAGTGACTGTCCCGCGCGTCTCCTCCCGTGGCTGAGTCTTCAAAAGACCCCTTAATTTCCTTGACAAAGCTTTCCCAAGTTGCCAACGAGTCTTCGTTCTAAAGCAACACCAACGCCGTACTATCAAGAAAGGACACAACGTTGATAACGTCGATAACGTTGATTAGAAAGGACAACACTGATAAGCTCGAACTTGTCGTTCTTCCGTTGCTCGTGAGCGGATGTCCCTCTTCCGGAATCGTATGGGTTATCTATTTACCCCGCATCTCCATCGTAGACTCGAACGGTGGTTCACGCTTATTTACAGATGCAAAACGATGGTTCAGGAAAGATAAGTTCCTGAGCCGCATGCAGTTTCTATATATTAGTTGGTCCAGTGTGAAGTGGGGCAGACCACAACGGGATTCAAACCAGAAATCGAGCTTGCTGACGGGGGCAGAGAGAAAGAGATAGAATAAACTTTATTCGATAATTTCATCCGGCTGTTCCTCGCCCGAGGGGGGTGGCCAGAATGAAAAAAAAAAAGCGTTGATCATGATGATAGACGATGATGATTATAGTGATGCTTATGATGATTATGATTATTAAACAAGCCAAACGTACCCACAATAAGAGCAGGCAAACATCGTTGTCGTCTTCGACAGCTTGTCAGTATATATTTACACGTGAATGCAAACCGGGAATCTGAGTGTATACTGCGCGCCTAACTGTTGGAGCGTGCGACACTGAAGTTGCGGTTAAATGGGTTGCGCGTTAATTATGATGTCAAGATTAGGTGAAAACGTGAAAGCAGGTGATTTTGCCATAAGGGGTTTCCTCCTCAAGCTATTATAAAGGGAAATTACCAGCTTTAAATTATTCTAAGCGTGGGTTGTCTGTTAGATTAGTGTGTCCTCGGAAACCCGACAATAGCTGTTTAACTACGGATGCAAGGCGCCTGCAGGGGCACATTGGCATCGTCAGCAGGTACACACAAGCTGTCCGGCCTAGTTTTCGTAGCAGGTACCCACTCGTCCTTATATTTTGGATTAGGTGGTCAGGCGTGTAGCGGCACCTTTAATATTCGAAAAAGCGTTACATGTAAGGGGTGGGGGTGCACCGCGTATGAAACTTCGAAATTGGTACAGATTCCCAGCTTGCATTACTTTTATTATTTGCTTCTATTCTTGTCACATAGGGATGCGTAGTGAAGGCGTGCTATGAAGCCCAAGTTCTCCGACTATTTTCTTCGCATTGTAAAGGTTGCTTCACCGCGAAGTTTTCCTTAATGTGGAGAAGCCATACCTACGAGAAAGAATTGAATAGTGAGCAGTCCACACGAACGCGCATACCAGACGCACCAAGTATTGAGTCATCGCGCAAGTTCAGACAACTGTGCTTTACACGCGACATGCAACATGCGCGATCTCGCCTAATAAACAATGTCCGCGGTAGATTAGACCAACTTAATACGCGCGAGCTCCTAAGTAACGTTGGGTACAAATAGTCTGTCGTACGTAGTGACCGTACGTAGTGCTAAAGGAACTTTGGGGAGTATTACCTTGTTGAGTATATTAGCCTTAGCAGAAGGCTTCAAAGCTTATGTATGCCACACGTATCACTTTCGCTTTTCTCTTTTTTTAGTTTTTTTTTTTTGTAAGGCTTGTGATTTATTGTAGATTTATTATTGTAAACCAACGAGCTCAGGCAGGGACCACCTTCTTATTTTTTGTGCACATCCTCATTAAAGTTTCTCATGCAGCTCAGTTCTGACTTTTCGAGTAGATTACTTGAACAGGCAAACCAACATCACTTGCACGGATAACCGCAATGTTCACCTAGAAATAATGTTCACCTAAGTTATGACACTAAATCAGTTTAAATCATTCATTTTTCATCCTACGCTGCAACCGCGCCATTGATGCAGGGCACAAGTGAACTCACGTCTCTTAGCATAAATCCTGACCGTACCTTCGTCATCGAGATATTTGTCACCAGTACCTGTCACAAATTATATTGACGTCCTGCTTTGTTTCATTCGTTTTTAACGAAAATGTATGAACTGATGTTAGTGATCCATGATGTTGCTAGTCGCCGAATACACCGGCCCACCAGCCTTGCCTTATGAAGGCGTTTAACTGCACAGAAGCAATAGATATACAAACAATTTATTTTCGGGCTTTGAAAAATGTCGTTGGAGCTCAGAGACCTACAGTCTGAGCTTCGTTTTCACCTCTCATTGAAAAGAGGAGCAAATGGGGTCGCATGCGTTCAGTCTATGGCTTCATGGCCTGTGGCTCGCCGGAGGGTTGTTTTGATGCAATTCTGCCGCTCTGCATTCACTTTGGAGGACACCCCATTACAAAACATACCCTATGCAAGTTTCCTTCTCCTCTCCTTCTTCACTCCACCCACGAAAATACATGGGCGGCAGGTTTTTAAGCCTACCACCAATGTGACTTAATTTTTCCTATAAGACCGAGGTTTAAAAAACAAAGCAGCCTGTAGAGCTTTTGCTTTCCTTTCGCTGTCACCGTTCCTTTCTTCATTATAAGTCCTTGACCGACGTTATCACGTTTATTTGTTTTACCCTTATCTAGCGGCCCAAAATGTTGTTACTCTGAGCACCACAACCACTGCAGTAAATTTAGCAGTGAACGGCCACTTCCCCATTTCCCCCCCTGCTATACAATACAGCCTGCTCCAAAGTAATATGACGCGAATGCAAGCTATACGGCTTCAATGAGGGAATTAGGAGTGTGGTAATGTGAATGCTTATGTCTCTACACTATATATATATATATATATATATATATATATATATATATATATATATATATATATATACTTCTGATTTCGGCGTCAGAATGTCGTCTGGTCAGATTTGCAGTACAAACCCCCCCGCCTCGAAGGCCGACAATTTGCCACTGCAGTGCCATAGTATAGTTGCACAGAGTGCCAGTCGTCACGAACACGATTGACGAGAATCACAGGGTCTTTGTCTATATCATGCATCAATGGCTCCTCTGAGCGCGTAATGCCGACGCTATGAATGTATAGATTGGTCGGTTTGGTTCAGGCCTTGGAATAGTGACACATTGTACAGGACAGTTTGGAAGTGCGCGAAGACTTAGTAAACATGGCTGAAATGCGACTGACGCTACTAATCAACACTTGATAATTGAACAAAAACTTCACTGTGCCCACGATTCAGCAAGAAAACGACTCCAGTTGTTCAAATGCTGACACTGCAATCATTCTCCAAGCTTGCACGCTCCTGCAAGTTTACCCTCCTCCAGTCATATTTGGTGTGTCCTGTCATTATATAAGCTCCTGGGCTTCTGTCTATTCACACTGATTCCACCTTGCGGATTGCAGGTGCATTACAGCACAAGTTAAGCCAATAGTTATCTCCTGAACATTCAAACTGACGTATAGTTTTGAGGGAAAAAAATTTGTCTTCTGCGTACCTAGACACCCGCATCGAACTGCATGTGCTCGTCTCCGTGTTTAGGGACAAGTGTTCATCGTCATTTTCATAACTTTGCTGTCGTCACGAATTTTGCACGTTAGAACTATTGTAACATTTTGAAGCATCAGGTGGTTACAAGGTATAGTGATGTATACAGGAAAGTCCTTTGCTAAAATGACCCACATTAATGCAGGCAGGCTGTTGCCGTCACCTTTGGTATTATGGGACATGGTGGGTTTTGTTAGTAGCGTAGCGCGGCTGGGCAATAAATACATTTCAGTTGCTTCAGGAATTTAAGAAATTTATGGTTGGACGACACCTTGCGTGGTCGTATATGTTAAACTTATGCAAAAAAAAAATTAAGAACGATTGTGACCAAGAAGATGTGGTTTTAAACTATTCGTCTTTTATACGGAATCCTTGTGAGCAAGACTTCCGGATAGAAGCCGAACCGTCTAAAACTTGATGAACCATGCCTTTTTGGCCGGCATCCGTATTTTTCTTTCTTTTCCTTCTGCCATGAATTCGGGATTTGAAGTGGAAGTCACTTTTACAGTTCGTAGAATAACGTACATACCAACGCCGCGCTTCGCAGGAATTGTCGTGGTTGCACGGTACTACTCCAGTTCTATCCCGTGTCCTTTGTCTACCGGAGAATGAATATACATCGGTTCACCGCACCAGCAATCCAGAAGCTGGAGGGGTGAACGAAATCTTTTTGTTCACGCCTGCCTTTATGCCATTGGCCGGCGGCCTTCGTAATATGTTCAGCATCAAGATTGGCTGGAACCTGCTCTTACGAACATTTCCAGCGTAACAGTTTTTTGGGGAATACAGGCCCAGCTTAATGTAGCGCTGGCACAGCTCCTCTGGCACAGTGTGCGTCCTGTCTTAACAAGATAGTTTGTTTCTAAAGTAATCAAGACTGCAAGACAACGGGGGTCTTTCTGTGAGATGGCAGAAACGAGAAATCGCAGCAATCGAGTTATGAGGGGCGGTTGTTGCGGGCCCCCTGCCCAGGACATTACATAGGTTCACTCGACCACAAACTATCAGTCAAACCGCCATTCACTTAATGATAATGTGAACGTTGTCTTAACTGTTGCTTGACTTCATATTTCAGCGGTGGTTTGGTCGATTCGTCGTGCATAATAAACTAATAGGGCTGTCTTCAGCGAAGCTCTAACTGCTGGGATTATTAGACCAGCATGCCCTCGGGTTGTGTCATCGACATTTCCGCACCAATCCGGGCAGTGTTTTAGACGATCACAGTATGAGAGTGGCGGCACTGCCCGACTACCCGTTGCGTGAGATACGCCATCGCCCTCTCAACCATGGGACCGCGTTCATTCAAGCATCGCTATCAATCAGATGGGCACGGCGCGTGACAGGCAAAACCGATGACAGCAGTGACATCTCGTCTATCGCTCTTGCCTCTTTGTATGCTCTTTCCACCGTGTGCTAGTCATTAGGTGACGAGACGGTTATTCCCGGGCGGCACCTATTATGCGGGCCAGAGAGGCGCACGCAAAACCGCTAGCCCCTGGACGCCTCGCCCATTCTCCTCCCCCCCTCCGTTGCTCGGTGCCGTTCCTGTGCGCAGGACCGCTATGAGGCTTAACTTCTCTGCACGTGCGAGGCTGCGCATTCATAGAGACCGTCTAAGCACACACATGACAATGAAGACCATAGGCGTCGTCATGGAAGGCCCGGCCCAGGCGCCACTCTCGTCGTCCAATAGCAGCTAGGTCGAGCGTGTAGGGAGGCACACTGGTCCAAAGAGGCGGTCCACAACTACAGCTCTTTAGGCACGCTGTTCATCGGCAGATAAAGAGAAAAACCGCACCTCGAGCTACCCTCCCAGAAAGAAACCCTCTCGCTTTCGCCCCCCCCCCCCCCCTTTCTCTTTCCGACGATACCGCCTGGACGTGTTCGTCCGAAACAGGCCGGGGAATCCCCCTCCACCCCCTCTAATGTTGATGATGGCGGGACACACTGGGCTCGACGGTGTGTGATGGTCGAGTGTTTTACGGCGACGCTTTTGCGTTTTGATACTTGCCGCCAAACCGGGGCCCCCTCACCTCCCTTACTAGCACCCCCCCCCTCCCCCACGTTCCCCTCTTACCGAAGCCACGCTTTGCAGCTCGCCGTCTCTGCATTTCTCTCACTCTCTCGCATTGGCCCTCACGCTGCCGCAGAAGGCACAGCGCACTACTGACTCGGTGGCCTTTCCCCTCTCCATTGTACGGGCTTCTGTACACCGTCCTCGTAGCAGTGCGTTCGCGCACGGGAACAAGGGAAAGGGGCCGCCCGTAAAGCGACCGGGCTTGGGCGAGTCAGGCGGCTGGGCATGTCCGGGATTTCCGGTGCCGGCGCCGCGGTCGCAGCCACCAAATTAGGGGTCGGCGGGGAGCTTTCCCCCCTTTGTGCATGTCGCTGACCCGGTTCGCAGTGCCGTGCGCCAGGCGGCCACTTTCACCGGCGTAGGAAAGACGAGAACGCAGAAGACGTGCGGAAGACGCCGACGCGGCGGCGGTTGTTGAACGGCGCCCTCGAGTGAAAGGCCCGGAGATTGGGAGGGAGACAGACGAAGAGGAAGCCAATCTACGATGTGCGTGCGGGCGGTCGCGCTGCCTTTTTCCAGCAACAGTGCACGCACGGTGCATTGCAGCCCGCTGACGCGCTACAGCCCCGCCACGCTGTTCGCAGCGGCGCACGTCCGGATGCCAGATGCTTGCTGCTCAGACCCTGACTGCAGTCGGAACGAGCGAACTGCGAGGAGGCAGCAGAGCGTGACACATGAAAATCTGCAGAAAATCAGTGCCGCTCGCAACGCCGACAGATGCGTGGCGGATTTTTTTCTTACTGTTATTTGTTGTTTGTTTCAAAAGAGTCGTCTGCGCAGCCTATTTTGGAAAGCGCACGTTTTCGGCTTTCTGCCTGCTTCCGGATGACGGTATGAGGGGGGGTTATATGTGGCTTTCCCATTCATTTTCTTTGTTTTCAGTCAGCCTGCCCTTGCTGTGCAAAGAACGAGTTCCCTCAGTGATTTCTGTTAGTTAAGCACCGCGGTGCTTGAAGGCTGTTGTCGGCCTCGCGAAATCTATTTTTGACCCTGTGACTGGGCGATGACGTGTTTAGAAGCTCTCTGCGATTCAAGGGTGTGGAATGTGAGACGAGACATACGCAGACGCACTCATCCGGATACGATATGTGCGGTCTTATGCACTCGAGGGCCGAAATAAGAAACGTGTGGGCTGCGTTCGCGAGCCGTTTCGTGGCTGCGCTATATTTCTGGTCATTGCCAGCGCGACCAGAAACGTTAGAGCGCGATCAGCGCGGCAGCATACACGACCCTGTTTGTTACGAGCAGCGGGCGGATGTTGATTAATGCATTTTTCCCAGAACATGGTGTCTGGTTATAGGTGCAACAGGATGTACGAACGTTCATCTTCCATGAAAAACTCCTATAAAAAAGTACGGGAAAAAATAAAGAGTCATGAGACAACCTAAAACGATACACAAGAAGGGAGAAAACGCGCACCATCGTTTTTTTTTTTTTTTTTTATTTATTCTAGGAAAAGGAATACGAAGGCGCGAGCAGCGGATTGTGGATGGTCTGTGCCGTCAAAACATTGTCTGCGCATGCAGACGCGACTGCTTTGTGTGGAGTGCAATGGGAAGTGGCTGAGCTGCTTTACTGTGTTCTGTATACTTCCTTGCATTTTTTTTTACACTTTTACTGCCCGTTGAATTCCGCTGCTACGTCACTGACCGCACCAGCCTTCAAGGGAAATTCGTTCAACGCCATATATTTGCCCGACGTCTTTGTCTTCGGCAATGTTGCACTGAGCTCATGTGCTTCAAAGCAGTTTCGCCGTTAAGATGATGTTCTTTCTGTTCCGCGCAAAAGATTAGCAAGCGATTGGCATCCCATAATGTTCTGATGAAGCAGAGGGTGTGCTACATTGGATTCGAAGCAAAGGCGCTGATGCTGCACTACATTTGACTACTGATCAGCTTCTTTCACTTGCATGAGCAGATACCGTATAGCATATAGTTGAGTGAACGCTGACTTCGGACCTCTTTTGAAACACAGTAAGCAAGCGCTTTTTACTTCCCGTAGCATTCTGTGTAGAACACAGCGTTCAAGTTTAGGTGTGGAGACGCGTAGATATGTCTTCCACACCAACGGCGAACTGGCTATTTGGCGATGGAATGGAATACTGTGCTGTCGGCTGACCACTAACTAGATGTGTCAACGAGTTGCGTTGCCGCTTAGATACATACACGTTGGTAAAGTTGGCCATGCTTCCGTTGCGGGAGGGTGAGACTGTCACACATTGTCCTTACCCCATTCTATATATAACCAAATTTTGCTTTAGTCTTTCAAGGCTGGTATTTTGTAGCGATGCGTTATGCTTTATTCTATACTAGTCTTATCATCCACCGTTCACGGCCGGCTGATCCCGTTGATAACGTGAGCAGACCGTCGCCCTGACCACTGACCAAGCGCGAAAAGGCATTAGCATCGGAAAGGCATCGTTACAAAATACCGGCCCAGGCTGTCTGTTCATGCATTCGTAGCCGAGTGAATAAATGTGGTCGCGATAGAAGTGCTCTGGTTACGGAACATGCCGTAAAGGGCGCTGTGCCATTCATTTACAAAAGAAAAAAAAAAACTGTCGTGTGCTCGTAGCACGTACAGAAAGGCACGTGGTTCCAGAGTCACCTGATATTGATATGCTGGGGAACAACTTCACTGCGCTTTCGTAGATGAATCAAAATTGACTGTGCGCACGCGCAATGATGACGAGTCCGTAACGCGTACGGTATATGCATCTGAATTTCCTGTTCAGATATCACCGTGTAGCGAAACAAACAAAAAGTGCAGCGTGGCACACTCGCTGCCGGCTGTCAATCAACCCACGGATTACGTCGTTATCAGCAGCCTGAAGGCTTCCATGCTTAAAACGACTTGTGGTCCTCGATCGTGCTGGCGTCGGTGTTGCACCTGCGTGGCAAACTTCTCAAGCAACCGCCTGCCGACGAATCACCCGGTCGGTGTGACAAACGTCAAAGGGATAACTGTAAGCACGCGTTTAAGATTCGACAAGTAAGGCAAGCGGACAGCAAACGCTAATAAAGACGGCACAATGTATATCAGGAGACTGGTGTTGACAAGCAACAAAATTTTAATGAAAAGAAGGTGTATTACGTGATTTTCGCCGAGCGTTTAACCCATTGCGCCACAAACGCATTTGCAGAGAGCTACACAGACGCGCCTTATATATCTAACACTCCTCCGTGTACCCGCGCTCTTGCTCGGGGCGGTGCCGCCGCCTACGAGCAGAAAAGAGAAGTACTGCATTATGACACTAACGCGCACCGACAGTGAACGCTTCGGTGGTCTCAGCACTAAGACGCCTCGATACCAGCATTCGAAGGGACGCTGGCATCAAGAAGCACTACCAACGCCACCTAGGTGGCGTTCACCGTACTCAGCACAGCGGAGCGTGGCCTCCGCAATTAGCTCTGAAAATGTTTCTGAAGTTGATCGCGGAGGCTGCAATTACGACGCGCTGTACGCGCTGATTTGACTCGGTGACGATTCAGTTACGTGCTTTGTCTTGCGCGTTGTATTAGTGTGTCAGTTACGTGCTTCGTCTTTCGCGTTGTGCTAGCGTGTGCAGCGTAGTGCAGCTTCCATATGCACGATGGTTGCTCATGGTCATCGACGTTGGTAGTCGTGATGGAGGAGACGTGCCACCAGGCGTCAGCGTGGGTCTCTCGGTTAGGTTAGATCAGCATTGTTTGCCGTTCATTTTGCGAATTCTTTGTAGGTATTTCTCGTCCGCTGCATGGTCTTGAGTTATTTCAACCACAAATCAACTAGCCCATCTTTAAAAGCTTTATGCTGAAGAACAGCGTGTCGTGAATCTGTTGAGTGTGACGCTTTTACGCCCTTTGAAAAATACACGCAGTCAGAACATTGGAGCTAAACACATCTCGCGTATATAAGAGAGAACCCATAGCCAGTATTCTATATCCAGTATCCCGTGGATACAGCCGCCACTGTTGAAAGCGAAGACAGCTAGAATGAAGAGGCAGAGCGAACAGCAGATGTTAAAAACACATTTCAATCCAATGCTGAAGCCAATTATTCAAATGCCGGCCGCAGACTTTAACGAGGAACAATAGCTGGGATTTTTCATTGAAGGCAGACGCCTGTTATCGAACTCCTCAAGTTCTGCCTTAAGCTTTTCATTGAGAACTATATATACCAATGTATTGTCAAAGGCATTTCAATATATCGATGTTACACCATTGACGAAAAATAAGCTTTCTCTCGCGCTTCACGATTTTCTTTTGCCATGTCCGGTATAGCCCTTGCAAAATTAAAATAGAGAAAGAGAGAGTGGTTGGACCTAATCTAGACGTTCGCCTAGTCTATAAATAAATGAAAATGAAATGTTTAGCCTGCATCAGCAAGTAATGGACTTATCTTAAAACAACTGGGGCGGAATTCACTAAGCTGCGCCGTTCGTACCCAATTTCTTAGCCAAAAACGTTCTTACAATATGATAAGGGTGCAACCGAAGTGGTAATGCACTCAACTTAAGACATCGTATGAGAGCGAGAAGGAAGCAAAGCTCGGGTTAAACGACAAGGAAAGAAAAAGCGCGGTCAACTGATAGCATGATCGCACATCATGCGTCTGTAGTTGAGGCTATATTCTCACGAGAAATCACAGCACCACCCCTTTTCAACAACTTCCTTTTCCGGGCGTCCGCTGCAGCCTCGACAAGCCCAACTCAGCTCGCCCGTTCATCGCACCACCGTCACAAGAATGACAGTGTAAGTGTCACGCATTCCTCTTACATTTCTGCGAGAGGCAGGACTGATGGATACATGGTGACAGAACATATTTGGCGCAGAAAGAGAGAGAGAGAAACAACTTTATTTAAAATAAGATGGTGCTTGGTCACTGTGGGTGGAGCCCCTCTTCCAGGGCCCCACTGGCTATTGCGGCGCGCCGGGCCTGGTCGAGGGTCGCCAATTGGCTTCCCAAGTCCAGTTCGGAGAGTCGCGCCTCCCACGACCAATTGCTAAGTGTATCGTTAAGTAGCGGCGAGACGGCGTCTGCCGGACGCTGCGTGCATTGGTAAGTGATGTGTTCTAGTGTCGGGGTGGAGTCGCACCATGGACATCTGTCGCTGTGTTTGTTAGGAAATATTTTGTGCAGTCTATGTAAATGTGGGTAGGTGTTTGTCTGTATTCGGCGCCAGTCCCTCGCCTGTCGCCTGTTGAGCTTGGGGTGGCGCAGAAAGAGACGCTCACGTGGAGCAATTGCTGGACAGGTCTGCCAGGTTAACCCCGTCTGTCGCAACATCACCACGACCACCACATTACAATGCGTCTAAATCTCTTTATTTGGATGCTAGTTATGGAAAGGAAAAAAGAGAAAACTGTATAATAAGTAGTTCAAATGGCATCAAGGGAAGGCCAGCAGCACCCGCACGTTCATCGGGATGGTATGTCATAGCTCTGCAAACGGTTGCAGGTGCGGTTTTATAGAACACCGCGAATAAGTTCAATATCTGCTCCCTCGGCAGAGGTACCGTCCAAGGTACCGGCTGCCAGTAATAAAACACAGTAATAAATCATATTTTCGTGACCCAAAGGCCTGGAGCCCCTAACTATGGTGTCTGTCATAGAACAAGTGGTACTTCATAGAAGTCAAGGCTAATCAGTCAACATCACATTGATAAATTTACCAGCTTCATAAGAACAGATGTTCAAGTGCACGTCAGAATAGTGCGCAGCACTGCACACAAAGAGACAGAATGGTTCAACATTCGAGCTGGTCTCATATAAAATCAGTGCAAGTCGCCGATCTTGCTACACTGACGCACTTTCTTTGGAGCCGCCACGGCACATATATACTGGTATATAGTACGAGGCTAAGGTAGGGGTAGTAGTATCCAAGACACCATTCTGCAAACATGCGAATGCGGCCTCGCACTGCGAAGCTAACTACGGCTCAAGAGCAACAGTGCGTTAAAATGTTGCATGTTGTAAAACGTCGTCACCATATTTTTATGTCCACTGCAGGACGAAGGCCACTCCCAGCGATCTCCAACTACCCCTGACTTCCGCTATAGCTGATTCCAAGCTGTGCCTGCAAACTTCCTAATTTTATCACCCCACCTAATTTTCTGCCGTCCTCGACAGCGCCTCTTTTTTCTTAGCCCACACTCTGCAACTCTATATATAATGTACCACCGATTATCTGCCCTACAAGTTACGTGACCTGCCCAGATGCATGTTTTCCTCTTAATGTCCACTATAATATCGGCTACTCCCGTTTGCTCTCTGATCCACACCCCTCTATTCCTGTCTCTTAACGTGACACCTAACATTTTTCGTTCCATCGCTCATAACGCTGTCCTTAAGAAGTGTTTACAAGTTTTATTTGTTTACTCAAAGTTACTGCTCCGTATCTTAGCACCGATAGAATTAAATGATAGTACACTTTTCTTTACAACGGCAGCGGTAAGTTCCCAGTCAGGATTTGGTAATACCTGCCGTATGTACTCATACCCATATTTATTCTTCTGTAATTTTCTTCTCATGATGAGGGTCCCGTATGAGCAAAATTAATTGACCTAGATAAACGTACTCCTGTACAGACTCTAGAGGCTGACTGGCGATCATGAATTATAGTTTCTTTGTCAGGCTATTAAACATTACCTTTGTCTTCCGCGTATTAATCAACCCTACTCTCACAATTTCTCTGTCAAGGCCCTCAGTCGATTGTTCCAATGTGTCCCCAGCGTTGTTGAACAGGACAATGTCATCCGCAAGCTGAATTTTGTTGAGATAATCGCCTTCGATCATATACCTTCTAATCTTTTCTGAATATTTCTTCTAAGCATGCAGTGAATATAGAGATTATGTCTCCTTGCCTGGCTCCTTTTTTGATAAGTATTTTTCTAGTTTTCTTGTAGAGAATTCAAACATGTGAAGCCGGAACTATCACTGAGGCTGAGTCTAAGCGAGTCTGAGTAGTTGCGGATACGTGTACTGTGGCTGAACGTAATTATGGCAATTCCACATAAATGAAACAATTTTTGAGTTGCCAGCTGAATGCTGCAAGCACCACTGCCTTGATGTGAAGTTCTCTCAGTGCAATAAATACGGTATGCACTTACACACTAAATACACACAAATGGCGTAGCTTCGTCCAAATACACTGAATTAAGTGATCGAACTGTGCGCCGCCGGGAGAGCACACAAGACAGCATAATTCTATAGACGGCAAATGCTGATATCTTGCTGATACGACGCATTTTAGTGACCACGCTAAGCGTCGTGCACGCTTCACAATGTTCACTTCGCGATGCCAAGCCACTGTGGCCGGATGTTTCACACCGTCGTGTTGACATAGCTACTGCGCAGCAGGCGCGGACCACCGAAAGTACAAGTTCGCAGCAAAGCATTAGTGTTACTGCCTTCCACAGCAGCGCACACCCAATACAATCATGCACTAAAACTGCTCAATGCATTTTGTTATGATAAATCAGAGCGTGCCACAAAGATGAAAGCACACGCCATCCTCGGCTATCAGTCGTAGCCTCTGTCCAATCGTCACCAACAGCACGTTCCACCGCTTACCCGCGTCATCTCGAGCGGCGCAGATTGACACAATTATGTTCTTAAGGCTGCAACGCTCATATCATACAAATTCCTTTCTAAATCGGCAGGTGCGACGGCTGTTTATGTTTCGTGAATCGACTTACGCTTACTATTGGCGCAGGTACTGAAGTTCGCACCTGTGCTACCACAACATCCGCGCCTTTTGCCGCCTACAGCGCTCGTCTTTACAGTGGTGGGCATCACAAGCTTGCTCAACTTAACAACGGTTTTAGCTTTGTGAATCGCTTATTTCTTAAGATTTTTAATTTGCTCGTAACTCGCTTAGCGAATATCGCCCCTTGCTTAGTTTCTTAAGTTTTGTTATACGTACTGCGCTGTGCTTAAAAACTTGAACCACAGTATTCTTTTATGAAACGAGTTTTTTCACGACCCGCACTAGTGCAGTACCTATGCTGTTACGCTGCTACGGTCGAGGTCGGGGTTTCGATCCAGGCCGTGGCGGCCGCATTCTGATGTGGGCGGAATGCAAAAAAAAAAAAAAAAACGCTCGTGTACTTTGATTTAGGTGCGCTCATAAGTAAAGAGCTCATCGCTCAGCTCAAGGCTGTCCAGAGGGCCCGGGCCGTCGCCGAAGGACTCTGTCTACGGGCCCCGGCCTGGGTGGAGCCACCGGATTGATTGGCGGGCCCTCCGGCCCCGCTTTAATTCTTTCTCCTCAGGACCTCAATAAAGTTCGTACTCACTCAGGTGCAGGCCAAAGAACTCCAGGTGTTCACAACTAATCCGGAATACCCACTACGGCGTGCTCCATAACCAGATTATGGTGTTGGCGCATACAGTCCCAGTATTTAATTAACTTTTTTCTCTTTCATGATATATCTCACTGGCGTCATGTGCTTTTAAAGTGCAAGTCTAGCTAACGTGCATTAGTGCAATCCTATGTGTTCATATGAATGGTTTGAAGCGTGCTAGACATGCATCATTTCTATGATCAGCGTGCAAGAATTTGAGTTGATTAATCCTTCTGTTTCTTTAAAGCACATTACAACCGTTGTAGGGAAGACAATGGAGTAGGAAAAACGTTTTACATTACATTTGCAAGTATAGAGTATTTCATGGATACCAAGCAAGCGCACACGAACATGCGAACACTTACTGCAAGGTGGCTGCTCCGCGTACTACTGCGCGCGCTAGGAGAAAGTTATCGTCTGCACTCAAGCGAAGATGAGAGCTTGTGCAACTTTCGGCTTTTCGTTAAAAATAATTGCTTATATACCTGTCTAAGCTGTAGTGTTTCCTGTAGATGGCGGTAGACGGGAAAGAGAAAACACAAACATTCGTTGTGCTGCTCCTCACGTGTGTCATAAGCACCAATAACATTTCTCTTTCTCTCTCTCTCTTTCACTTTGTTCAAAAGCTTTTGCAGTCGCCACTTTCGTTTTATGTGCTCCTGGAGTTCTTTCATTTAGCCATTTTCGCGGCGTGGGTCTCCACCCCACTACCACAACTTTTATCCTTGGACACGTGACTCTCTACTCCACTCCTTATTCGACATTATTATGGGTTCCAGGGCTGCACGTTCTTCTTTCGCCGCCGTTCCCTTCTACACCGCTAGGCGAAGCAACATAAAAAAAAAAAAGAAATCTTCCCATACATGTTCAGAAAGAAGTCAAAGGAAACAACGAACTCTGACTAAACATAACTACTTCAAATGTAGCTCTGCATTCAAGCCATAACTCGCCCTGTATGGCACGAGCGACTGAAAGCATTGCGAGGACATTGAAGTACTTCCGTCCGCATCTATTAAGCATTCGCTGAGAAGCGAGCATGGCCGGTGGGTATAATCTTCTGCCTCCGTCGCGCGTTGCATGACTCTCTCAGCCGTCGCCAAGAGGCGTGAAATGTATGCACTCGTGGTTTTATAGCTCCTCTGGTCGAGAGTTCGGTACGCACGACGCTCCCTTGCGCGGCAAGCGCCGTGGTTGCGCGCGCTCATCAGCACTGAAACATCGCGTGCGCAAAGTACTCGGAGCTCGGTTGGTTGTCCATCTGGCTATACGATGGGAACGTGATGCGCTATAGGCAACTACTCGTAAGAGGAGCGCAACGTCAGCGCGTGTGTTTTCTGTATAGAAAACACAATATTTTATGCTTAATTTGCCCTTAAGCCTTGGTGTCTGTTTTGTAACAGCGAGTCACATGAATCTCATGTCGCACAATTTGCGCAAATTAAAGCTTGGAGTCATCACTTGTCAATCTCGTAATCATTCAAAAATGAACGAAAAATTGCGCTCACTGTGTCTTGTTTGCGTAACCAGATGGTCGAGATTTATGTTCTGAAGGCAAACCTAATGCTAGTAGTTGAAAAGGTGACACACCCTGGCGCTTGAACCTTGAACATCTACGTATACATATACGGGCGAACGTTATTTATAGCATATATTTTCTTTTATCGTTCCCTGTCTACAGGACACAAAAACATTTTTTTTACTATATCGTTGCATGATCTTGCCCAGCATGTTGAAGCACCAATCATTGCCAACGTTAATTTACAATTTTACGTCGCAACAGCTGCGAGGAATGGCTGCAGAGCACCTGCCTCTAAATTTACATATATTTTTATATCTCCTAGTCTGGTCGTAATTAAAGGTTTAGTAAGGGGAACGCCGGTTGCTATTCGCAGTTACTACAAACTAGGACGCCAACCTCGTTATCACCGACCGCCTTTGTTTATCTAACCATGAAACTCTACTCCACGCTGTAGCTGTTGCGTGTGTATATTACGAGACTGTTCTTTTCTTGCTTCTTTTTTGCGTACTTGTCTGTTGGCTTCATAGAGTTGTAACTAACAACGAATCGAGTCCCTCGATCCCACTTATTATTTTTTTTTACTCCGCGGTAACAGAGTAATTATGCCTAGATGTAGCTGTCGGCCTTTGGTGTGTGCAGTTGTAGTTTCTCAATGGATCCTGCGATTATATTGGAACACGCATGCATGCAAAAAAAAAAACGAAAAAAAAAAGTTCTGGCCTGTCCCTGACACATGCATATGTACTCTACATGTATAAAAATATGCTACCGGGTTGCCTATGAGTACTATATTAAAAGCTTGTCGCAAATATTGCTAGATATAAACTATATTGAAGGATAAGTAACTGTACTTATCAGTTGTTCAGCAAGGTAATACAAATTTGCGTATTCGAAGCAGCCATTTTCTAAAAACACGTACTGGCATCAACTAAATTTTTTTTTATTGCCAAGTCTCTTAACAGGTACTCATTCAACAGGTAAAATTGCGTAAAGCATGCCCCTTCCCACATGTATATTCAGTGCCATATTGTGTGTGTGTGTGTGTGTGTGTGGGGGGGGGGGGGCGTAATGCCAAAGTGCATACATTTATGGGCTCGATTAGGAACCGCAAGCCATCAGTCAATCCGTCGCACTCCTCTATGGAGCCGTCTATCGTAGCTGCAGTCTTGCTTTGGGACTTTGCAACCCGCGCATCAATCAATGAGCCACTCAACAAGCTCATAAATAAGAATTATCGCATAACTCATCTCTCGATAACTTTTGACTGTACTTCGATTAGCATTCGAGCAATGTAGAGAAACACCGTATTTCTGAAGTCACATTTATTTAACATCTATTGTAGTCATTTTGAGATTTCCGTTGCTTCGGCTATTAGCGACATACTCCGATATCATCACACTTCGCTGTGACCCTCGCTTGCCAACGGACGCCCACCGGCATGGCGCCATGAAAACGACTCTATGGCGCCGACGCAGTGACGACGATGGAATGACATCAGTGGAACGAAGAAGGTATGACGGTGAGGACAATGAGATACGATGCTTGAACGGTGACGATGGCATAACGACGGCAGAGTGGCGAAGACAACGACGGCGACAAATACATTGGGACGATAGGATGACGACGAGTGTTTGACTTTTGACGAAGGTGGCATGACAAACATAAAGAGAAGGTTGAAATTACGAAGATGGATAGATGAAAGCGTTATGATGACGACGGCCAGACGGACGGTCAGACTGAAGTGATGACGACGGCATTTCACACCATCAAATACTCTTTTGCATTTCTTTAAGTGTTCCTTGGTGTTCTTTAATTTGTTCTCTGGTGCGACTTTTACCATAAAAGTGCACACGAATCCTGAAACAGCACTCGTCAGAATTTTAAACTAGTGAAATGCATCCTCCTTCAGAGCTTGATGCATCAACAGCGTGCTATATTTAAATTTTCTAAATTGAGCTTCATAAACCTAAAGAGTTCAACTGTAAATTGAAGTTTAACGCTATCGCGTCTATATAAAGGAAAACGCTGATTGCCGGTCGCACAACATCACGCGCAGCTAGACTACAAGAATATATTTGGCAACTTGCCGCACGTCTCTCTGGCACTCGTTACCTCTACACGTGGTCTGCCCTGAAAGACTTGTAGTAACGCAGATTGCTTACGAAATGCATGCTTTCCACAACTGTCCCAATTTTTTTTTCGAAATAAAAAGAAAACATAGGTGAGGCCGCATTCTGGACACGACGAAGGGCTACTGTAAACCTGAACGACAAGGATTGACGCCCACTACTGAAGCTACCTACTTCGAAAACGGTTTATTTCAGGCGGACGGTTGTCAACGTCACTTGTACCTCTTATCGGCTTGTTCTCTTCAATCACCACCGCCGTGGTGCCGTAGTGCCTTTGGCGTTGCTCAGCTAAGCCGTTGGCGTTGCTTCTCTAAGCTAAGGCGTTGCGCTGCTGAGCACGAGGTCGCGGGATCGAATCCCGGTTGCGGCGGCCGCATTTCGATATAGCGAAATTCAAAAGAAACGCCCGTTTACCATGCATTGGGTGCGCGTTAAAGAACCCCAGATGGTCAAAATTAATCCGGAGTCCCACACTACGGCGTGCCTCACAACAATATCGTGGTTTTGCCACCTAACACACCAGAATTTAAGTCAATTTAATCGTTCTTTTGAATTATGTGGCGACCTACAATAGATGTAGTTCCTCGAAAACACTGTCGCATTAAAACACATGTCGTCGCTCGCGTATCACAGACACACAGATCTTACTTCCTACCGTTTCATAATGCCTTGCGACCGCATGAGCTGTCTAGAAATGTTTAAACCTTTGTTGGTATGCGCTTTTAATTTACGTAAAGGCTTTTTACGTGTGCATGTCCGCAAGTGCGCGTGAGGTAGCTACAGCAGTTTTGGGTTACCCGTCGAATAGCCCAGTATGTACGTACCGATCCGTACGTATAGTTGTGCGAGCTAGCGTGCGGGCGTGCGTGTGTGTGTTCTATTGTTTGTGTGTTTGTGCGTGTTTTTTTCCTGTGCGTGAATGCGATGCGCGCCTCAGATACCGATGCAACGAACTTAACGGTTCGCTCTTTCCGTGTCCGGTGCACACCAACGCACTTTATGAGCACCAACGCTGATGGCGTAATTAGTGCGCGAAAAGACACAGATGTCCGAAACCAGCATCCGAAATCAATTGTAGCTCTGAACGGCAAATAAAAATTCATTTATATACTAGGTGGTACATTCGATCCCATTGTTTTACGCCTCAGATTTGTTCCAATTAGCCCAACGCCCTACCTTTCCCTTAAGTATTTAGGCACTTTATTGTGAGTAGACACCCTGAACTGATCCTGATACAACCGGTTGTTTTTATGTCACTTATGCTTTGAAAGCCTGGGACACCTCGAATGCGTTAGCCTCGCGTGCTTCCCACACTGCACGTACACGCACGTCTTGCGTGTGCGCTAAAATATAGGAATATATAAGGCACGCCAGCTTGCGTGCCTTGGCGTGCTTTTTTCACTTCTACTGTAAAGTGCTGCATCCGCTCGCGCGTACGTTAGCGGGTCTCAGTGCTGGATGGGTTGTGTCGTAATCGACAGTGTTGCACAGAGGCATTGCAGATGCCGTATGCTGTTCTAACGCAAGTTTCTGTACGCTTTTTTTATACATCGTCGATATACCAAGCGAAATATTTCGTGGGAGCACAAATCAGTCGCGCCTCCGTGTCAAGATGTCGCCCCTACAAAAAGAGAACGTCACGCGTCCAGGTCAAAGTGACAAGGGCTTAATCAAGTGGCCGCATGCTCGAATACCACATGAGACTATGTGGGCGCGGGGTTTTTAGGTGTAGGCGATGAATTTGAAGACAAATGGAATGAAAAGAATCCGAGAAAATGCTTACCCTGCATGCTTGCTCTCGAGACATTCAGAATAGCTCGCGGACGTGCCAAAATAGAATGCGCGACCTCGAATGGACCAAGAATAATGAGTTGTTGACTTTAAGCCTAAACGTCGCCGAATAAAAATATTGACGACTCTCAAGGAATTCTGGATTGCAACGCCATCGGTCATTGTAATGCTCTTAAGTTGGGAGCCGACTGTGGTTGTCACCTGCTTCTGATTTAAAAGGCACACCACTAACAAAGGTATTGTAATTTGTTACTACGGAAATGATAATGAAGTTTTGCGCAAGCAATTCGTCATGTACTTAGGTTTATCAACTAACAGTGTGACTTAGGCTTTGATCTTTCAGCGTACGAAGCCGGACCCGTATTTAAAAAAAACCTATTAGATAGAATGGTTCGTAAGAGCAAATTCCAGACAATCCCGATACTGAGCATATTATTAGCGAAGATGGCCAGCCATTAGTAAAAGCACTTCCAAGTGAAAAGCTTTGTGAACTTGGCCCCCATATGCCTGTACAAGTATATGGTTCTAAAGAACCTTCCAAGCAGCATCGACATAGAGAAACAAAACGATGATTTTCAAGAATTCGCAATAAAAGGAAAAGGACGCACAATCACTTATTGCTCTAAAAGAATATCAAATTTTCTTGTCCGAAGTCTTAACAGATGACACTTAAAGGCACCTTAAAAAGAAGCAGTGAAGTCATGTACATGCATTTTCACTTACCTGATTTAATAATGGCTACAGGTATCCGTATACTCCACTTTAGAATCATCTTTCTTGTTAACAACACCACGTTATTTATTTGTAGTAATAAGACGGCACGATTTCCTCATGGTACACACATAGACACACGCACAATGACACGAGGAATGTTCTTGCATGTCGAAGGCGTGATGTACGAAATGTTCCGCGCACACCACCTCACAAGCAAAGCCTTAGAAGATCCTTGTGTCCTTGTATTCCACTTACCCTTCGCTGAATTCAAATTACCGTTACCGATTTGCACTGCTTACGATGGCCAATTGGTGCAAATGTTGCGGCGTCCACAAATGTGCCTCTAGTGTGAATTATCATCCGGTTGGTATCCGCAAGGCACTGAAGCATCGACAAGACGCAGCAGATGCTGTTACACAAACAGGTGTCAAACTTCTAGTTTGTAAGGAGGCTTTGGCAATGCAGTGCATCGGTTAACTGTTTCCAGTGCATCCGCCTTACACCACAGCTACACGCAGCTTCCACCAAGTTACCCATTTGTGGGATGTCTATCGGTTCAGGTATTTTCCCGACGAAAACGGGGGTCCCATGCCTCATCGGCTGTCTCATCGTATGCTTTGCCACAGTCAGAGTTTCTTTTTGGGCTTCTGCTTCCTCACTCATCAGTGACCAGTGTCCATGGTGTTGTCAGGGTCGCTCAAGAAACAGTGATGGGAATGTCAACGCTACTTAGAACCAATGGAATCCTCTCATGTAGAAAAGATTTGCTTGATTTTGTGTACAGCTAAGTACAAGTGCGTGCAATCCATGTGCATTAAATAATCTATGCTCTCCCTCTTGTACGGATGTTAACTACATCGATGTGTGCCGCTTGCGATGTTGCATGGCCGTTGTCTTCGCACTTACTATATACTCCGATAACAGCGCTCTGAGAGACTCGTTGGTAACAGGAAACACGTTCACACGTTAATGCAACAACAAAATTGGAGTCTGCAGTCTTCACTTGCAATGTGGGTGTCATATATCTGTCAACAGCGAAATCCATATCGTACATATGTTATCATTGGTTTCACTCAAATTGAAGTGTCCATTCAGAGCATTGCAGATCGGAAAACTCGACTGAAATTTTCTTGTACCGTCTTTCAAAACAACCAAACGTTTCTTCCAAGCAGCCATAGAAACACTTGCGCTCACAAGCGATAACGAGCATTCAGAACACACCAACACACGTCACTGACCATGCATGTCTCGATGAAGTTTCCTCGGCACACGGGGCTCCAACGCGTTTTTGAAGAAAGAGAAAACGCTTCTTCCGCGCAGCTACTCATTGTCTCGGAGCCTTCCTTCCAGCGACATCCAGCGCAAGCTGCAGGCACGTACCGAGGAACGACAGTTGGTTTCAATGCCACCGACGAGCGTCCGCGACGCAGGCTGGCTGTCGGCTGGCACAGCATCCATCAGCTGTGAAGCCATTTTGCTGCCTGTTCACATCCATCTGTCGCGGCCGACAGTCCAAGTGAAAGCCTCTTGCGCAGTAAAAGACGAGTGGCGAGAGCTTTCGAGACCGCTGAGTCGCTGTAGCTGCGAAACAACCAACCCTCAGCGCTCCTGGAAGTCGGCCAAGGTCGTCGCGTGTACTTCCGAGTGGCTGAACGCCGTGAGGCCAAGTGGCCATTGTTCCTACGTCGGCACGCGCAAAACGGCGCCAAGTCCGGGCTCCCAATTTTCACGTTTTCGTTGGCGTGACCACGTTCTCGCGCACGGCGTCTGTCGAGACTGCTTGTGCCCTTGAACGATGAAGTGAGCTCACCGTCGCGCTCCGGGGGAGTTCGCTCTCGGCGTGGTTATACGCACCGTGTGGAACGTGTCCGTCTGCAGAAAAGTCTGGCACGTTCGTTTCGCAGTCCGCCAGATCTGTGAGTGAAAACTTCTCTTCAGATGCTTCGAAATGTGCTGTTGTGTGTGCGGTACAAAATAACAATTTACTGCTCATGATTTTGATGCTAGTTGAGGCGCCATAATGATGATAAACGGATCATGATGGTTGGACAGCTAATGACGTGGCTTTCCAGCTAGCACGAGTGTGCCGTATTGTTTATAGTTCGTGGATTTCTCTAGGCCTGTAAGAGGAATCGCTTTCGAAGCCTTCCCTGCATTATTCGTCGCTAAGGTAACGCGCCGTTTTAAGTTTGCTACGGGGCATTGGTTAATGTAAATGATCGTCAATTTTCCGCCATCGACTGCTTTTATGGACTGTCATTGAATAATGTGCCGACAATGTGAAAGTATGTCAGTGTGACTGTTTATCTACAAGCAACGCACGTGCACTAAATATTTCTTGTTTATTTGTTGCACTATGAACTATCGATTGCGGAGCAAAATGAATTGCCTGGAAATTGTCACTCTTGAAAACAATGAAGTCCGAGCCGAGAAATGATCAGAGGTGATATTAACCTTTCAACATAGCATGTGGCCAACTTAAAAAAATAATTGCGGGTTCCAGGGTTTCATTTTGATGGAATGGCTGTGATGTCAGGCGAGGCTCTAATACCACATGTGCATAACTTTTACGTAATTAAAGGTCCTGATGTTATGTGCAACTGGACATCCAGTCATTACTAGAAGAAACAAAACAACATTTAATTAAATTATCAAGTTTATTTCTCTCTCTTGTGCACAAAGGCGGTCCATGCCATACGCAGTAAAGGGATGCCCCTCAAGAATATCCTAAATGAACAATAACAAAATCAGGACCACGCAGATATTCTTACAGTGTGTCATTGTATTGCACTGCTGTAATTGCTTATCGCATTTCTGGCAGCTGCGGCACCTTCGTTACAGTAAAACCTATACTCCCCGTTTCACGCACGCGCCCTCATCAACTTACGCACATTCGTAAGCACTCGCATATGGTACAAGTTAGCAGGGGGACTTACGCATCCCGTCGTGTTCATAACACGCGCGCGTCACACTCATAATGTCGTTAACTCGTGTTTTCTTTACCAAGAAAGCCCATGACAGCATACCGTCACATCCGCCTTGTCAACGCCTGGCACCTGAATCACCGCCGGCGATGGCGTCGCGCATAGTGACTCAGGGCCTTTCCGGCAGAGTCGGCGCCAGTGCTCATAGCCGTGTGGGCTCAGCATGAATCGCGATTATGGTTTTCCGCGGCGGCGTCTTGTCCTGCGGTCGATTAGAATAGCGTCCACGAACGAGGCGTGTCTGTCTGGCGCCGGCGTTCTACGCCGACGCTGTCGCTGGCGCCGTGGTCACCACGGACGGAGAAGGGGGCTTCGTTACTACCCAACCAAGTTGTGCGGCGGAGCCGCCCTTAAAGACCAGAGACAAAAAGAAAAGCTCAGCTATAGAACGAAATGCATTAACGGTACAGGGAAAACAGTAAAACAATGAAGAAAAAAAGCCACAAGCCGCTTGAGAACGTAAAACGCCCAGCTGAAAGAAGAAAAACCGACGAATATATAAGAAGGCCGGTCCACCGAGCAAAACTGTTGGGTAAATAAACCAAAGATAACCTCGAAGCTGTGCTTCTCTCATATATATATATATATATATATATATATATATATATATATATATATATATATATAAACAGGATATGTCAGAGAAGCCCAGGAAAGTTCATTCGGAGACCAAGCTGGCAGACAAATTTACGAAGCCGTGGGCTAATAATTAAGGCAAGGCAACGAAGAAAGGAAAATTAAATGCAGGTGCAACATAAGCAGCACAGATGAATAAAAATAAATAGAATAATTATTCTTAAGGCGAAAAAAAAAACAATTTTTTTAAAGCACAGCATTTGAAATATAGTAGGGTGTGCATTGCTTTAGTAGTCTTTTATTGTTCCAGACCTGTAATACATCACATGGCTGAGGAGATGGGGAAAAAAGCCACTGTATCACTGCTTGACAAAGCTCCCATCTCCCGTAAGTACATTAAGCAGTTGCATGCCGACGGATTATCAACTCGATAAAAATATTGCAAACTCAGTCGGTAAGGAGCCCTCACCCACATCTGAGGTCCAATTAAAAAAGCTTTTATTTCAAAACAGGCGCTTGCTATTGGCCGTACACTTTCACTAATAAGATGTCCAACATCGCGATTGGCTCTTACAAATAATTAAAGCGCAAAATATTTTTGTAAACACATGCCCTCAGTTTTTTTTTGTAATTTGATTATTATTATTATTATTCTTTTTCGTTGGGCTGGCGAGTATACGCTGTTCGTAAGTGCATTGAACGGAAGGAAATAATGAAAGGAGAGGAGGTTGACTTGGGGCCTCATTGTCCTTCAATCATTTGCAAAGATATCCTTTCTAGCGCGTCCCAATTGGCTGAGCAAGCGGACCCGGAAGTGACGTAAAAGCCCGTAGGTGGGCGCTCTCCACATCATTGTTATTTTCCCGTCGCGAGGTTGCTGAGGGCGTTGACAGAATGGGTTGCTGGAATCCCTTGACGTCGGTTAAGAGGAAGGTATACTAAGGGGCCAACATTGATTTCTCTATTCAAGTACACGTGAGACGCAAAAATGTTATTATTAGACAGCCACACTAAAGCGATTTGAATAAAATTCATTGCCCTAAAGGAAAAGATTACGTCCTACTGACTGTAAGAAGCAAAATTTTAATTTAGAGCCTCGAAAGTTTACAAACATTGCCGGAAGCTGCTAAGTTGAATAAATTATAAAAAATAAACACTGAAGCACGAAATTTACAAATCCGCGGCTCTGCACCAAACACATCTACTGTATTTATGTAAGCTGCAAGTGTTAGATAATCTGAAACGCGCAATTTTGATGTACGAATTAAGCAGTTTACGTGTGTGATGGAGAGATAGTAAAAAAGGAAATGTAGGGTTGTGACATGTTTTACAATGCTTACGTGGCTTTTGCAACAGTCGGGCTTACATGTCAGTGGTACATTACAGAGCGCTGTATAATAGTTCGATTTTGTCCACTTTAGCTGTCCCAATAGGTGCCCTTTTCCGAATTGTGATATCGCTTCTATTGCTGCGTTACAGGGTTGTAAGCTCGATACTTGTGCTTTCCAAAATTAGATGATATTCCAAGTGGTTCCTTTAAAAATTGATGCCGAAAATAAAAATATACTTCACACAGTCGTTAAATTATAAATTTTTCTTTAAAATTCAACAATGTACTCAAATTTGGTGCAGTGAGTTCAGAGGGAAGCGATTTCTCTGTTCTCATGTAATTAGATAAGAGCTCCTGAGGTAATGCTTCCTCTTAATGTCTGCCCCTGAAGTAGGTAACTGTTTGTTACTATCAAGGACAAATTTTCCTGCGCATGGTTTATCTGCCCAGATAACAAGAGGATCTATTGACGTGACAAGCAAGGCGACCACACTGAGTTTTTTTTTCTTAGGTGTTTATGTTATCTTATACCGAGTGTTGTCGCAATTGATAATGATGTGTGCCTTTTCGTACACTTTCTAGGTGTAGCCGCTAAATCTTGCCGTCAAAAATTGTTTTGTAATCACTAGGAAACCGTGATCACAGCTGCATGGGCACAAGTAATTGGTGTTTATGACACAGTGACATCTGCCCCCTTTTGTCTGGACCGGACGGGGTGTGTGAGGCTGCGCGGCCCCTCGAAAGACCGGGCCATGCCTCTTGTACTTAACATATTTCTTTCTTGGTCTTTTTGTAGCGTCGCCTTAAGTAATTTACACAACGCGCCCACCACCATCGGATTGCGAAGTCGTTGCCTTGTCACGTCAACGTTTTTCAGTGATCAAAGGAAACGTTACAAATTAAACAGCACCAAATGGAAACATACTTTAGCGGAGCGTAGAGCGATACTTACTAAATATTTGTGAGCAGTGTCTGACGGTGACAAGAAAATGCAAACCTTCGTCTCTGTCATTTCTTCACTTAAACTGAATTTAAAACAGGTGATTTCTTTTGGTGCATCCGGCTACGGATTGTCGCAAGCGAATGACAAAGGAACGTAAGAAAAAGAGCACATCTCAATTTACTGTCAAGAGTACGTTCTACGCTAGTGACTTTTTCTGTGCTTCGCTGTGAACTGAACTACATCAACTTGATTAGAGGCAACACATGCTTGTTACACGTCGTGCGATGTATATACATTGCGCATGACACGTATAGACTTGCAACTTTATGTCAAGCTCTTAAGGTCTTAGTCTTGGTTTCTATATGAATAGTGAAAGGTATTGAATGCGTCTATTTTTCTATCTACATTGTTCGCTCATTTAGTGCCTTTCTGGTTACGATTCTGGGATAACCGGGAACTTAAGTAACCAAGCTCTCTATGCGGTCGCAGTTAACAAACAAACAAAAAAGAGCGCACTCGTAATATGCATTGTTCCATTGGCGAGTATACATAGCACATCACACAGGCAGCGTTGAGTTCAGAGATGCATTGTTCCAGAAGTGCACAACATAACATTTGTTATGCAAAGCGAGAGAGAATATCTCATGAGAGGCCAGGTGGAGGCGTTGGCTGAATGAGCGTGCCTCTGGCCTGCTACTACGCACTGGGATATAGGGGGAAATGGTAGATAGAGGAAAGGAAAAGATGAGAGGTGATGATGAAATGATACAGTGAGCTAAACGTCTGCTATCCGACGCAGTGCATGTGAAATGTCCTCGCCAAGTTTATAGCAACAATACTGCGTATACTCAAACTATAACAAGGCTGTGTAGATACACAAATACATCGAAGAACTTAACAAGTGCGTCACCAGTGTCACAAGAAAGAAGTATAAAGCAGCCTTTACTCTGTTCAGGCCAAGCTCAGAATTTACCAATGCAGTACCGACAGGAACTACGCTCACAAAGGCTACGCATGAAGGTCTAGATATAGACGCGTATATTTATAGCCGTGTATCTGCCTGTGTACATAGGTTTAGAGGTTGTCGGATAGCTTTATGGAGGAAAAAAGAGGAAAAGTGGTAAATAGAGTGAGACTTAATTAACTTATGATTCGCCAACGGCAACCTAAGGCAACGTATAGAAACGTGATATCGCATTCAGTTGTCGCAAGTATAGCAGCCATTAAGAGACTCGAAATGCAACAAAGAAATTATACGCCCTGGAATTTTTTCCCCGATTCTGCCTTTAGTTAAATATTAAGGAAAACAAAATTACGTGTGGCCAGTTTACGAGATCGCCAATTTTCCCCCGATCAGGGCCTGTATTTACATATTGGTTTGTATGCTAGAATGGTTCTAAAGGCATAGCGGCCTGAAAATCATTACAGTTGATGTATTTTTAGCGAAGGCGGTTTGTCAATTATCAGCAGCTCTTGCGAACAAAAATAACTGTGAATCTAACTCATACTGACCAGAAGTTCTCATGCTAGAACTGTTCATAAGAGCAGATGGTGGCTAATTGGAATGAGAGGGGGGGGGGGGGGGGGTATTCTTTACAAAGGAGGTCGGTCTAAGGCAAATGGCTCTTCCGAAGGAAAAGCATTGTGAATGCCGCCCCTGCATGGTTCGTAACTAAGATCGTAGCCAAGTACGGCGAAGCCGTGTTGTAAAGCAAATTAATAAAATCTCCGAGATCGCTGCATTTTAGTTGGACAGAGGTACTGGAGAACCTTAGTGTATAGTGTCGTATAAAAGCGACAATATTTATACACCCCACAGATGGTTTCCGGCGCAGTTGTTAAACTGGCGTCGAAGTCGCGAAGCTTTTCGTTGATACATTAATAATACACCGGGCATCAGGATTGGCTGGAATTTTTTTCTTGCGAACAGTTCTAGTGCAAGAACGCGTTGTGAATACCAGTCATGCGCCTGTATTCAGAAATAAAAAGAAGCTTTTACGCTATAGCTGTTCGTAATAGCGCCTGTGAGCCAATTGTGTTGTTAGACACATAATTCGTGCCGGCGACCGACCTATAGCAAACTTGCTCTTACAAACAAAACGTTCCAGGACCTTGAATTTCACTAGTTAACGTTCTCCTCGTTCGGGCAACCGGTTTTCAAAAGTAATGCTTCATCAATCTGAAGTAACTAAAAATAAGCCTGTGATCTGTCAAAAGAATCGTTCTTAATGTTCTTGAAAAGGAGACAGAGCCAGCTGCGAATAGCTAGTGCAAGCTAGTCAGAAGCAGCTGCGCATTTAATTGACAGTATAGCCAGGCTACGCATACATAACAAGCCATATTTCAGCAAAAGTGGCTAAAGGCGAATAAAAATCCGCGTAAGAAGGGCAGGTGTTGCGATAAGGGAAAATTGTTTGAAACGTGAGTACTTTCTGAGTTAATTAAGCATGCGGATCAGGTCACCTCTTGAAAGCTGAAATACAAGCGTGTTATTTGTCGCGATGATGTCACATTGCTGGCAAACTATATGTTCAATATAGTGTGGAACCTAGTAAGAAGTAATCGTAATCATAAGATAAAACACATTTTATATTACGTTGACTGCTGCTCCATACGGGCTGGGTTGAATATTAAATAGGCAGGATGTGTGTTAACACTATGAACGCAGAGCAGTAAGTCAACTCAGCGACGGTAATAGCTTTACTGCTGTCTTTTGATTATAGATAGATTGAGGTTGTTTATCTGATTACATAACCATCAAGTAACTTAAGAAAACAGTATTGATTACATTATGTTAAAGTTCATGGTTTATTATTATACAATGCATGCTCTCTGAACGCCTTCAACTGAAAGCCCGCAATGCGAAAGTCGTTCTTCTTGTAGCTGTCCTGCTCTTTTATACAGTTTTTTCGTAGCACGGCTTTTAGCACACAGCATGCTCTTAGCAATTCATAGCAAAGCTGAGGAATGGCTTTTATGTGGCTTTTCTTTAACATAAAATTGATAGCCAAGTAATTAATGTTAGCCCATATTTGCAATACCCTCTTACACTATAACTGTTCCTAAGAGAAAATTTCAATTTATCTTGATGTTGGAACATATTTGCGAAGCTGGCCAGCCAATGGCACAGTGCACTTTCGAATGGAAAGCTTTTTGAATTTGGTCCTTGTTGTTCTTTGGTGTTATGTATACATAACTTGAATATGGATTCGAGAACTTAGGTCCCGCAACTAGATTACACCGTTTTTTTTTTTTCTTCAGCACTGATATTTCGGTTTTGGCTGGACTCGTATGGACATATTAATTGTTCACCGCTTACTGGCTGATACTACAAGCCCGAACGACTATTTACTCATGGACCACATGCCGAGAAAATATCTCAAGGGCCCGGCTATCAGGCCATCTGTTAGGCCGCGTTTCTATAACACGTTTGGTTCATTACTAGGCAGTTAGGGATTTCCCGCTGCGCAATTATGTGCGTAATGTTGTCTAATTTATTACTCGTTCTAGGCCAGACAGATAAACCATGTAATCGCCGTCCATTGCAGATAGCGGCTGTCCGGGACTGTCTCTCGCTGTCACAGCAGTGCGCGCGTTCTGCAGCGGGCGCAATATACACTCTCCTCATTTTGTATTTCCCAGCATCCAGTTTTTAGAGTTGTGTTTTGCTGAGGCCGATAGTGGGCAGCACGGTAAACCAATCGAGGTTGTAACACTGCCGCAAGAAGGTTGAAAAAAAAAACTTTTTTTTTTCAGCCTCCTTGCACTGCCGTCACGAGCCGGCGTGCTACACTCTCACCTGTTCTACCCTTCCTTTTGTGTTATTCTCCTGCTGATGTGTACGGTTTTGCTTTGCTGGTGACCGTGGCCGCTGTAGCCATTTTTCTGCTGAGCCTGCAGCTTTTTCTGCAAGTTGGTTGTGATAATGAGTCCTAGTGTCTTCAGCTTTTGGGTATGCTGGATGGTGTGTCCTCCTAAGCGAAGTACGAGAGGGCGCATCTCTTGCAAGGCCATTTCTCCCGTGTTTGTCAAGACGGTATAGCAGATCTTCTGGGGGATGGAGTCAGGCTTATACTTAGAATATATTCCTCCGCGATCTCTAGAGCCTGCTGAAGGGTTATTTTTTGTTGTTGCGGGCTGGTGCCATAGATAATAGTTAATTCAGGTTTAATGGGGCAAAAGCGACAAAGGCCATGCTGCGCCAGCCACAAGGTATTTAGAAATGAAATGTTAATCTAGCGAAAATTGCGGTACCTTATATTCTATGTAAGAATCCGGCTTCATCTAAAAACTTGAACAAGTCAGTGAATGGCACTAACGCATCATCTCCCAATAATCACGCCATATATAGTACAGAGCGAAACGTCATCTGCGTTTATGATGAAACGTGAACAGGTATGTAATTACCGGCCTTCCGAAAATGGCGCCTGCCAATGTGCAGATTCAGTAAGCGCAAGTGAACAATAGAGCTGACTTACTAGAGCAGGGGAGGTCTACAGCTTGTGCACGAGCATTCTACATGAAAGATTTGGAGCATGATAATGGTCCGTACCTCCCGGGATAGAAAATCTCGTGCCTGGAAAGATAACGGCGAAAGCAGGGGCACATAGCAATCATGCTAAAAGACAGCATCTGGCAGCTGCTCACATGCAAAAAATATTACATCACATGTAGAATGTGAGCGCTTGTAAATAGGGTATGCATCGCGTGTGCACCGATGAATCGGTGCAAGACAAACACAGTGGCATTGCGGAGTATGCGGACACACTTGGCGTGTACAAGAGCTACAAGGACTCCTGTGAATTCCCAGGCCACAGGTACCCACTTAATATGGGATTACTGGCAGTTGATTACGCCCTGCGCTGTGCGGAAGTACTTATTTGTAATAAACTAATACCTGGCTTTTACTTATAGACCGATTCTGCTGCATCTGTAAGAGAATTGGGACAAGCTTGTGAGATAACACACCGCACGCAAAAACTGCATCGACGAGCTAAGTTGTTTAAAGATGAAGGCATAGATAAACGGAAGAGCTGCGCTACCGACAAACCACTGAACGGAACTACCGGCTCGAACTAAAAGAAGCGAAAGAAAGGCAGAGTCAGACAAAGAAACGGTGTCGTTCCACCCTGTTAAGCCTCGGTGACTCCTGGATTCGCACGACGAGACCCCTTCGCACTTACAAGAGTAAGAACTGGGACAGCAATAGCGCCAGCTGTGACCAATCGATGGCGACAAGTACGGAGTGTTCCTGCAGCTGATACGACACGAGCGTGAGAACAACCCAGAAAGGCCCATATGTGGCCTTCAAACTGCACCACATTTAAAACATATTTTGTGCATGTGCCGAGCGTTGGCCGCCCAAAGGCAGCAGGCCCTCCAGAGACTGTCTCTCCGTGGCGCAAGCGACGAGAAAGTTGCATATCGAGCAGCAAGCCCTTCTACAGGAGCCCCCTTATAGTTTTATAAACACCAACAAGCTTTATGAATTTATTTAATGCCTAGGCCCTATATGGTGACGTGTAAATTTAGTTTCTCCTTCTTTATTTTGTTGTTTTTGTTCATTTAGTTTTAATGAAGACGTTTCATCACTCACACACCTTCACCAACACCTGGAAATGGCTATTCTTACTACTAATCATATAGTTGCGGGCTTAGATAAAATGGCAGCTTTGCCATTGAAATAACGATAACGCCTAGAGGCTGCCACCAGGCTATCGCTATTACTACAACAACGATGCGCCTGTCTCTTTTTTTTTTTTTTTGCTTTTTTTTTTGCATTTTGAGCATCTGGGAGGAGGGAGTCTGGGAGGAGGGAGGTATATTTTCTTTCCAAGATCAGCCACTCGGCACTACGGATCAAGGAAGCGTTTAATTAATTCCCCTGGGTTCTGTCGTTCGTCACTTTACCGATCACTACAAATCACCACGTTAACCAGATCAACGTGGCTGCAATGGGCAATCGTAGTCGGCATTTACGCACGACAAGTTGGGTGAATACCGGTCGAGATGCATCGGAAATACGTAGCACATGGAAGAATGGCTGCGATATGATCGAGTGGTGCATCGAGCTGCATGCAACGTTCACAGACCCACTCAGCTCGAAACGATTCACAGGCCCGACACTTTCGTGAATTGAAGCGCGCGAGTTATCCCACTTCAGGCACTTGCGAGCAGCTGTTACGGTCGCCCGTGTTGTACTATCCTACGCTCTTTGCAAGTAAAATGATAAGTAAATGTCATTTCGGTGAAAGTATTGTCTTTCTAAATCGCCACACAGCTGCGCACTTTCCAAGGGGAGTAAGAACGTTTTCACTGTATCCGATATTAGGTTTAATCGCGACGTGCTTTACTATACACCAATTGCGCTGCTAGGCACAGCATTGCGATACCTAACTGGCTTGCGCCGCACTGTGGAGGAATCCCGAAAGCTGGGGCTATTTGCGAGCTCTATCGTCTATAGTGGTGCTGACGCTAAACACGAAGCACTCATAGAACGACGCTAATCCGCAATTTCAGTTTCCTACTCTTATTTTTGCTGAATCTTCTCACACGAGGCGCAGTGCTGACACAGAAACGCGGCCGCCCTACTTATGAAACATATAACTTTCAGAACTCAAACGGTGGCTCAGTCAGCAAAGGCGTTGCGCTGCTGAGCACGATATCGCGGGATCGAATCCCGGCCGCGGCGGTCCCATTTCGATGGAGGCGAAGTGCAAAAACGTCCGTGTGCTTGCGTTGTATAGTGCACGTTAAAGAACCCCAGGTGGTCAAAATTAATCCGGAGACCTCCACTACGGCGTGCCTCATAATCAGAACTGGTTTTGGCACGTAGAACCCCAGAAAGAAGAGCTTGAATCGCCCTCTTTGTTCTAGACTCGCGCCATGGGTCTTCGTTTCGGATCTGTGTATCGTTCGAAACGTTGTTCTTACCTTTCCAGTGAATACGCGTGCACGATTGAATCTCCAACTATTAGTCCTTCCATAGCCTCCTTGAGTTTATCGAGGAGGCTATGGTCCTTCATACGTGGTTGCACAGCTTTTCTCGCCTGCGCTACTTTGTACGCGGTGAACAAGAATTTTTCTGTCGTTATCGCTCCGGGAATGCCGTATATTTAACAACGTGCTCAGTTTTTTTCCGCCCCTGTAACAGTTGTACAATAGGCTGACCATGTCGACAAATGAAATGAAGGAAGCGCAGCTAAGCGTACGCCCGAGACGCTCGGCGCCTACGTGACGGCCGACACGTCCCCTTGTTCGACCCTCCGCCATTCTCTCATTGTGCGAAGACAGGGCAGCAGCCGCAGAACGACGAGGCCGCTCCATTTCGCTGCCGCTGACGGCAGCCAACCGTCAGCAGCTGCTGCGTGACTACGGCGTCATTGTTGCGCGTGCACGTGACACGATACGATGTGGCCGTTGCGATCGATGCCATCCATCGATGGAACTGGGCAGGATGGCCAGATACAGCCATAGAGGGAGAGCAAGTGGACAACCCTTGTCGAAAGAAGACCGAACAAGTGGCCTCTTCACTAGCGCCTAGTAACAAGCGGTAAATTTAACCGCAACGATTTCTTTAGGAATCGAGGGCTCGTATTCACGAGGCAGTCCACACGCTAGAGCGCTTCGTAACAAGTTTCCCAAGCCAGTCACAGTAGTCAACGTACAGTTGACGTCAAAAGTTTACGGGTCACAGGTGGCACGACAAATACGAACTTCTTCGTTAAGGCGTGGCGCTTCTAATTTAATGTATCACTGCGTTGGTCGCAAGGGCTACTTATACTGAGACGTTGAATTCGAATCCCCCGTGCGAATGTGTTGCTAGAATTGAGCTTATTCGCAATAGCCGCACCCCATGGACCTTTGTGGCATACTGTATGTTTTTTCTTGCAGCACAACCGAGTCGTAAACAGACGTGAGAGACGCACACAAGATTATCGCGTGTTTACGCAAGGAAAATGAACGTTAACCAACTCGCCCAACTGTCCACCTTACAACGGTATAGTCAACGTAATAATAGCGAAGGCGACCACTCCGATTTCTTACAAACGAAGAGGCTATAGAAATGGGATCCTGATGTCTTCTGTATTTGGAAGATGACTCTGTCTATTGTAAAGCAGGGCGAATGTTGTCGGAAAACTTACGGGCACTCGTTAGTAATTTGGCGACTCAGGAGAAAAAAGAAAGGCGAACGCAAATCTTTTGATAGTTACCGGCAATAGATACCTTCTAACTGGACAAGCGTAACATCAAAAGCACTGCTGAGGCTTAAATGCAGTATAATGTGATTATATTATGCACTTGAATAACAGTGTCCAGGAAGGTTTTCCCCTCGCTGATCGAGACAAGATATCAAATACTAAGCGCCTTCATACCCGTACTGCCCTCGATGGGTCGGACACTGAGCCATATCGACAAGTGGGACACCACAGCTGTGGATATGATGGTAGTGATCCTGATAGCACGACTGCCGCACTATTTTTTTTTTTCTAATGCATGTCACACATTGCGTTATGAATAAGACAAATAGGCGATGTTCCACTTGGTTCATGCTCATTACGACTTATATATCCTGCTCACTTCAAGATGGCAACAGCGTTCGGCAGCAGCAGTTTGCGGCAGCATGTATATCTACTCACACGTGAAACATTATTGTACAGTACCACCAACTGCCGAGGCACTGGAAGATCACTTTGGTGGCTCAACCCAATCGTCTTGCTGCTTCCTTCGAGGAATCACGTATTGGCACACATTTTGCATCGTTCTGCGCCTGCGTGGTTTCCCAGCGTGGCCTTTAAAGTTTTCCGAAGTCCCAGGATCAGCCTCATTCTACAGCAACTTGTGGCCGCGTGTATACCTGCTGGCACTTGTACTATTATTGTACAGTTCAGTGTGCTTCTACGAACTTTGCGGTACCTAGCTCACAGCTTCCTGCCGTTGCTGTTGCTGCATGCTCTTTATAGAGTTCTTACCTTACTTGAACCGTCTTGCTCTGCTTGTGTTTGATGCGATGTTGCTGGTTGGAATCTTGCGCTGCTTGCTAAGCATGTCATAGGAAATTACTAAGTTAACTGAGGGATTTCGAACGATCAAACATGCAGGACTTTCCTGAATTTCGATAGTGTGCTGAGAGATATCTAAGAAAAGACATCAGGGAAACAAGGACCAGCCTGAACTTCATAAGCGAACGCTACGAGTTAATGAAAGTCTCTGTAGAGCGAATTGAGACGGAAAGTCAAGCCTTGAAAGAAAGTGTCAGAGTTGAAAGACGTGAGTGATGCTCTGCGTGCAGAGTTAAAGAGACATGAGACCAGGCTTGCACGAAGTCAGCAGCACTGAAGATGTAATAACGTAGAAGTCAGGAGGCGTGCCCCAAACGCCTCACGAAAGAATCCGAGAAGACTGCCACCGCGTTGAACGTCAGGTAATACAACTGCCCCTAACATTTTCTTTCTGTTGGCACTTAGAGTAGCACGGGACGCTTTCCTTGAGCAGGCCATAAAACAAAGGTTATTTTCTGATGGCTTAGGATTTCCATCAAGTGCCCGCATTTTTGTAAGCGAGCACTTGTGCCCCGCCATGAAGTGACTATTCGGCGCGACGAATGCAAAAAGGGAAAAAAAATGCTAGTGGCAGTATGCGTGGACAAGTAATGCCAAAATATTTGTTTGCAAATCGGCTGGGATCGCCGCTGTTCTCATAAATCACCTGCATAAGTTAACTAACATCGTATAAGGGAACCTACTCTTTCTCTGTTCTTTTCTTGTGTGTTTATGTTCTAGTTATGGGTCTCTTATTTAACGAAGTTAACTATATAGCTAAAAAACACGTTGGCATTTTTCCAACTAAACCTTCGTTTCTTAGTAAATAAAACAGATGAAATAGAAATGCCCTTGGAAGAAATACCCTTGGTGCGCCATTCACGGCAATAATACTAAGAGAACCATGGTGCACTAAAACGTTACAACTGTTCTGCCCTCCTGTTTATCAGTGCTTTTATCGATCCCTACAGAGGATATCTCTGCACTTTTTCATTATTGAGCCGAACTCATTTTTTTTTTCAATATCAGTGGTCTCGTTTACGGCGCCCTCGAGTTGTTTTTGTGCAAACCCTACTAGATCCATTACGAGTTCACATTTGTGAGAAAGCCTTATTAAGAAGCAGTGTTTCTATCGCTAAGATTGAGTTTCAGGACATTTTTCCAAATAATGCTATAAATTTGCCCTATGAAGTCCTAACTGGTTTTTTAGATTCCATTGCACAGCCAGAAAATTTAAAACAATAATGATAGCGACTGATGCTTCAGTCTGTGGAGAGAAGGCAGCTGTGGGCATTGTATCCCCATCTCTGAATTGGTCTTTGTCAATTCGACAACCTCACTTCACGCCATTCCTTCAGGCTGAATTATTGGCAATTGTTCTAGCTTTACGTTAGCTACCTTCATCTTTGTCAGTAGCCGTAACTTCAACAGATTGTCTGTCTCTTTGTTCTTCGCTAACCATACGTACTTTATCAAACGCAATAGAAGCGTTCCATGCATTCGTCTTAAGACATTTACTCCTTGTTCGCTTGGTGTGGGTGCTAAGACATAAAAATTTTATGCTAAATGTACTCGCATTAGTATCACATGATGGTCCGGTAATCCCTATTTTATCATCATCGGCGTTTGTAACAGTGGCGCAATTCAGAAAATTTGCAACTGCAAATAAGTTTCACAAATATTGTTTGTCCGCCTCTGAACTACCGCATTTAAATTTTCTTTGGAACAATAGATAGTGCTCCACTAGAAAGGCGGAAGTGTCGCTTACGGTACTACGTTGTCGAGTCTGCAGGTCTGGTCTGATGATACCACTGTCATTTATGAAATGAGAGTGAATGTATAGGCCATTTCTTTTTAAGCATGTCGCCGTTTTAAGGTTGAAAAAATATTATTGGAAGAACCATTACGTAAACTTTAAAAAAATTATGGGGTTTTACGTGCCAAAACCGCCATCTGATTATGAGGCACGCCGTAGTGGGGGAACTTTACTTGACGTTGACTCTCCTGGTGGTCTTTTTCTATGGTGCCATCCGAGCTGCGAAAGTTTGAGATGCCTTCCGCAATTTTCTGTGAGAGGCAAAAAGAATTCAATGCTAAATTTTCCTGTTTAGCTTTCCGTTTAATTTTCACAATTTCCAGTTGCCAGTTTTGATTGAAGTTATTTTCCTCATAAGTAGCATTATTTTTTTGAGCCCTTGCACCGCCTGATTCATGGCCGATCTCCCAGAGTGGGGTGCGCCAGGTCTCTGAGGAGCAACAACAATTATGGCAGCTGTGTCTCACGATGAGAGGCAATAAAAGATTGCGCGGAAGATCGCCCTTCAAGAGCTTCAATACTATTGCCTGATCAATCCTTCCGCATAATTTTACATTTATAAATTATGTATCTTTGCTTTACGCGATGCAACGCAGGATATGTGTGTAATAGTATCGAACATTATCACTCAACTCTCATTTCAACTTAATGTTTTTTCTCCATCATAACTGCTTGACGTCAGAAAAGCTAAAGCACAATACATGTAGTCACCGCAATTGCAAGTATGTTATCGATCACTGCCACTCGATCAACGTTTCGATAGAGCGGTCGTGCATCGATAAGTAGGCTCGCGGATTGTGTGTGTGTGTGTGTGTGTGTGTGTGTGTGTGTGTGTGTGTGTGTGTGTGTGTGTGTGTGTGTGTGTGTGTGTGTGTGTGTGTGTGTGTGTGTGTGTGTGTGTGTGTGTGTGTGTTGTGTGTGTGTGTGTGTGTGTGTGTGTGTGTGTGTGTGTGTGTGTGTGTGTGTGTGTGTGTGTGTGTGTGTGTGTGTGTGTGTGTGTGTGTGTGTGTGTGTGTGTGTGTGTGTGTGTGTGTGCGTGCGTGCGTGCGTGCGTGCGTGCGTGCGTGCGTGCGTGCGTGCGTGCGTGCGTGCGTGCGTGCGCGTACATGCGTACATGCGTACGTAAGCGTGCGTCATGCACGACCGAAGGAGCGAGGAACACGCGCAACAGCTTCCGGTGTTACGTGATTATACTACGATGTCGGGCATCATTATTCAACTTGCCGCCGCACTGACCGGTGCACTTGAAAATTAAATGCTCTTGCACTGCCGGCGGCGGACAAACAGCCGCCTAGACTATTTCTGGGGCCGTTAGTTGCTTTAAACTATAACAGCCCCAGGAAACACATTTCGCTGGCAAAGTATTCTCTTATGGTCGGGTGGTGGTTATAAGGTTATAAAACGCTACGCGGCGTCAGTCTCATGGCTCAGACGAAGGTGGGAGGCGCGGCGAGCAATGACTAAATGGTCGAATGGTGCGCCTTATCGCAAGCCCTTGGTTACGCGCCGCCGACTGTCGGTTCAAAACGCTGTGCCTTTGTTATTTTCGTTTTTTTTTTCTCGTTGTCCGTATGCTTCTCCAAGTGAGTGTTCTGCGGTCACGCCGAAACAATTCAAGGATCACAGGAAAGCGCCGGCCCATTAAAAGATGCGCAGAAATAAGTAGTCTTTGTATACTACTTTAATCAGCCTCGCCGGGCTGATGAAGGACGCGTAAGGTTCGTCCAAGAACATCAAGGTGGAGGAAGCAGACAATGGACGCAAACTTAATAGCGCGGAGATAAACATAAATAAGGTTCACTAAAGACCAAGCGCGTAATTTCGGCTCAAGTTAACCTCTGACATCAGACGGCGCCTGCCTTTGAGACATCTCGGCGCCTGTCTTTGAGATATCTCTAAGAATGCTATACTGCCCATGGCTGGGCAGTTTCAGTAAAATGCTGTCCTGTGGTTCAAAGAAAAAGCCAGCAAGTCGTTCCTTAATGTTTCCTTGGTTTCTTCCGCTGAAATCGCGTAAATAAATCTCGCGTAAGTAATTAGTGCGGTGCCTCTCATCGCAATGTTTTAGCCGTCACGGCGGCTTAGCAGCTATATGGCATTCAGCTGTACCGAACGAAAAGTCTTGCTCACGCAAGCCTCATTTCTAGGAGGCAAGTGAACGCAAGCATTCACGTGTACTGATTGTTAGGCGCACGTTAAAGGCATTCCAGGTGGCCAAAATCAGCCCTGGCTCCAACAACAGCGAAGTCCCCTCGTGGATTTTGTTTAACTATATAGGCCGTAAAACATAATTATTACGGTGTCGCTTAATTGCAGCTTTGACCGCCGGGCGCTATATGCGCATGCGTATTGTGCTGTAACAAGCGTGAGCTCAGTCATCGCATGCATTGTACATCACGCATTCTATACTGGTGCACCAGCTTGTATGAGCACTTGTGAAGTGAACGATGAACGCTTCATTGTGTGTGTCAGTGTCTGTGCAAAGTGTGAACTTCTGTCCTTCTTGTCATCTTTCAGTGCCATTTCCCCTTTCCCAGTGCAGGGTAGCCAACCGGGCTCAGCCTGGTGAACCTGCTTGCCTTTCCCTTATCAGTTCTTCCTTTCTCTATCTCTCTCTCTACGGCTACACACTCCAGCATGTGTTTGATTCCACGAAAATGTGGTGCTCTCTTTGATGGGGTGTAATCACCTTCTTCTTTTATATTTTTCAACCTTTTTGTCCTCCCGGAACGCAGGGTTGCAAACTGGATGTTAATTGCCATCTGGTTATCCACCCTGCCTTTTCTTTCTCTCGCTCTGTGCTAACGACACGCCGATACGTGGGCCGCGAGTTGAGATTTATTGAGAAGGAAAAAGCGGCACCAATGAATGCAACATGCACTGAAGCTGCAGGAGAAGGCCAAGGTAACTCTATCTTTTTATAGGGAAGAATAATATTTCAGTTTTCTTCATATTTGCCCAAATTTAAAATAAAATGAAAGTGAGATGAAAAAAAAAAACTAAACATGCCGACCATTCAATCAAGCACCTCCTCATGAGGCTACGAAGTGCTTTTTTACTAGTTAGCTGGAGTGGTGGTTACCCCACCCTCCACTGTTTTCTTTGTGACTTTTTAACGTGCATGTGTTGCCCGGCTTTCACAGAATTCGTCATCATTGCGGCGCATGTGGAACGTTCTTTTAAGCCGCAAGGCATCGCATAATTACGCCACATATCGGTATTGAGTCCCATCACCGAGAAATAGTCGGACCACGCAAAAATCCCACACTTCCACATTGGGGTTATTCTTAGCCCCGACGTTCACAGGCTATCACACGCAAAATTTGCCGCTAGTTTGCTTGATCGTACTATTTGCGAAAACATGTGTGTAGTATGCGTGAGCTCAACTCAGTGCTCAATGCAGTGCTGTCACTGTTGCAACTAGAAACTGCGTTGCCGAGGCCAGTTGCGTTGCAGTGAAACCTTCTGAGACGCCAATTGGGCCATTTTGGCAACAGGCTCCCCGCTCTTTCATTCTTTCTAGGGTTTTACGTGCCAAAACCAGTTCTGATTATGAGGCACGCCGTAGTGGAGGGCTCCGGATTAATTTGGCCACCTGGGGTTCCTTAACGTGCACTGCAACGCAAGCACACGGCGAGTTTTTTTGCATTTCGCCTCCATCGAAATGCGGCCGCCGGGGCCGGGATTCGAGCCCGCGATCTCGTGCTCAGCAGCGCAACGCCTTAGCTGATTGAGCTAAAGCGGCGGGTGTCTCCGCTCTTAGAAGGCTAGAAGCAATAGAAATAAAAGTAAGAGTAAAAATAGACAGAACTAGCTTCAGCCACGGAATATAATGCAAGAACACACCCACGCACACATTGTAGATCTGACACACTTGATGACAAATGTATTGGAAGCGTTAAAGCAGATGTCACCGTGACGTGGAAACATTTACTACAACATATACATCTGAAAAAACAACGTTCAGATGAAGAAAACAATGGAATATGCAAAGAAAAGAAACACGAATATATGGCACATTCGACAGGTTGAATTCGAGCGCTCCTGTGAAGTATCATAAGCAATTTAGCAAATTAGCAAAGTTTTATGGAGACGATAAGCAGCTTCACGTGGTGTTAAAATATGTGGAATAACGCTACTAAATTGCTTTGTCGGTGTAATACAGCTTCATTGTTCTTTTGCACTACTAACAGAATGCTCAGACAGCACTCTGAAACGTGCAGTCCAATATGCCAGTAGTGAAAGGGATGAAGTGCTTGCACTATGAAAACAATAAAGAACAGTTAAGAACAAGCCTGTGAAAGAAAGAAAGGAAAATACATATAAAAACAACAAGAAAATAAATAAAGGGAGCACTAGGATATAAAATAATGCCGTGATGTTCACGAAAGTTGTCTTCTTACGCAACGTTACAACCCTTTCAGCGGCAAATTAGAATCGTTGTGGGTGTTTATTCGGGAGATTACGGTAGTTCGCACAAAATTTTTGTCTAAAGATTGAGGATGCTCTTCAACGTCCCTGATCTCTCCGACTTGGGCTTTAGTATTTTGTGAACTCTAGCGGGCACTGCCCATCCTTTGACGCTCAACAACGTGCTCTACAAGCTAAACTCAGCCTGTTAGATAATAGAGTGCTCTCGGATGAAAAGATTCTGGGACCATGGCCTATGAATTCTTGGATGCGAAAGTCCACAAAAGCCCTTCTGTACTTCTTGAAGGCTACTGGACTGTATGGACGCTTGTGACAGCATCCCTCTGCGACTGACTCTTCGAATCACTAATTCTTTATTATTTTTTCTTCGCTTTCCTTCTCTTCTATTGTTCCTCCTTTCCCCTCTCCAAGTCTAGGATGGCCAGCCGGGCACGTCCTTGGTTAAACTCCCTACCTTTCCCTCTTCGTTTCTCTCTGTCTCTCTCTCTCACGGGCTCAAAGCCACTATTGACATTAAACTTTTTGTTGAGTGCGAAAGCCCAACATCGCGGCCGAATTATGACGGCGTAGCACGTTATGCAGGGAGGCCTATCCAACGCAGGTTTTAGGAAAACAAAAGTATAGTTGGATTGGTGCTAGATATTTCAGGACCGCCATAAGAATCCTCGAAAGCGGCAGATTCATGCTGAACCAAGCTCTCACCTACCCTCCCCCCCCCCCCCCCAAACACACGCTGTTTTTATTTTTATTTTTGTTATTGCTTTTGTTTCAGTGGCATGTTTTTAAAGGAGAAGTTCGAAAGATTAGGTGGCATCCTTGGCGCATGGGAAATGAAACTAAATCACAAAATGCGCCATAAAACACAGAATACTGATAAAGTTCAGAAACACATACAAAGTACTGCACACGGATCCAGGAAGCCACAAGAAATAGTACGTGAACAGACACAAACATGTGTAATCATGTACAATTCCATAAACAAATAAAGCAGTTGAAACTGTCCGAGAAGGTGCACAGTTCATAGTTTTGCAGACAAGTGGACGAACGCAAGTACACATTATTGCAAAACATGCCCAATTCTACTAACGAGGTAACACATAACGAGGTTAGACTTATGACATCTGTGTCATTGTGACTGTTGTATTAGAGGACACGAAGGTTTATTCGAAGCCTCAGATCACTGAGAGTCAGTGGTACGACATTTCTGTCACGGCCATCGAAGTGAAGGGGACGGTTGCGGCGGCGCTCCGAAGTGCAACAGCCGTGTGTAACGGAACCTGTCGGCGGCAAGTGGACTGCCCTAGTTTCCCGCAACCACTTACGTAGCGCGTGAGATGCGTTCTTGGAGTTAGTGAGCACTGTGCCGTCGATAGCTCAGTTGGTAGAGCGGTGGACTGTAGAGGTCTTGGACAACGCTGTCATCCATAGGTCGCTGGTTCGAATCCGGCTCGACGGACGCAATTTTTTTTTCAGACTGTTTACATAAGCACCTTACAGTGATGAACATCGTCTCCTCCTAAATGAAAAAAAAAAGAAAAAAATCATTTTCACAGAAGGCTTGCAGACTTTTGAAAAGTTCAAGGACGAAATTAGTATTGCTTTATCACACTGAAAAAACTGACAAGGCGACTAAACTATACTTTTTGAAGGTGATTTAACAAACAACAATTCATAAAGGTGCAAAAAATATCTTATGGGACCTAATCAAATGGTTTTTGTTGGTGATGATGACAATGAGGATGATGATGGTGATCACAAATGAAATGATGATGAGGACAAATGAAAGAAACAAACGATCAACACGGAAACATTGGACAGCGTAACGACAGCAGAATTTTGGCGGGTATACCTGACAAAAAAGTTAAGATACACCATGACCGGCACCAAGTTTGCTAAACGGTGGAACTCTCATCTTCTTTAGAGAAAATGTATTCGGTCAAAAAGAATAGGCTAGAACATGACGTTAGAAGTGGTCTCTTTGTTTTAGAAAAAGCTTGGTGATTCCCGCCGGACTCATTTGCCTATGAAAATGCTTTTATAAGATATTTTGTTTTATTTTACCTGTGTATATATATATTTTTTTCATTACCAGAATTGGGGCGCAGTAATATACGAGAAAGCAGCATAGACACTTCTTGCCACTGTTGATCCTGTCATGTACCCAAAATAACACTGTGAAAGAGGAGCTTGTACGAGACCAGAACTGCCGGTGTTCTAAAGGGGAAAAAGTGTGCCGTTCATTTATGACGCTACGAAGCCCTTTGTTGTTATCAGTCTGTTTTTACGTATGACTGGATCACAGCATTCTCCTAATAAGCACGAAGCGATGTGCTCGACCCCTGGCAGTCGCGTTCCGATGCGGGCGATGTCTGCAATTGACGTCGTTGGTAAACACGAGTTCCGGACTGACTGAAAATGACCTTGCAAACATTTATGCATCACTGCGAACACTTCTTAATACAAATCAGGTAAAAGTTGTTAAATTTTCTTCTGTTTCTTTCTTTCATCCCCCTCTCCTCCTTTTTTTCTTGTTCGATAGGAAGTAGCGTACGGATCCGGTGTTGCCACCTCTTATTTTTCCCAGCTGCGAATGTTTACCGTGGTTCTTAACCCCGCCGTCAACTGATACGGGGAGCACGAAAGCTGTACGTGCAAAGCGCCCACGGCACAGTTGACACACCTTGACGCCTCGACGCAGCCGATAACCGTTTTCCGAGCGGTTCGGTGGTTATTTCGTTATCGGTCAGGAAGACCCGCGTAAGTATGTCGAAGAGCCCCACGTTCTCCACATTTTTTTTTTCGGGATGTTCGCGATAATAGTGTGGATAGGCAATAAATATTTTGCACCGGAAAAACATGCAACTTGGAGATTGACAGACCAGTCTGCAGGTTTTGTTTACGACTCTGGTCGGGAAAGAGAGCGCCATTATTATCCGATTCCGCGAGCACCCGTCGTGATTAGAGCTACCATGAATCATGGCCACATAGATAAGGTGCCCAGAGATAAAGAGGGAGTGCTTTACACTGTGGCACAATGAACCCGCAGAGGAAAGCCTGTTGCGGACAAAGGATGCATGGGCTTAAACTAAAAGAAAGAACTAAATGTAATTTGCTAAATTGTTCGTCGCGCACTAGAAAGCCCCGGTCTTGATGGATTAAGAGGAGTATCAAGGCATGGCTAAAGCCGATCCCGAGAGACAAGTCTTTCTTATCGGAGGTTTCGAGCAAGCCCTAAAGCTCATTTATTGGAGTCGCGAGGTTGGTTGGGATTATCCAAACTGCATTCGTTCGTTGACTGGTTTACCTATTGTACACAAGCCGCTTCCGGGCTTTATAGAGTGAGTCAGCTTCCTGTGCCCTAAATAGGAAGGCAGTGCTGGATTGTTGGCGTCAGGAATGGACACGCTGTCCTGGGCTCATTGTATACAGGACAAACAAATGTCACACTTTTATGCAATGCCCGCGATGCACGTAAGCAGATTACATGAGTTGCGCACAAAACGGAAGGACAGCGCAGTGTTTCCTGTGACAGAGTACTGTCTCTCACACCGCGAACTGCTATTTCCAGCCACTGAAACTTGCTTTTGTGTTTTACTGCATAAAATTGAGAAATGGACTAGCCGAGGTACTCTTTACCGCAATGTCTCCACTGCAGCAACCCCTGTATAACGGTACAGAACTCTAATTGCTTTTCGTCATGAGTGTCACTCGCGAAGGTTCAGCGCGAAACTGAGGCACGTGCAATTTTCTTCACGGCTTTCAATACGGTGAATAATGAAGGCTTGTTTTCCTCGCCACCTCGCTCGAAAGAGGTTGTTCAGGAACTTACGTGTTAATGAACCCATGCCTCCCAATTCTATGTGCGTTTGATTCAAGTCATCTGGAACCATGGTTGGGAATCCTGCACCGTTATCTCTAGCAGCGGTTCAAATTACAACCAACTGATTAAGTGATTTTTTTTTTCGTTTTATTCTTCGGGTGACCTACCTAGTCATGCCAAGACAACTTTTGCGGTGTTGCGCTGCCCTGCTTCTTTTCTTCTTTGTCTTTTTGAGAAATTGACTTCTCTCCTGACCTAAATAGCAAAACCAGCCGCAGTACATGGCTTCATGGTGAACCCCCACCCCTCATAGAAGGACGGGCAATAATCACTCGCCCTAAGTATGTATATATCGCTTAAAGCCGCCGCTATCATCCGGCTCCAGATGTTTTGAACCAGCTGTGTTTTGCTCGCGCAGGCAAGTCTTATCGCCTTTGGTATCACCCGGCCGTGGAACGGGTTAAAGACCGCGGAATACACTACGTGCTATCTAGGCACAGAAAGTGCGGTGTCACCAAAACATCGTACTTTCGTCGACATGTATTTTTCTTTTCAAAGACAGCTTCTTCAAGTACTAATGAAGACAAAATGAAAAGGGTCGCTTAGGAGTCCTCACCCGCACTGTATAAGCTGTTTTCTTAGCGCACACGATGGTCATTCATGGCTATCTATGTGGCAGACGCTTTTAGAAATTGTTCATTTCCGTTCTGTCAGTAAAACTGAGACATCACTGACGCTTTTATCTCAGGAAAATGTTTGTTAGTTGAAAAGTTCAACAGTTGGCACTTTTTATTTCACCATGTGGAAACGAAAGATGAACGCTGAAGTAGCTGTGGTTCAATGAACGAGGGCTATTGGCGGGTCAATGAAACTTACAGTCCTCATAGTTACTACACCGTCCCTCGTAGTTACTATGCAGCTTCTGAACGTTAAACGCCGCGTTTCCTTTTAGGTCTTACATTGATGCTTTTTGAATGCTACATACGTACGCAAGACGATTTATGGTTGCAGTGTTTTTCTTTCGGTTAACGTGAATTACCAGTTTATTGAGATGGCGCAGCTAAATGAGTCCTTACACAAAAGAGAAAAAAAAATGCACGTCCGTCGAGCCGGATTCGAACCAGCGACCTATGGATGTCAGCGTGTACGAGACCTCTACAGTCCACCGCTCTACCAACTGAGCTATCGACGGCACGGAAAACGCCTTCTCAAAAGACCTTTTTGACGCACATGAACGCTTGTAGCAGGAAGGCGCCGCAACCTAGTTTCTATCCTGCTGCGGTCCGGTTTCCCGTCACCACTCTCACTCTGAAGCGCCGGTCTGCAGCGCGTTTTTTTCCCCGTACGCCAAATTCTTTTTCACAAATGCACCTAATCACTTGAATATTGAGTCGTGAATATAAATGAAAGCGATAAAGAAATATAGGAATGCTGAGACTAATATTTCCATTAAAACCGCGAAGGCGTAAGGCGTATTTTTAAGCGCTCTATAGACACTTTTCCGAGGAACACATTAGTATTTGAAGTATATAGGTGGTAATTGTTGTGGCAGCGTCGTTTCCCATCTTCTTTTTATTTTTGATTTGATTTAAAGGGACAGGTTGGTCTGCTTATTGCCGCTGGCTACTCCTAGTCGTAAGGCAAACAAGAAAATCAAAAGCTCGAAATCACAGAAACACGCCGAATATAGTCAAATAGCACGAACGTTTGCGAAGTTCCGCATACGAGTAAAGGAAGGCACAGAAGAGAGTAAGTTAGAACACTCAGAGGCGCACGAACTTAAGTAATTAATTGACATTACCCGTAAAGTTCTAGATCTTTCTACAGGCGGTGTTCAATATACCAGTTCCTACCAGTCGGTGTCAGTCAGCAACTCTCTATGACAAAAGATGCTCTACTGCTTGTTCATGAGTTCAAATTCACGGAAAATGCGAAGACCCCGTTGCGCTGTTTGCGGTCCTTTCAGGAATTATTGCATGTTACACGAGCACAAGCGAGTTTTGTTCTGTGCAATACGTCAAACAAACAACCGCGCAGCTTTATTCTTTCTCGACTTGCTAAGGCAGCTTAAATGCACGGGTAAGTACTGCAATATGGAGTCAGCAAGAGAAACAAGCGGGAAAGGCAGTAAACGGTTTTTTTTAATAAGCGCATTAAAGCAGATACGAGGCAGATACGTCGTTCTCGAACGAGAGGGGGTACAGGATACAGATTTTTGTTAGTCTTAACCATATGAATCCAATAGATAATGAAGCCAAGGAAAGCGTAGAAGAATTTTTTGTATGTCTCGTTTTTTTTTTTTTTTTTTTAATGCGCAAATGATAAAGTGCAATGAAAGTGGTCGAAAGAACAACTTTGGAGTTATATCTTAAAGTTACACGTTACAATTGTAGAATGAAGAAATTTTATATTAGGAGCTATTCGATCGGACACATTACAAGTGTCATCCATCAATACATTATTGCTAGATTGTCTGCTTCGAAATATGTTTTAAAAAAAGCCCATCCACGTTGCATTCCAGTATCGCTAGCTCTGCTTTATATGGAAGGACTTACTGAACTAAGCGCTTTAAATAAAGAACAATATACCTGATGATGAACCCCCTTTTACCGCAAATACCAAAGGGACTCTACCGTTTTCAAGGACTGCCAGTTTTCTAGCGCAATAGAAAGCCTGTCATTCCAAATGTCTGAACGTGCAGGTGATTTCTCTGGAAAGCCAGTAGACATTTTCGAAACTGAATTTTCAATCTGCGTAGTCACCCCTTAAAACTGTGTATGGACGCCAACAACACTGATTACTGGCAATGTCATGCCAGTAAATGTGATAAAGAGAGAGAAAGAGAATAAACATCTTTATTAGGTAAATAAAGCTTTGGAGAGGCGTCCTCATTCCAGAATGCCTTGAGCCCGGGCCGCGTCCTGGGTCCTCGCAATCAGCCGTTGCTGATCCTCGAGGTCGGATCTGGCCAAGGCTCTCTCCCAAAGCTCCTTGGTGTGATAAGGGTTCGGAGGATTTAGTGGTGCCTTTCTGCAACCCCCTACTATGTGTCTGGGGGACCCGGGCTCTGCGCAGAAGCGGCATTGCGGAGAGAGAAGGAATGCACAGAAAGGCAGGAAGGTTAACCAGAGGTAGTTCCGGTTATCTACCCTGCACGGGTGGAAGGAGTAGGGGGACAAAAAGAGAAAGAGAGTGCAAGGGGCGACAGATAGAGAGACGAGCACAAACAAACCGCTCACACTATACAGCGGTAGGGGGCGGCGTTCTTAAAGTCTATCGTTAAGGCCCGTATAGACTGCAAGAAGCTTAGTAACGCGAGTAAGGCCTTCAGCGCGGATGTTCGTTCGGCGTACTGACCTAAAGCTTTTAGTTCCGTTAGTGGACGATTGTCCAATTGGTCCAGCACTCTGCACAACACTAGTCTTTCGGCATTATAGGTTGGGCAGACACAGATAATGTGTTCGAGCGTCTCATCGCTGTTGCACATGTCGCACGTGGGGATGTTGGCCATTCCAGTAAGGAAGGCATACTGAGTTTATAAATGCAACGCCTAGCCACAGACGGTACAGAATGGTCTGTTCACGTCTTGGTAATCCAGGCGGTAGATGCATCCGTATACGGATGTGAGAGAATTGTGTATAGGGGCTATGAGGTGATTTATGGTTGAGTGGGGGAATGTATTAACCTGTAGAGCTCGGAGGAATCGCTCCTGCTCTCTAGGTAGTGACTTGTATGGGGGTGTGTATGTTCTGCGGGTTAGCTTGTAGTGTTGTGTGATGTCGTGGTACCAGATCAGAGGGTGCAATGCACTCGGGTTCAGATTCCTCGGCGTCGGCTCGCTGGGTAAAATCTCGAGCCACGTGGTTGGCGACCTCGTTGCCAGGAATGCCGTGGGGAGCTGGCGCCCAGATGATCATCACTGATCTCGTTGGCGGCTTTTGATTGATGATCTTGAGCGTAGTGGCATGAATTCTGCCGCCAGCGAAGTTACGGCACGCCTGTTGGGAGTCGGTCACTGTGACTTCAACCTCTGTTTGAGAGAGCGCGAGGGCTATGGCCGCTTCCTCGATTTGAAGCGGATAGTTTTGAGTGAGCGAAATGTTGCTCCGATGTTCTTTGTTGATGATTAAGGTGGCTGTTGTGGCTGTGCGTCTGGGGTAAGACCCCGCATCCGTGTAGACCGTAGAGGGTTGACTCCCGTATTGCTTGTGCATGGCCCGGGCCCGGGCCTCCCTTCGCTGTGCGTGGTGCACTGGGTGCATGTTGCGAGGTAAGGGAGGTACGGTGATGTTGCTCCGGATTTTTATTTTATTTATTTATTTCACAATCATGGATGGCATGGGGTAAGCTCACAGTCTGAGGCGGTGGATGGCTGAGCGGGGCAGAGAGCCCCAAGCGTAAGAGGATGGACCTCCCAGCTTCCGTTGACCGCCAACCTTGCTCAGCTGGCTGGATAAATGTACTTCGGCCGTGTTGTGCACTCCTAGTCGTTGTAGGCGTTCTGTGGACGTACTGATCGGCAGGCCCATCACCTGCTTATATGCCTTTCTGGTCATTGTGTTGATTTCTTTTAATTCCGTCGTGTAAGTTATTCGAGACACGACGAAGGCTTGGACAAGCCGAAGCGTGTCCGCCTCCCCCATGCTTCTTGTCTTGGTTGTTATTCGCCGCATCATGTGGGTAACTTGGGCTGTTGTATTCTTAAGCTTGTTAATTAATATTATGTTTGTGCGATACTGACTGGAAAACCATTCCCTATATCTTTACTGTTCTGAGACAGAACGATGTTGTGTCCCTCCAGTTGTATGTTGACAGTGGGTGAGTCGGATGCGTGCTTTTTTCGCAGGTGAGACCAGGAGTAGCTCCAACTTTTGGGGGGCGCAGCTCAGGCCGCATGACTTAGCATAGCTGCTGCACCACAGTCTGCCTGCTTCCTGCAAGTGGCTCTCCATTGTCCCGATTGACCCTGTAGGACGACCAGATGGTAATGTCGTCGGCATTATGGGCCATGCCGGATCCCCGGGATGTTATCGAGGAGTGGCGGAAGGCCTATTAGGGCGATATTGAAAAGGAGAGGGATAACACTGCACCCTGTGGTGTGCCGCGCCGACCCAGTAGGAAGGATTTTTTGGCTTGGTCCCCGACCTTTAGGATGGCTTTTCTATCCGAGATGAAATCTCTGATATAGTAATACGACCTGGCCTCACAGCCCAGCGTGTTTAGTCTCTGTGAGATTGATGTATGCTTGACGTTATCGAACGCCCCTTTAAGATCTAAGGCGCGAGGATAGCGGTGGGGGAGTTGCGTGTCGCTGGTACAATAACCTCCTCTTTCAGCTGAAGTAGGATGTCTTGAGTTGAGAGGTGTGGACCGAATTCTATCATCAGTTGTTGGAAGTTTCTCCGAGTCCTCCAGGAATGGTTGTAGCCGGTTGAGAACGATGTGCTCTAGGAGCTTTCCTACACACGAAGTGAGGGAGATCGGTCGTAGGTTCTCAATGGCTGGTGGCTTGCCTGGCTCCGGTATCAGACGAACCTCGGCCATTCTCCAGTACTCAGGAAAGGTTTCCTTCTCTCCACACTTTTAAGATGAGCGTTAAGCTCTAGTAGCGAGGGGATGTCAAGATTCACAAGCGCGTTATTGGTGATTTGGTCCATTTCCGGGGCTGTGTGGCGTCTCAAGCCCATTATCGCCGTGGTTACTTCATGCAGATGAATGTCCTCATCTAGGAGCTCGTTTGGGGTGCCGGTATTGGGTGGCAGAAGCTCTGATGTCTGTGTGGGGAATTACCGGGTTTTGAGAGCGAAAAGGGAGGTCCGCCTCGTTGCCTGGAAATTGTTGGATTACTCGGGACATATTGTGGTGGTGGAGCTGGAAGCACATCGGATTTCTGCAGAAGTGGTTCTTCTTTTTTTTCCTTTTCTTTTTTTTGCTCTGACGTTGTGAATCTAATAACCTCTCTTAGCACGTAATTGGTTGCTTAAGCCATAAGCATTTTTTTTTGGCTGGGGGGGGGGGGGGGGGGGGTGTCACAAATAATCTCACGTGTTTCCTGCAGAAGCTGTCTGCGTAGTCAAACCAAACTTTCTCTGCGACGGCCATGCAGGCACATTGGGGTAAGCAATGTCTACACTGGCGTTGAGACACGCGTTTTCGATATCCTGAAAGTGACAGCCACCCTCGCACCACTCCCACAATATTCTAGGGAGTGGTGCGAGGGTCGCTGCTCGCACAACTCGTACTGTTGCGCGTCACCATGTGAAGTGGAAATACTTGAGGACCCTAGATGTACCACTCCGTTCGTCTGAACGAAGGCAGCACCACGCTTCAACATGTGGTAACTGGAAATAAGAAAGAAATTGCTCTGTGACGCAAAGGAAGGTTATCAGAAGTGCATAAAATACAATTTCAGGCCATACAGTAATGCATTCAAGCAAAATAACTTTTTAAATAATTTATTTGGTTACGTCACGGTACGACAGTGTTTCAGCGTCAAGCGACACCATATGTCATTCTCACACCAATTTCAGAGCCAAATTAAAATACAATTCTTTGTTTATGGAAAACAAGCATACTCGTTTCCTTCAACGTGACACAGGGTTTTCTCATTCCCACCACAATCCAAAGACATGTTGGGAGCGATAGGCAGTCCTTTTAAGGTGCAAGATCAAGCGAAGTGACACTGGTTCATTACCGAAAGGGTACATACGAAAGGGTACATACGAAAGGGTACATATTAAAGATCGACGCTACATCGACAAAGTACTTTACTTCGGTACTCTCTGCCTCAGCAGGCGCAGCCCACGCAGACACTTCGAGCTATACCGTTCTGCTCGGTGAGACCGCGTGGTCAGTGTGCATACGTACGTTGCTCATCAAACGGCGTTTGTCAAAGCGTGCTTCACCGCAATACGAAGCATTGTGAGGAAAAGCCCCCTTTTACTGACTCCCTTCATTTTTACGGGGCAAGAATAGACTGCCAATTTACCCGCCGTGGTTGCTCAGTGGCTATGGTGTTGGGCTGCTGAGCACGAGGTCGCGGGATCGAATCCCGGCCACGGCAGCCGCATTTCGATGGGGGCGAAATGCGAAAACACCCGTGTACTTAGATTTAGGTGCACGTTAAAGAACCCCAGGGGGTCCAAATTTCCGGAGTCCCCCCAGTACGGCGTGCCTGATAATCAGATCGTGGTTTTGGCACGTAAAACCCCATAATTTTTTAATAGTCTGCCAATTGTGAGTACGCGAAAGTTGGTGTCTGCGCCAATCGTCGCTCGACATCTGCACTGTATACACCACACGGATTACTGACGCCCTCTGTCTTCCGTGCCCTTAGCCATACTACACCGACAGGCGGATGACGAAGGACGAGTTTCATTTCGCTATCATCATAGCCGACCCCGCTCCTTGTACGGCTCTTAGCTCGTTAAGAGCCACGTGAGCTGCGCACTCGCCTCAATCACCGCGCATGCGCCCGCACACACACACACACACACGCATACACTTCATATGTTGAGCAGCCTTTTTTCTACCAGTGCCACTTAATATTCTTTTTCGGTTGCCAAATGCCACAACGAGCGCTCCCGTCGTCGTGGCGAGTGGCTTTGCCGTTGCGCTGCCAAGCCCGAAGGCGCGGGATGAAATTCCGGCCGCTTGTACCCGACCTGTGTTTCTTTTCATCCGTGCATCTGGAATGAGTTTCATGTGCAATCGATTCGTATTAGATTACTCACAGACCAATTATTGACAAGGAGCATTTACCTTGTGCCTTATTTGCGCTTCTTCGGGCAAGTGGTTTTGAAATAACAAACTATAACAGGAAGCTATTTAGAGAATGTATTTACCTAGGTTACCCAGAAGAAGGGGAGGGGTAAGCAACCAAGATAGCAGCCGGGGCAAGCTTGCTTTCCTCGTCGCCTTGAAATCGCGCACACTGAGGTGGCCACACCCTTCTGCTGCTGTTTCGTAACACTATTCTGAGGTCTAAAATAGCAGATAAAGTTTGGAATATTGCGTTCTACAGGAATAGTTGCATGTGCGAGCGTACTATAAAGGTTGAGGTTCAAACTGCTTGGTTTTTACAACGCGCACGCGACGCACGTCCTCCAAATTAATGAGCACAGTAGCCCTCAGCATTCGCGAATAAAAGGTGTGCCTTTTTGCCTGTAGTTTGTAAGTCACTGCAGCTATTCTGGTTGCTAAAATTTTCGAATCACGTACGTTTATCGCTCTTGCTGTAACTCGCTGGCATGAAGTCAAAACTTGATGCGCAGCAGCGCACACTGCTCGGTGTTTACCTCTGATGAAAAATATGGCGTCACGCACACTGTGAAATATGACGGTGTCACTGGTATAAAATATAGGCACTTGAAAACTCATACCGTTCAATGACGCACGCACTCGTGAACTATAGTAGCATCACAGCAAATGACGTGTGACCACCATCGGTACACGTCGGTCGAAAGGAAGGGAGGTCGTTGGCATTTACGAAACGCGCTGTTTTGAAACCGTGCTGTTTTCAATACAGCCTTGTCGTAAACAAGAGGAGTGCGCGACGCGCACTTCCCCTTTTGCCGAAGTACGCACCTCTTTATCGTTCCGAGTTTTCGGAGACGAAGGGACGAATTCAGGGAGCTGTGGCTATCGCAATGAATTATCGGCAATGAACGGGCCGATCAAGCTGCCCGTACAGCATCATAAAGAAGATCACCAATGGCCCATACCACTTTCTAGGACTGACGCTGCACGGAAACTCCGCGTGCTTGCTCGCCAACGCACAAGGTCACAATGGAAGGAATCGCACTTCAAGTATGCTCGCTTATACTCTCTGGACCCAACCCTAAGCCTTCGCGTACCATCAAGGCTTCGCCGAGGAGACGCAACCCTTTTGTGCCGATTATGGTTGGGCGTTGCGTTTACCAACGCCTATGCGCTCCGCATAGGAATGGCCGACAGCGGAGCCTATGACCACTGCGGCAATGAAGAATCGATTGTACATATTTTGTGCGACTGCCCGCAGTACAGCGCGCAGAGACATTCTCTTACCAACGCGTTCAACCAATTGGACGACCGGCCTCTGTCGGAAGAAAAAATTCTCCACCACAGACTGGACTTAACGTCACAGAAGAAGGCCGTGCAGGCGCTTCTGCGCTTCTTGCGAGCCACCAGCCTATCTGACCGACTGTGATTAGAACGCTCTTCCGGTGCAACGAAACAATCGCACACCTTCTTTGTGAGTGCCCTCGTTTCAACCCGCAGAGAGCAGCTTCTCTCAGCCACGATAGATCAACTGGACAAACGCCCAATAACGAAATCAACATTCTTGGAAACTGGCCTACACGAACAACAGAGCGAGCCACCTGAAGGCACTGCTGCGTTACTTAAAAGACTACGGACTCAGTGACAAATTGTGATGCTACACTGTGTGACGTAGGATGGGACGGTGACACAATATGCAACACTAGAACGCCTTCGCAGACTGCGTGACAGTGCCCACAGAAACAGTTCTGTTTTGTGTGTGTGTGACTTTCTTTTCTTTCCTTTTGTTCCCTTCTTTTTTATTTCTTTTTTTTTTGTTCATAAATGCTCTTTGCCAGTGACTGGCCGCCTACGTTTGCAACACATCCGACATGCCCATTGGCTGCATATGAATTTGGAAACAGTTCTAGTGTAATAACTTCTTAATGTATACGGGCCGAGTGTTGTTATTTCATCAGTGGTTCTGCTCCAAAGTCACAGCCGATGACATGTCCATGAGCAGAAGTGATCATGAAATTGGCCTTTACTAAATCACTGTGGACGCAGCTGTGCTAACGTTTAGTATGCCCTTGCCCTCCTCAAATGAAAATGATATTGCATGTATGTATTGTTTAGTGTGTCGTTGTGTGTTTATTTTTATTTATTCGATTGACTTGAATTGCATACCGTGCAGAATGTGCCGTTTTATTTTTGCTGTTTTTTTTTCTAATATATTGACTGTTCAAGCACGTTTACCAAATGTGCTGTAATGCCGGAATGTTTTTTGTATCACCTCATCTTTTGATCAGCGAAGAACTTGTTTGTGGAGAAGCCGGTGACACACACACACAAACGTACATACGTACACACACGTATATATTTACATCAACTATAAAGTAACACAGCTTTGACTGCCCTAACATTGTTTTTGTATTGTCTTGTGACTGGCGCAGCATGGCCTTAGTCGCTTTTGCGCCATTAAACCAGGATTAACTCACTAACACACGTATATACACGTACATACGTACACACACACGTACATATGTACACACACGTACATGGGTATAGTGTGTGTGTGTGTGTGTGTGTGTGTGTGTGTGTGTGTGTGTGTGTGTGTGTGTGTGTGTGTGTGTGTGTGTGTGTGTGTGTGTGTGTGTGTGTGTGTGTGTGTGTGTGTGTGTGTGTGTGTGTGTGTAAGCACACAAATAATTTCGAACACCTTCGAGTGTTTTAACGTGCACCCAATGCACGGTCCAAGGGTGTTTTTGCATTTCAACGCCATTGGAATGTGATACCGCGCCCTCGGGCTTATCAGCGCAACGTCAAAGCCACTGCGCCACCACAGCGGATATCGCTGCGTGTCGCAACACCACTATAAACACTCGAATGCTATCGCTCCTCTTGTTTCATATCCGTGTGGACGTTGCATTTCTCGAGGAAAACGAGTATGCGCATACCATCTCAGGTGGATCGCTGATCTACAAGCGCACACGCCGTGCTGTTCTTTCGTCATTCAGAACCAAGCACGTCCGTTCGCGCCGAAGAAATACAGCGGCAGCTGGCTGATTCCTCGCCTTTCAGTGCGCCCGTTGCATTGAGAAAAGCGGCGAAAGCGGCATCGCTCGCATGGGTCCATGCGCACGTAGACAGTGTGCTTTTCTGAATTCTTGCTTTTTCTGACCATTCAGGTCACCTTCTGCGCTTTGAATGCGTTGAAAGAGCGTGAGAGCCAGAGATGTATACCTGCCGCCCGCGAAATTGCCCTACGCGTAAATTTGGTGCTACAGCCGTTAGTGCGCTTGTGTGTGCCGTCGTCGCCGTCGGTTCGGCGTCTTTCGCTACTTGCACTATCATGTGCTCAGCACCGCAAAAGTCTACAACAGCAAGGGTGAAAATGAAAAGCCGGGTTACCTCGCACCCAATGCAGGCATCCTAGAACTCAAAGGTGTAAGACGCTGTGCGGCGGCCATGGATATGGGCACGGGCGAGGGGAAGGGACAGTGAGTGGTGTTCCCGCCATCTCCCTTCCCCTCCATGTCTGCGGAATGTTCGCCACTACAGACTCTCAAGTCGGACAGTGGGCAAACAGCCGCATGATCTGCCCTCTTCCCCCCCCCCCCCCCCCCCGCCCGCCCCATGCAGTCCATTCAACGCTTTCGCCCTTTGCATACCCCCCGTCCCCCTCGAATTGCTGCGAACGTTTCTAACGGCCGTGCTTTTGAGACTGGACAACGCACCACGCTCCTGAAGTGTGGCCTTCGTTACAGCAAGCCTCAAGAATGTTTTATTATTCACGCGTATTTAAGCAACTTTCATTATCGGGCGCAGTAACTAGCTTGAGAATTCGCGTTAAGTCCTAACGGTTTATTTTTGTTAGCTCATCCAGCCCGTTCATGATAGGCCTTGTATTTTACCACATGTTTTTGTTCTAAAGTAAGCTAAATAGTAGTGTCGCCCGCTAGTGCCAGCACCGCATAGCTGTGCTCTAATTTGATTACACGGCAGAAGCAACTGCCGGCAGCTGCTCAGCCATGCCGTCAAGAAGTCGTGGCTAGTGGTCGCTTTACATGCGAGGACCACCGTGACAGTGTGGGCAACGTCTCAAACGTGCTAACCTAGCTGTTGGGAAAACTCGCTGGGCTAAATCAGGCTATACTCACTGGACTTGAAGCATTGAATCTGTAGAAAAGTAGTTGCAAAGCAACAAGATTCCAACCAAGAATTCTTGACCCCATATCATTCTCGTGCATAGCATATACTTAGACGGCCGCAGCATCAGACTTCTTTCTAGTCATCTTGCACGAAAGTTCATGCATGCATGCATGGTTCACTCGCTATAAGGGTCACCACATAACCGAATCCAATACCTGGTGAAGTTGTATATATATATATATATATATATATATATATATATATATATATATATTTGCACGGCACTCGATATTCTCTGCTTGCAACGATTGCAACGAGGATGGGCTATGGAAAGTGAGTGTTTGCACAGCGCTGTTCTTTGAGGAATCCGAGTGCAGTCTGAGGTTCAGAACGGCCGACACCTCCATGCCTTGGAAGAAAAGGAAAAGTTCAGCTCGGAGAGTGATAAGTGGTATAGGAAGCAGCGATTCCGGCTCGGTGAATTCACGTGCCCGAGATGGGCGGTTCGAACGCCCAAGCGAGCGAGCGAGCGGCGGTTGATATGCGACGGGCGTGTGAAGTGGCTGGCGTCAGGACGATTTATTTGGCTGAAGCGTGTGGTAGTTTAGATAAGGGCCGAATTGTTGCGGCTGCCCTACGTTGTTAAAGAAAATAAGTAAAAGGAGCTTGCACCGAACTTGAAGAGCATCTTGCATCTTTCGTAGCGACTAGTCACGCGCACGGAATTTATTAGACCAGCGCTGAGCCGCTGGGCAACGTCACAGGCGTTCTGCCTCTATTGATGATATGGCCACACGGAACACTGACAAAGCTGACGAGGCCGAGAATAAGCGTTCCTCGGGGGAATCGCGTGGCATCGTTCTCATTACAGCAGCTCTGCTTTCGTCAAGAAGCTCTACGCGCCATGACGTGCGGATTAGTGCAACGCTCTGTACGTTCACCAAATGCGAAGTAAAACTGAATGACGTAGAAACTACCGAAGGTGGTGAAAATAAAATCAAAACAAATGCGAGGAGTGCGTGCGGTTTGCACTGTGCTCAGCGCACGCAATAAAGAAACGAAGGAGGGAAAAAAGGAAAGCAGCAGTAAATGTGCACGAGGCACAACCTTAAAAGGCCTCGGTGAGCTCGTTGGTGAGTTTCCTCTTTGACGCTATGTAGACCCAGCTTAATTTATCGCGCACGAAAGAATGACATGGTCGAGACATTGCACCAGTGCAAGAATTCTCACCTGCGGGAACATGTATGTTATAGTTAATATATCATATTTAACTCGCCTATCAAGTATGCAATTTGTACCTAAAGTTGTATACGACCACTAAGATATTAACCCCCCCCCCCCCCCCAATTGGATATCGGCAAATCAGTTTCACAGCGAAACCTGTACAAGGGTATCTAAGGCGAATTTTGTGACGTATTCTGGCACGTATCACCTCGTCTATTTTTGATCAAAATGCAAATCTTTCCAAAGAGCAGAGAATAAAGTAAACAGGGATAAACTCGAGGCACGAAGCTTTCTTCTCGCATTATAACACATAAATGATACACGTCGGCTATGACATCGGGGCAACAAGTTTTTTTTTTTTTTTTTACTTTTTTTTTCTCCATAATCACGCGACCGGAAGTGTTCTGCGGCTCTGCAGACACCGTGGTTCCACCGGCTGCGCGCGAAGGGTCTTTAGGGGGCAACTTTTCGTTGCTCTGCAATGTCCCGATGGCCCCACCGATAGTAACGGTGGCTATTCAGAAAGACGGCGTGGCAGATACGGCCGACAATGCTCTAGCTCGTTGCGGCTGGACAAGGCGTGAGGTCCACACGTACAACAACGTCTCAGCTAAGTGGATGCCGGATAGAGGCTAAATTTATGGGTCTGGGTCTGATTCTCAGCGCCACAACTGGCCTCATCCAGGCGTGGCACAACTCCCTAGGTAACTATAACCAGTGGTTTAAGCTGCACCACGCCATGAATACACCCTTTTTTTTTTTTTCATGTTCGAGCGAGGGTGCTTCCGGACAGAGAATGTTTGACATGTGCCCTTTGTGTTCCTGTACTTCTGACAGCTTGCCGCGCTGGTAATCGTAAATAAATGGGTGGGCGCTCCAAGATACTGTACGAAAAGAAACGATCGAAAATCTGAAGCAATGTGAGGCATTCAATGCGAACATTCTCATAATTCAAATGACATGAAATCTAAGAATTTATTATAATGAGGTTATATATAAGACTCGTACTGGTTTAACAGTCAGAACAAAAGAATGCATTAGGCAACAATGCCCCCACGACAGTCATATAACGACAGCCTATAACAATATATGAATAAAAATCCCTCACTGCGAAATCTTCGTATTGTGTAGAGGCAGTTGAACTTTCAGCGAAGAATAAAGTAAAGCATCTTTCAGTCCGCGACGCAAGTCTACTGCGGTGGTTTTTGGTGGCTTTTGCGCAAAGTTACGCTTTCATCATTTGAATGGCAGACTTACTCATGTGCCACTCGTGCTGTTTCGAAGAGATAATCGAACATATCCTATGTTTTTTTTTTTTTTTGTCCTTGTTAGGATGTCGAGCGATACCTCCTTCGAATTGTGTAAAACCTCCTAAATCCTAAACCATCAAAGACAGATTCTTGCACCATCACCTGATCCTTCGGAGGCTCAAAAAGCAGCATGCGCATTACTGCAATTTCTGAAATTGACTGGCTTCAGCGACCGACTCCCTCTCTTTCTCCCTCTCTCTGGCTCTTTCTCACTTCTTTCCTTTTATGACCGCAACCATCTTTCCCTTGCGTATGCTAAGTACACAAATGCTTAGTATAACGTTGGTTATGAATAGATAGATTTAACAGATGAGGTAGCTTACCTACTTTTACTACGTTGTGCAAAACTTTCTTTCTTTCTTTTTTGTGTGTAACGATGAGGAGCCAGGCAAAAGTAGTAAGAAATGTAATAGTTCCGAGAACTACTGGCCAGCATACAGAAACAGCATTTCCCAAGGAAATGTGTGATTTAGTCCACAGCTTTATAATGGCCTTTGAAACACGCTACCTTGTACGGAGACCAGACAAAAGCAACGAGAGAGAAAGACAAATTCATGAAGGCCTAGGAGGTTGTGTGGCAGCATTTTTTGCTGGACGACCATAAGAACAACTGTCTGTTTTAACTGCCGGCGACGTCCGGTCGCATTTTAACAGCGGAGCTGTTTAAGCCGAGCGTTAATCCGTAACATGCGAACAGAAATAGTGGGCTGATCCTGCGGGATAGTGCAGAAAGGGTCCAAGCGCAATGGCACATACCTCTGTGAACTAGCGAAGCTGATCCGGGCTAAGTCTAGCTAAGCGTGGAGTTGGGACTAAAGCTCAGTCAGTCATCGATAGCCAATGAATAGCTAATCGATGATCGATCAATAATCAATAAATTCCGAAAATGCTGGGGATGACTTGGTAATGCTTAGGCTAGCCCAAATACGTGGCCAATACCTTGCGATAGGCAATCGATAGCCAGTCAATAGCTACTCGATAATCGAGCAATAATCAATAAATTCCGGAAAATGCTGGTGATGACTTAGGTAGTGCTTAGCCTAGCCCAAATACGTGGCCAATACCTTGCGATAGGCAATCGATAGCCACTCTATAGCTACTTGATAATCGATCAGTAATCAATAAATTCCAGAAAATGCTGGGAATGGCTTGATCGTGCTTAGCCTAGCCCAAAAGCCAGGACTAGCTAGGCGCCCATCAGCTCCGCTGTCTATTTAGCATTGCACCTCCAGTGCAAGCTACGCAAATTTTTTTAAACTTCAGCTTTGTAGCCTAGACCTACATAAAGAGGAAGGACAGACAGTCTATGATCGCCGGTACTTTTAAAACGAAGCTTTCCGTGCATCTTCCTCGGGTTTCGGCGTTCGTTGGCCTTTCCTCGCCGGATATATTTGTGGATATGTATATGGAATATAGACAACTTGGGCCAATGGGTGCGCGCAACTGGGTGTGTGTCCATTCATGGCCAGTTACCCAGAATCAGTGTGCCACCATTACCCTAAGAGAATGGAGCCTTACCTGTATTTAGATATGCGTCGTACTTTCTTGGGCCCCCATGCACTTCTCATCAACATTCGTTCATCGACAAGCATCGTACATCGCCTTCATGCTCGTCACGCGGACAGCTAACAACTGCAGGTAACGAGGCTCTCCTCCGGTCATCCGCTGCTGCTGCTACCTTGCTAACTCAAATAAACTACGCGTCTTTTAAATTACAACATTGCCTTGGATCTGGGAACATTCTTTTTTTTTTCTGTTCCGTTTTTTTTTTAATGCGAAATCGTGGTACAAGACGTGAGCCGTGGTCGCCGACGTTTTTAAAGGTTAAAACCATTTTCATGCACGCACATGTTGACCACAGTGGCTTTAAGATAAGAGCGATTTTGGCGTGACTAGAGGCTTAATTTAGTTCTGTGCACTCACGCAACGTTGATGGGCTGAACGCATGTTTTCCCCTGCACGCAATCTTTAACGAGCTGCGCGTCGATTAAAAACCTTAACCTGAATAACCGACAGGCTCTGTCGATCGCATGATTTATTAAACGGTTGTTTTGACTTGCATACGTAAGACCTGCGAAATAAAACAACTGCACGTTTCGCATTGTGGTGTTCATTGTCGGCTCGACCATAAGCAGGACGGCGTTTGCATAGCGGCTTCTAGCACTTGCCTCGCGCCTCAAGGTTCCTATATTCTCATTACACTTTGTTACCGTGTTGCCAGCAAACGAACATAATCGCATTCGACAGAATTCGCGAGGGAGAGAGCTTCCACACTAAAAGCATCTCCGCAAAGTTTCTTACAACTCAGAGGCTATATAGTCAGACAACCGAACAAAAAATTGAGAAGGCACGATTTGTTCATTTCGCTCGTGGATCTACAACCTACACAGCGACTGAAGTCATTATTTGCGATCGAAATATTAATCGTGTAATGGCGAGATTGATCGAGCAGACTACGAGCGCCTATTCTTCAGCCCATATTTCAAAACAACAGAGAGATGAAACAGTTGAGCCGACACTCTTTAATACAAGCAGCTCAGGGCACTGGTCAAAACACGTTCATGTCAATATTGAGTCGCTGTGGGATTCGTGCCCTATTTGCTTTCTTTCCCTGTCTGCACGACGCACGTCAGACATCATGGTCACTGCTTGCAGCTGTGCGCTGTGCAACTCGAGCCATCTGTTATGCGCGTAAATAAATCTCCACGTTCGGTACTTGTGATCCTTCAAACCGATATCAACGTATGCGGGCATGGACTCTGCGCTTCGAGTGTTGCTGACGTGCGCACAGTCACCCAGAAGTGTCCGGTGTTGCAGGCGTACGCTGCACCTGCGACTCGGGAAGACCGCGCATGTCGATCGAGTAAAAGAGTTGGGCGCGAACGGCTAGCTGAACGCATTCACGTATGGGTGATAAAAAGAAACTTGGAGAGTCGGCAGGGGTAAGCGCGAGGGCATAAAATGGAATGAACATGCGTAGGCGACGCCATCAAGGACGTCTCCCTGTTTGCACGGAGACCAGGTGACGAGGAGCGGGTCGTCTGTAGCTGATAACGAGTGGATAAAGAAATGAAGAAAGCGGACTCGTAACCGGACACCTGTATGGACGAGAGGTTGGAAACCAGGCGAGCATGTGCGGTGCGCAATATTCAGCAGACACTCCAGAGCAGCAGCTGATTCAACAGCAAGGACGACATTTGCCACAACCTTGGAGTGGTTTTCAGTGCAGTACCATGCTAATCAAAGTGAAAGCAAGGATTATTAAGAAGGAAAGTACGTTTCTATAGCATCTTCCGGCCCTGTGTTCATACCCGTGGACAACAGTTTTCATTATTTTCATAGTAAAATCGGGAATGATGAGCTAAAATATTCGGGTGTAACATAAAGCTATAGATGTAGGTGACACCACATGGCAAGCTTGTTTAAATAAAATTGTTCCCCTAGTTTTCGAGAAAATTGATATTTTCTGTGAGACATACTGCCACGTGGTTACCGACGACGAAAGATGGACTTGTACATTTCAAGCGCCTCCAGATGACGCTGCAATCGATGATGGAAAGTGAAGGCGAGGAACCGCCATGCGACGTTATACGTGTATCTATGCTTTACAGCGAAGCTGTATACCTCTCGTTGGTCGGGAAATTTCGTGGCGTAAACACAAAACTCCAGGTTAATAATTGAAGGCAAACGGCATATCTTTCTTCGCAATCAGGCATACAGCATATATACACTTATTGACGTCACCACGCTCTCATATATAAGGGAGACCCGTCTAGCCACTCATTCAGTTGTTCAGTTTAAGACTGCCATGGGTAGACCACGGAAATAAGACAACTCAGAAGAACAGCGTGAATACAATGCTCGACCATGTGTGGTGTTTGACACAGCTTCGCCGGACATTCATGTTTGCAGGGCGGGATGGCGGCCAATTTTTTTTTTTAGGAAAACAAAACAGGTTTGTGTCTATAATATATGGCTACAATGGACTCTCTATTCACATGGATGGAGGTGCTGATGCCAGCATGTGACCGTGCAATCTGATGAGGCAAATACTTTTTTGACAATGATAACAGAACGGTTGACGTACAGTAATAACTGGCTTGTTCTTACTGTCAGATGTTGTGTCAAAGGAATTTAGTTCGGTCTTAAGAGGATAAATTGGTATACAACTTGGACAGCACGGAAAGAAAGACGGCAACTCTTTGTTGTGGGATTTCTTCTCATGGGGCCTAAGTTGTCCGCTTTATTATCGAAATGCATGAACCAATTGGCTCACTTGATGACCACGCACGTTCCTCTCTTCGTTCTACTAGACTACAATGCTGGGACCGTATTCACAAAAGATTTTCTTACGCTAGAACTGTTCGAAAGAGCAGGTACCAGACAATCGTGATGTCAGGCAATCGCGATGCCAGAGAATCGTGATTACCGGAGGCGGCCGACTAATAGCAAACAGCTCCTTACGAACAACTACTTTGTGAATTTGAATTTACAAAGCTTTTCGTTCACAAGAGCTGTTTGCCATTTTGACATCTGTTTACACGAACAATTTGAGCCTAAGAACCTTTTTAGGGATATCAGCACTGAACTTTTTTCATACAGATTACCCTGCCCAAACATGCGGTTGGAGATCGTTACTATCCACATCAAGTGTCATCATCAACGGCTGCCGGCGTCCATAATTAGCTATCGAAAATTTTATCCACTTTTTGTATACCGGGACTTGCCTGTCTCTGCGCGAACACGGTGAGGCTGAAAACGTCGCACAGCCACCAGCGCATCTTTCGCAGCACAGGCGGGGCAAGCAGGCCGGAACCGGCGACGAAATGGCGGCCTGTCCTCTGAACCAGACAGCGAGTTTCCGGTACCCCGTGGAGTGGACACAGGCGGCGTCGCAGCTTCAAGCTGTGGCCGGCAGGCGGCTCTGTGGGGTGGCAATCAGCCGGCCAAGGCAAGAGATAAGCGGTCACATAGAAAGCGGCCATGCATACAGAGGGCGACTCATAAACAGCTCATTAACAAAGCGCAGATACCGATACCCTGCTATAGCACGCTAGTTCCTTTGTCGGTTTGTGATAAGAACCGCGTCGTGCCATTCAACTTAAGGAAATCACTTTACACGTTCCGCAAGTGAGGTTTCTCTGGCCGGCTCTCTCGCTTAAATTACCGCCGGCCTTGACCCCGCGTTACCTGCAGCAACTGATAATCATCGTTTCTGTCGGAGATTAAGTGCAATAAATATGAGGCCGAGTATTAATATGTTGCCCTTCGCAAAAACCCCTAACTAACCCGCAGCAGTAACAAGCGGTGTTCGTTTATGAAAACTGCGTTTGTATCCACATGTGGGACGTCACAGAACCCATGTTCCCAGGCCGCTGGCACCCCAATACGACTGAGTAAGCCCCAGTTATGCAGGTTGACCAGGCGGTATCATCAGCACATCGTTACCGGCGATGCCACAGTGTCACGGTAGCCATTCGAAGATGATGTCGTGTATCTTCGACAATGGAGAACTTGTCTTGTATCAAACACCAGTAGTTCGTGAGCCTTGAGTCGTAAGGCTGACAGCAGACTCTGAAGGGCTGGCTTGGGGTCACAAAAAGCGTGGTTGTGCTTGCACGATCGTGATTTACATGGCCGGAATGACAAGAAACGCAGGCAGTTTCCCTACCATTTCCCATGTCCTGTGTACAGAACAGGTGCTGCTAGGTGCCTTCGTTTACTTGCTCACACCAAGACGCAAACTTCGTGGAACACTCCGATTCTCTCAAGGACCGCTCTTGGTGAGCCAAAGACAGCGGCTAGCAACAAGGTATTGCACAGGTCCCAGTCGTCCTCTCTCCGCCTTCTTGCAACTCAACGTCTGCTCTTGCAACTGGGCCACCTCAGTGAGACTCAGGCAGGAAGAGCGCTTCTCCAGGGACTTGGGAGGCGGACGGAATCTCCCATCCTTGTAGCACGCCACACACTTCGTGTACTTGTCCCGCAATTTACTTTAAAAATTAGACGGTCAGAAACGATCGTGGTGATATAAGAGTGTGGAGTGTCAATTCACCATTCCGGATATTAGCACCAAACGAATTACACCTGTAGCAGAGGCGAAAGTCTTTGGTGGTAGAACACCTCGACAGATTGTATGGCAGACATCTGCAGTTGTACACCGATGGCTCTGTTGACAAAGAGAATGGAGTCCAGCGCAGCGGCGTACGCGATACCGACCCTCAATGTGACATGGGACCTGCCAGACTTGACCACGTCGTGCCTTCTATGGCATGTGAAAGTGTCGCCATTGCAGCAGCCTTGCAGGAAACTGAATTCCTATCAGCATCAGCCTGTCGTTCTCTTTTCAGACAGCAAAGCTGCGCAGAAACTATTACTGCGCGGGTGTTTCCCCTCGACAGGTGCATTCAGTGCGCATTACGTGCTGTTAAATAATTACAGAAAGTCGGATTTACCATCGTGTTCCAGTGGGTACCTTCCCATATCGGCGTAGCAGGAAACGAGGTCGCTGACAGTCTGGCGCGCAAAGCGCTACAATTCAAGCCCACAAGAAGGCGCCCCAGGACGCAAAAAGAGACATTAAGACGGCGATCTTAAGCCACTTCCGTTCGTTGGGATTTCCACCGCATCAATCTTGTGTGATTTATCGCATCCGCATAGGCTCAGCGGTATTGTTAGTTTAGTTATACTGCGAAGTGTTTGAGACCATATAGCGGTTGAGCTGGCGTTCAGGCTGAGCAATTGCCGGCAACTTTTGCAAGGCTAGGTACGCCTGCAGCCAGCAACACTCCACCTTCGCCTCCTCCTCTCAAACTGTCGTCTCCACAGGCTTGATCTCACATTGAATCTGCAGATTCCATCGCACTTCTCCTGCCGTGATGCAACATTATAGTGCAGCCTCTAGTTAAGGGCAGCTTTTACGAAAGCCTACTCATTCTGGAATGGTGGTCAGACACACTGACCTATGACTCGTGCAACTGTGTAAAGACGATCGAACACGTGTTGTGCTTTTGTGATCATTATGACATCGAACGCGACGTTCTTCGGAGTGTGTCAAACCGATAAGATAATAGGCCATTTTCAGAGACAAAGATTCTTGGACCAAGGCTCAACGCGTCCCAGACTTACAAAGCGGCGCGGGCTTGTATATTTATTTCATGACGGTTCATGAAATCGGCTGGCCTTAGTGGCCGATTGCAGGCATGACGTGACTGACAACTGCACGTATTCGTATTGATAGTACCATCCTCCTTCCCTCTCTTTTGTCGCGTTTCATCCCTTAACTATCCTACCCCTGCGTAGGGTAGCAAACCGAACGCGCGTTTGGTTGACCTCCCTAAATTTCCTTACTATTCCTCCTCCTCGTCCAGTTATGCAGGCAGGTGCCCCCGAAGTGACATAGTGTGCAGGATCCTCTAAACAATTTTGACGCCAGACGGAAAAACCGCGTGCAATTAAGTTAGAGTATTGATCCATTAGAACGAAACGCCTTCACACGAAATCACTACAAAGTTAAGCGATTTTGGTGCAGCTATCGCATATTTCTCTTTAGAGAGCCTATGCAGCTATGAATATTACTTCGCTCCTCACGACAAATTCACTTCAAACAGCCTTCGACATTGACAAGAAGGAGAACTGGTATTAAAAAAGAAAAACAGAAAAATCACTCATGTGAGAACTAAGTGTCTAGAACTTTGAAATGTTATATCGAGGTTCTTCCTAGATTATTCTTTGTCGAAGTAAAGATGCTGTGCAAGACAATGAATGTGAGCGTGAACTATAAGTGATCTTCTTATGAAATGGTATCGCCCATGCTCCTAGGAAATTTAGAAATTTGCGGCTCCTTCAGCGCTTTGTATAGCGGCCGCAGAACACAAGCACGTGCGGTTTATACGAAGAACCGTCGTGTAGCGCGCGAAGCTTGAACCGTCCATGGGCGTCGATGGTGCAAATAGAGAAAATTTGAAATTACAAATTCGCAGAAATAATTTCCAGGAAAACGAATCGATATGTCAGAATCCGCAAGAGATGGTAGTAAGTACAGTTCAGCGACTGGACACTTCCTTTAGGCTCGATTTGGGATGACGTAAAAGGAAGGAAGGAAAAAGTGGAGGAGGAGAGGCAGGGAGGTTAACCAGTTCAGCATAACCGGTTTGCTACCCTGCACATGGGAGCGGGATGAGGGGGAATGAAAGATGGGGAGGAGAGAGAGAGAGCACATAGCATATACCACGACGCGAAAGAAATGAAAAATTCCTATGCGCCTGACTATAGCAAACCGTTACAAAGGGACCCACTTCGGCATCTTCAAGAAGCAAACGTAACATGCTGAAGAAAAATTCGTCAGAATCAAGACGATTTAACCCGAAGCCAACGCCTTTCCAGAGCAATTGCTCTACCATCTGAGCTAACTAGGAAGCTAGTAGCACGAGGTCGCATTAATGGACAACTCTAAGTTGAACAAACAATTCCATTTACCATCCACATTGATATAGCTTTGCTGCTATACGGTTAGGTAAATAGCCATTTCCCCATGTTTTAAGCGTCCTTGGCCTTGCGAATGTCCTCGAAACTTATTTGAAAGTTATAGGAAGGATGAAGAAAGACGAGCGACATGTGCAAGCGCTCGTCTGTCTTCGTTCCCGTCTTTCCCCGACCTTGTTCAAGTTGCCTCTATAAGAATAAGAGCACCTAACTTTCCCTAGGGAGAACTTTCAGTGCCTTGAACTCGTTAGAGCAACGCCTAGCTCTCCAAAATCTGCATCCAAAATAGCAGTTTTCCTGGACATGTCCTATTTACACGCCCCAGACTTTATTTTAGATTTCTAAAATTTATGCACGCGTTCGCCAATTCACATGCAATTTCGCGCGGTGAGCTGGTGCAGCTTTGAGGGATCATTGAGGAGGAGAGGAGGTGGAGTATGGCTAGCTGCGGGCGGATCTAGCCTTGCACAGGCATGCAGGCACTGGCTCCGCTTGAGCGTATCCTTTTAACTCGCGGGGATAGACATGCACGGGGATAAACTGTTAATCGCAACATACAGATGTAGAACGCTAACACTCGACCAACGCTTAGCGTTGTCAAGACAAGACTGGTATCCACAAAAGAATCAATGCTTCCTACTTTCGTGGGTACCAGTATCGGAAATCGAACAGCTGCGTTTCTCGCCATCTGGACTCACTGCATATCGCTATCGGCATCGAGCCGTCTTCTTTTATGTATTTCAGTCCGCAAAGAGAATTCATAAAAGAATGAGTTACTGGGCTAGTGTGTGAGTTAGCGCTTGTCCTGTGTGTGCTTTCTTTCATCTCGTCTGAAGGTGCGCGTCTGTTAAACCTGAAAGAGTTGTCAGCTGTTACGACTGCATTTCTACCACTGTACGATGAGGCCTAGAAGCGTGTTACAACTGAGCTGCTCCAAAATATCGCTTTGTGGCGGCGCGCTGCCGGTCGCGTAGCCATGAAACAGTAACATGACATGTCAAAATACTGGGCTCCTAAGCGCGACTATGTTACATAAAAGTCCACCCAGTGGACGATATGACGTCATAGGCCCTTACAATGAGCAACGTATGGTTTTATGCTGATCTGGAGCCGCATAGTAAGCGTGTCAGCAGTCAAACCTATCTCTAGTTTTCATTAGTGATTCTCTGATTCGAAACTGTGTGTTCATAAGAATGTTCACTTGCCTTATGAGACACCACGTGTGCTCATGCTCTCCGTCTCAAGTGGATTCTTGGGGATATGCTGTAGAAAAGCATGAGCACAAGGACACGTTCTGGCCACATTACGGGGATCGCACTTAGTATCATTTTCTTCCTGTTCTTCCTTCTTATCATTCACAGCGCCAATTAGCCCCAAGTCGTCGATCTCAGCATTGTAGGCCTGCGCGGCTGTGTGCAACACAAATGAGAGAGGGAAAATGTGCCTGGCAAAAAAAAAAAAAATCTAACCAGAGCTAGAAGTTTAATATCACAGTGGAGGGTGGCTTTGGAGCAGCCAAGACGCCCGTGTAGCAAAAAAAAAAAAAAAAAAAAAAAAAAAATCCGGTGTCGGCGCCGACCATCGTTTGGGCAAAAATCATTCCGAACCGCAACCACGCAGGCCCTTCGTGGACACTGAATACGTCTTTTACCACGAAAATTGCTCAAGCTTTGTTTTACATTCCTTACAAAGTTATTCCTCGGGGATTTTGAGAATGACCGCCCACAAACACATATCATGGGAAAAAAAAAAAAAAACACCGACAGCGCATGCCTTTTATGTTAAATCTTCTCAGACTGAAATAATTAAAGTGCGAAACAATAACACAAGGTCGGCCCACGCAAGAGGTCGCGTTTCTACCAGAAAGCGCGCCTTCGTGCATAGCGTTCACCGCCAGCGTTTCCCGGTAAACATTAGGGTTACATAAGTTGCAGTTGTCGGGAAGCGTGAGAAGCAGTCAGGGATCTTTGAATGCTATCGCGTTCCACTCTTAAAGCTGAAGCTTAAGCGTCCTTCAAATTTTCTATCGATCACCATCGGAGAAAATTTTACATTTTCGAAACAGTAATATTTAGCGTCCCGCCTCACTGGAGCAACGGTACAGTGCCTAGAATGTAAGTATATTCTAGGAACTGTAGCAACGGGAATGCTGTCTGTTATACGGTACGCGAAAGTAACGCTTATGGGATGTGGCAATGCCTTTCGTCACATCCGCTTCCTTCGTGGCTTAGGCCAGCCAACGTGAAAGCGATATCTCCGGAGGTGATTGACTGCGAACACGGGCACCGCGTCTGCCGAGCTCGCGACCTTGTCCGGCGCTGAGCGCGCGTCCACCCCTGCCGTCCCGTGAGCGCGTCTGGTCGCAGGCCACGTGCAAGGCTTCGCCGTGCGCGCCGCATTGTGTGCGTCTCTGCCTCGCGTACACGCGCCGCCACTACACCGCCGTCGCCGCCTCCCTCGTCTCGGCGCGCCGACACTCGTCGTCCTTGAATGAGCGGAGCGGCGGGGGGAAAAACAAATAGACAACAAAACAAGAAACGACTTTAAAAAAAAGAAAAGACGAGGGAGGGAGGGAGGGAGGGAAGGGAGAGAGGAAAGCGACAAAGACCTCAGCCAGACGGGTGTCTGCAACGAACGGCGAAATGAGAGAGAAAGAAAGAGAGAAATGTGTGTGCGCCAGGTTTGAAAAGAATTAGCAAATAAAAAGAAAAATTGAAAAAAAAAAAAATCGGGAGAAAATTTCACGCGCAAACCATGTGCCTGCTCACTTGCATCACACGCGTGTAATGCTCGCTAGCTCTGCGTGAAACGAGGCGGGGACGCCGTCTCCTCGCCGTCTGGCCAGCGAAGGGGCGCGCGCTCGCTCATGTGCGCTTCACGGCCTCGCACCGCCGGCGCGCCACGCCGCGAGTGCAACGAACGCGCATCGGCTACTCGATTCAGGGAAAGCCGGCGGCCTCGGGCACCATTCTCGTTAACCATTTGGCGGGTTTCACGTATGAAGGCAACGGCGCGCCGTTCACGAAGCGAGCGCACGCCGGTAACAGTCACTGCTGCCCCGTGCGCCGCGCCGCCAACCGGGATCCCTTAACCTGACGGGTCGATGTGTCTCGGTGTGGTGTCGGCTGCCGCTAATCGCTTGTCACGCGTGCCGCCCACGGGCTTTACGTTTCCACGACGCGCTTGTCAGACTGCAGGAGTCTCGCGCTTAAACTTAGTTTAGTTAAGATATTGCCGTTAAGATACGACGTTAAGGTATCCCAAAGTGCAGGCATGCAAAACTTACTCTGCCGACCTGGACGTGTTTATCTGTTCCCGACAAGCAGTCTCAATAAAGTCTCTGTAGGCTACAAGCTATCGGCAGAGATTTTATTACTGAACAGCATTACAGTCGCAACTAGTTTTCTGTGTGTTGGTCAGACATTAAGTACAGATAAAGATGAATGAATTAATGAAGCGCTCACGGAGAAGGAACTTTGGCCAGAAAGCGGATGTAGGGGAAAGGGTTTCAAGATATATGTCTGTAAAGGGAGCTCTTTATCAAGGCTCGCCCTCTAAACACGTCGGATCATGCCAGTCTGTTGGGCAAAGTTTAGAACCTCGAGCATAGTTTACTTCGTTCCTCATGAGAATCTATACGGAGTACGAATGGTTTTGTCTGCAATGTCTGTAGAGGGTAGACTGCGTAAGTCTCTTATTACATGAGACTTGTCGAAGGTGCCTTTACAAACTGTCTGATAGCGCCCACACAGACAGTTCTGTACTGTTCATTCTTGCCTTCTTTTTCATAATTTCCCCTCCTCTTTCATATCACTTTTCCCCTTCCCCCAAACAGGGTAGCCAACCGGAAATATGTTCTCGTTAACCGCCCTGTCCTTGTTTTGCTTATATATATATATATATATATATATATATATATATATATATATATATATATATATATATATATCGTGTGACCTGAAGGCAGCTCAAGGGCATTATGTACAAGTCGGCTAGTATTACCGACTGATGTGTTACGAACGCGAAAAAAAAAATCATAAACCATGGTTAGTTGCTATAAGCAGCATCTTTATGTATGCGGACAATGAAACCGTCTCTTCGTGTTTTATAACGTAAAAGCCCCTTTTCTTTATCCAAACTCAGAGACCAAGATATGATTGTCATGTTAATACTGCACCTTGCATTTCCCTCTCATCTCGCGGTATTCGGAACGTATTTCACGTGCTCTTTTCGTTGCCTGTGATGACGCACGTGGTTTAGTCTAATCAGTGTCTTTTTTTCACGAAAGCTTCTTGCGCGCAAACAAACAAGGACGAAGAAAAGACGCAACACTAGGACAAGCGCTCGTCCTTGTGTTGCTCATTTTCTTTGTCCTTGCTTGTTCGTGCGCGAAAAGTTTTTCAAAAATGAACATGTTCCAACTAGGCCGACTCGCAGTTATGCTTTTTTTCTTGAACGCTGATGGCATGAATATTACTAAACTACTTCCACACACGTCTGCAGGCATCTGACTTCATATTATGGATGAATATTATGGCGCACATTCGGTAGTTGTCAGTCTTGGCGGTCTGAGTGGCAGCAACGCGAAAAGACACGCATGCTGTTTCGAGTGGTCAATCTCACACAGCTGCATCCATACCTCTCGCATATTCGAGCAAGGTGTGCAAAATAACCTCGTCTTCCAAAGTATATCAGAACAAAGACTAAGGTACACATGTAAACAGTCGCTGTTAAATGCCCAATTGATCTAGCCTCGGATATCGATTCAGTGCTAAACGTTGCATGACGTGGTGAGGACCAACGTTACCGTTCAAGCAATAATACCTCGAGAGCCTCACCGGCGATCCTCAAGATTAAAAAAGACAAAAAAAGAAGAAGAAAGAGGGCAAGCTTGGTATTTATGGTCTTGCTGCAGAAAGAAATCTCCTCTTAGTTGATTACTTCCAGACGATTCTGTAACGCGAACGACGGTGAGCATTCGCATTTAACAAATACACCCTGATAATTACGAACCTACCGCCACGCCATTATGACCCGTTTGATATTACCGCAGTGCATATTTTCTGTTTTTCGTCCGCATCAGCCTGTCTTATGTCCACTGCAAGGCGTGGGCATTCCCAGGCATCTTCAATAACATCTGTTTTGCGTCAACCAAGCCCATCATTTGTCCGCAAATTTCCTTATCTCGTCAAAATACCTTTTCCTCTGCCATAATCGACAGCGTTTCCTTCACCTTGGCGCCATTATGTTACTCTTACAAGACCACCGGTTGTATGCGGAATGCATTACATGGCCTGCAAGATTCCATTTTTTTTTCTTTCTCTCTTTTAATCTCAACTCGAGGGTTGGCTAAACCATGCAGTTTAAATCTCTAACCCATACAACCGTCTTCCTTGCGCCTATTATTTTTCGTTGCAACGCTCGGTGCTCAGTTCTTACTTCTTCTAAACCTTTTTTCGTTATCTTCTAAGTTGCAGCCCAATGGGTTAGCGCTGGTAGAATGTTCTGATAAAAAATTACTTTCATTTCCAAGGGTATCGTAAGATGGCCTCTCACGACTTGGGATTGCCTGCCATCCAATTTTTTTTTTTCTAATGACTGCACTAACTGCACCTAAGGGCTAAAACCTCGTGTACTTGGACCGTGGGCCAGTGCCACATGTGCACACCGAGCTACGAAGGCGCTCCTAACTTATCTGCGGGGCACTGGTGTCAACGAGATACTTTAATTCTGCATGTTGTGTCATGTGTGTGTCGCGCTTGAGTTATGTGTCATGTGTCCAGAGTGTATTCATTTCATTTATCATCGCGATCACCTGCAGTAGCATACTAGTATTCCCGCTTTTCCTTATAGAGTCTCTCTCTCTCTCCTTCCTGTCTCTGCCATGCGTACCCGAACACATGCGTACCCGAACCCGTCTCAAGATTTCATAGTCCTGATACAGGTGCGCGCACACTCCCCCCAACTTTCCTCGTGTCTGCTTAGCCTAGATGAATCTACTGTTGTACAGCTACGAGACACTGGCTACCAATCACGAACTCTTCTTCCCTTGCAAGGCCACAAAACATTACCTTAGTTTCGTTTTTGCATATTCTTCTTCAAACCTGCATTTGGACTGCAACAAGTCATGCAACAAGGGTATCATGCAACATGTTCTTGGCGCATGTGTGGCCCGCCGGGCTGCTCATGCGCCAAGAACATGCTGCGTGGTATTTTTCTCGCTGGTTCGCCATGTGCCCGCAGTCTCCAGAACAAGATGGCTGCTCCATACAAGCGCAGCGAAATTCTGGTCTATCCACAGCAATTAATATGCCGGGCGTTTAGTTTTGACGTAAACAGAATATTTAAGAAATCGTGTGACATTTAGCACAAATCTACATATTGAGTTGAAATACTCGAAGAGGTGTACATTACTTTTGCTCAAGATCAATACGCATAATTGACTACTCAACAACATTTCACTAATTATATTTACAACTAATTACTTTAGCGCACGTATGGCAATACACGAATTGAAGCCAGTGATACCACAACAGGCACATCCATTTGGAACGAACTTCGAAACTACCCACAGTTTTGAGATAAGCGCAGTCAAACTTGTCGTAAAAATGCACTGTTGTTCCACGTACTTGTTTAACAAAACGCCTTTTTATGTATTGGAGCTCAAAAGTTACTGGCACACCGATGCATTTCGTAGAAAACTTTGGGAACGCTTAATTTGAAACTAGTGTCATCCTCAGAATTCTTTCGAGGTGGATGTCTTTAAATGTTACCGGCTACGACTCGTCAATTGCAACATGTGGCGTTAAAAGTTAATAACCAGAACTCGTTAATTAGTCAAATATTCACTTTGATTTTTTGTGCAACTAACGTCTGCGTCTGAGAGTAATCATGCTCAAGAAGTAGAATTGTGCTACATGTCATGGCTGATTTTTAAAGATACTGTTATCGATAAAAAATTAGTTGGGGTCCCTTATGTAACAACTAAGACGACTTGAAGGCGAAAGCCCGAGCGCTGCTAACTCAATGACACGACGACTACTTTGTTGCTGAGTCATCTTCCCTCCAAACCCACATTTTGCAAACTCAATTTTGCAAGTCATCTTTATTTCACCAAACTCGGACCATGACTCATCACTTATTTTTGCTGAGTCATCGTCACTTTGGGCACACATTATGCAGTCATTTTGGCAAGCCATCATTTATGAACCAAACTCGGACCATGACTCAGCACTTTTTTGATCAGTCATCATCACTCTGAAACCACAATTTACACTCATTTTTGCAAGTCATCATGTTTTTTTTTTTTTGCAAGTCACTCTTCATATGATTCACCAAACACGAAGCGTGACTCAGCACTATTTTTTTCCCGAGTCCCTCTCACTTGGACCCTCAAATCTCATATATTTTTGCAAGTCACTACCCCACTCCGTAATCCCTTGATTCACTCTTAATTCACACTTGATTCACCTTAACACTGATTGGTTCACCTTCATTCACTCTATCATCACGGTTTTACTTCTATCACACTTGGTTTGTTCTATTACTCAAAATTTCCAATTTTCATAACTCTTCATTCATCCTATCACCACTTGATTCACCTTCATTCACTCATAATTCACTCTCATTTACTCTTCATTATCTTAGCACACTCTATCTCATCATTACCTTTCGTTTGACTCCTATCACTCAACTAAACTCCTTTAATTCTCCTATCACCCAACTAAACCCCTTTAGTTCACCTTCAATTCACTCTTAATTCACCTCTCTGTATACCCATTTTTTATCCTTATCATTACCATCATAACCATACTTACACCCATTACTATAATTAATTCTCGGTTCTTGGCCACTTTTCGGATTTTTTACCCATTTTTTCAATTTGTCATGCTATTATCATAATTAATGTAATGACTATAATGATCACTTATCGATATTTATATTCCTCGTATAATTGCCTATGGACTAATATATAATGTTACGGTATTTGTAATTACATTAAAGAGTTATCGATTTTTTGTACATACTTTCCCGATTTTTGGAACCACTTTCTCGAGGTCACCTCAAAACGAGACATATAGGGCTTTCGCCTTCATAAAACACCCCGTATGTCTCCGTGATATCTTTCTTGAGCCCATGGATTACATGTATACCTGCGTAGTGCCGAAGAATCCTTTTTAGGAAATGATTATGAGAAGTGGACAGCAGTAGCTAGACATTACAAATAAAGCATTGTTCAGACTCGTGAAGTGCTGGGAGCTAATTAAATTCCAAGCTTTGGAAGCACGCGCATAAATTCAGTGACATCGTCAACTCTACAGAGAGAAACAGAGATGGCAAAGCCGTGAGGTCAACTAGACACACGTTTGGTTTGCGACCCTGCACTGGAGAAAGAAGTAACGGTCCGGAAAGAGAGAAATGGGAGAGAGAGAGAGAGAGCGAGTAATAACACCGCACGTACACGTGGTACAGCCCAGCGAAGCGTATAAAGCCACTGAAGCCACTCGATTTCATGAACATACAGCGCACACGTACGGCGGCGAGTAGAAATGCTCCTATAGTGACAAGCCATCGTCTGCGTGCGTGGTGAGTTGGGCTGCTGACTTACAAAGGATTAACAAAAACATACAAGCACGCCACATGTGCGGCGCTGCTCAAGAGCTCGAGCACGAAGTCAAGCTTTTGATTTACGGCTATACGTCTGGAACGCTGAAGCCTCGGTTGCAACTCGAGAATGTTGCACCGAGCTCATTTGTGGCGTACCCGTGGCACACTGAGTTCGTTTCACTGTTGCCGAGCCAAGGACACAAGGTCGGTCGCAAGACCAGACGCAAAAAATAATAATAAATAAATAAAGTTGCGTGGTTGTTGGTCGGCTGCTCGTGACTTTTGATGGCAGGACAAGTTTTCGCTGCGCCTTATTTAAAACAAAGCTCTCTTGCCGTTTCCACACATTAGTTTTAGTACCAGCCACTCATTTTATTCGCGCTGCTCTTCCTGTTCCGTTTTACATTTGCAGGAACGAAATAATGTTGGGACAGTCTTTTCACGCCAACGTACGCAGTACCACCTCCGCCACCTGTAAGCAAACAAACCAGGTTGCACGCTCCTTTTCAGCTCTCCATCGCCCCATCTTTCTCTCTCTAGCTGGACTACATCACATGAGGTTTCTTCTCTTGAGGGAACTGATTGCACGCAAAACTGGAAGTGTTGGACCCATATTGTTTCTCACAATATTACCTAGAAGGAAATCTGACGTCCTCGTCTATGGAAGTTTCCCAACCGTAGCTGTGCCGTCATGTGAATGATGGTATATTGGTATGCGCGGGTTGTGTTGGCTTGTGTTGGCTGGTGTTCAGCCAAACGTGGATATGTGTGCATGATAATGTGCTCCTGAAATAAAATATTCATAAAAGGTTTTCATTCACTCTACATATTTCAATCAAGTTTACTAACCTGCAGTGCATAATCAAGCGACGAAAAGCAAGAACAGATGACAAACTGTCGCTAATCGAGTGCGGACCTTGTAGTCTGTCCTCCCACTTTGGCTATTCCCCGCAACTTTTTGCGTTTTATATAATTGTAATCTAAGCACAAGTACTCATTATTGAATCAAACATGTTGTTGTGTGATATTCAAGTTAATGATGTTAACTTTAAGATCACTTTTGACGTGCTGTTCTATTATGTGACAAACGGAATGGTGCTATCCAGGCGCTCCTTCAAGGTGTCCGGGCTTCCCGAGAACGATGCCAATCCGAAGCCACCCTATCCCGGCATCCCATGCATTCAACGGCGTCGGAGATCCAGTTCTTCCTCTAGGACAAAAAGATAACCGCACAGCTCTCAAGCGCTTCGTGGAACACCGGTAAGTCTCCAGTTATTTGAGAGAATGCGGTCAAGGTGGCCGCTTAAGACCGCCATATGAAAAAGAAGTAAAAATAAAACAAACAAACGGAGAAGTGAGCGGGTGGATGTTCAGTATCAGTTTATTTCACAAAATAAGGTTACATATGTGGATTATACATACATAAAGAGGGAGGGTCTAGAATGAGCGGACAGTAGAGGGGACCTCCCGTTAGTAGTCGCTAAAAAACCTAAATACATGCAGCACCTTACATGACTATTAAAAAAAAGCCTATTGTTGATGTCACTAGTTGACACACACACACACACACAAAAGATTACATTTTCTTCTTCTTTTGGGGGTTTTACGTACCAAAACCAGTTCTAATTATGAGGCACGCCGTAGTGGAGGGCTCCGGATTAATTTTGACCACCTGGGGTTCGTTAACGTGCACTACAACGCAAGCACACGGTTGCTTTTGCATTTCGCCTCCATCAAAATGCCGAAATGCGGCCGCCGCGGCCGGGATTTGATCCCGCGATCTCGCGTGCTCAGCGGCGCAACACTTTAGCTGACTGAGCCACCGCGGCGGGTAAGATTACATTTTAATGACACAAAACAATTGTCAAAAACAGTAATAGGTGGAATATTACATCGAGTGCAAAATTTACGGAGGAAAGATTTGAATCTGTAGAGAGAAATAAACGGGGTGAGAAAGGCAGGGAGTTTAACCGGAAGAGAGAGAGAAACAACTTTATTTTAGTTTAACCGGAAGAGATTCTGCTTTGCTACCCTGCACTGGGGAAGGTAAGGGAAAATGAAAGAGGGAAAAAATAGCGAAGAGATAAAGCAAAGGCATGAAAAAAATATAGAGGAGGTGGGGAACGTCCGTGAGAAATATAGTCTCTCTAATAGGCCACTCGAACGCCAAAGTATCAAGAGTGCCTTGACCGACTTGTGGGGTGACGACAGTATAGGCCGGCGTTCTAGGACTGTCTGCTCCGAAGGCGGCCGGTCGTCAAGACGGGGCAGCGCGGTCGCCATAGTGACTGCCTGTGTGCGCTGTATCGAGGACAATGACAAAGAACGTGTTCAATAGTTTCCTCGTCACCGCAGTGGTCACACGCAGCACTATCTTCCCTTTTGATGGGGAAAGCAAAGGATTTTGTAAAAGCGATGCCAAGCCACAGACGGTAATGTACCGTTGCCTCTGGTCTGGACAGTTCAGGTGGAGCACGAAGTCGAATACAGGAGTCCAGTCGATGCAGACGTGTGCGCTGGAAACTAGGCGTGTTCCACAACGATTGTGTGGCATCGTTTGCAAGCACTCGAAGTTTCTGTAAAAGTCAGATGGCATCTTAGGATGAGATCGTAAGGAATTCTATAGTAATATGACTGAGAAATTGGTAGTGAATTTGTGATAATTAGTTCTAGGTTTTTGGAATAAGTAGCTGTTGTTGGAAACTCATCGGGTGGACGTGGAGGGAGGAAACTGGCTGCTAGTAATTAAAGTGAATGGACTGAGCAATGAAGATGCGTCTGATGTGTTGCTGCTACGTGTGATAATGCGAACTGCCTGATTTTGACTATGTTGCAGCGGAGATAAATGCGTGGAATACGTGTTCGCCCATGACGATACGCAATATTTAATGTACTGTACGTGTGAATAAAAGCGTAGTAAAGGGATAAGAGTGCTTTCACATTAATAGATATTGCGAAGCTTTAGCATTACTTCTAATACCACAAGCTGTCTATTTAGTTATGGTAAAAACATGCGTATCGAATTTTAGGTGTTTATCAAATGGCATGCCAAGGATTAACGCTGTCAGTTGGATAAAGTGTGCTGGAATCAAAGCTTAACCATGGCGTCCTTGAAATAGGCTTTTGCTTAGACTAGAACATTACAAAGCTATGTTTAGTAGCATGAATGTGTAGTCGGTTAAGTCGACAGGCAGTCACAATATTGGCTGTATTGTGTCTGAGCTTAAACAACATAGACCAGAGGAAAGAATGGTGGTATCGTCTACATATAGGACAGACTCGGATGACTTTAGGCACAGGAGGAGGTCACTAACACATATTAAAGATCAATGAGGTCCCAATATATATCCTTGAGATAGACCATTGTTAGTTGTTTTAGGGTGAGAATAGGTGCCAGAAATTGATACCATATACCCATACGTTACGAGACAGGAAGAGAGCGGTGTGGATCAGAGAGCAAACGGGCATAGCGGATATTCTAGTTGACATTAAGAGAAAGAAATAGAGCTGGGCAGACCATGTAATGCGTAGGGTAGATAACCAGTGGGCAATTAGAGTTACAGAATGGGTGCACAGAGAAGGGAAGCGCAGTCGAGGACGGCAGAAAACTAGGTGGGGTGATGAAGTTAGGAAATTCGCAGGCGCAAGTTGGAATCAGTTAGCGCGAGACAGAGGTAGTTGGAGATCGCAGGGAGAGGCCTTCGTCCTGCAGTGGACATAATAGGCTGATCATGATGATGACCCATACTAGCTATCTCGTAAACAGTAAAGAATTCACGCCAGAAGTGGGCCACTTATACCAATGGAGTCTAATTTAGCAAAAAGTATATCATGAACAAGTGAATCAAACGCCTTTGAAAAATAAATTTTTAAAATTGGCCGCCAACCGACCCTGCGAACGTGAATGTCCAGCGAAGCTGTATCAAACACCACACATGGTCGAGCATTGTATTCACGCTGTTCTCCTGGTGTCTTTAATTTCCATGGTCTACCGATGGCAGTCTTAGAATGAACTGAATGAGTTGCTACACGGGTCTCCCTTTCATGTATTAAAGCGTGGTGACGTCACTCAGTATATATACAGATTGTCCCAGCTATCACGCAGCACGATTTAAAAAAAGAGAAACGGCATTATGTGAAGCCAACCTAGTGCGTATTGTTTCCAGTACAGTGAAGTAGCCGCCAGTATTTTTTTTTCGTTACTGAGATTTAATTAATTATTTGTAATTATTTATTTAACTCGAGAAGTACTGTCCTAATTATCAAAGTGTCAATGAGAAAGTTGTAGAGCAACATTAAAAACTCCCCATACAGCTTTATGTTGCTCAATACGTGCTACATAAATGTGTTTTTCCGAGTGTGAAAGAGGTCCACGAATACACGCAGAATTGCCGCACGACTGGCCGCTCGAGGCACTTTGCGTGGATTCGCGGGCTTCTTTCATGCTCGGAAAAACACATGTTTGATAAGCGTGCCCTGTTTATTTGTGGAACAGCGAGTTGGAAGAGTAATTAGGTTTTCATATTTCCCCATGTCTTTCCTGAAGTCGTTGCAATATTTCTGAATGGGTGGCAATTTTATGATTAGTTGGATCTAGCGACTTAAAAGTTCATGCATTTGTAGAATTTAGTGTTAAAGTTAAGGTGATGAAGTTGGAACCATGGAGCTTATTGCGGTGCATAAATCAATTCATGCCACCTGTGCTCCCCACTGTCGCTTAGTCACACGTTCTGTTTGTTAAGCCAAGAACACTTCCGTCTTGACAGGAAGACAGAACAAGGCTCAGAACAAAGAAGTGCAGCTTGAGTCGTGCTGACCCGTTCCGCTAACATAACTTCACGTGCTCAACGAAAAACGCAAGTAGTTTGTTATTGTCCGTTCGCGGTCATGGACGCATGGTTGACCAGCAAGTACGAGCGCGGGCCTGCGAGAGGCGACGATCGACTCTCAAGCCGCATAAACCAACGTCACCCACTCGGCGCAGTGGACCTCCGGCAAGCCTCTTCTGGCTTACCTCCTTGCCTCTACCCATGCTTTGTCTTAGGCGTATCTCTCTTGTTGACTGTTCTAGTGGATTCTCCTGCATTGTTGAGTAATACACTGTAGCCGACTTCCATGACGTAAACATTGCGTTGACCGTCCTACACACACAATGCGCATGGGACCGGTTCCGACAGCGCGTCGAATGCACAAAGGAGCAGCCAGACAAACGTGTAGGTCACAAAGGTAGCGCATACAATCAGCCGAGGCGTCTCTGGCAGAACGACTCAGGCGTCTCCACTGCCAAAAGAGGAGGTCAAGAGGGGCACTCTCATTACACACCGCTCTTGGTGATAATGAAGCGCCGGTAGGCCGTGGCTATAGCTCTCGCCGCTGGCCTGCTGCTGGTGGGGTGAATTCGTGCGTGCGATGTCGCCGCCGCGCGAGCGCGCGTACCGACAACATTTTGCCTATTCAGCCGGCCGCACTGGCTCGGTGGCTATACGACGTTCTTTGCTGTGCACGAGGTCGCGAGATCACGTGATCGACTCCCGGCCAAGGTGCCCGCGGTGGCCGCATGTCGAGTGGGACAGAATGCCAAGGCGCTCGTGTGCTTAGATTCAGGTGCGAGATAAACAATCACAGGTGGCCAAAATTTACCCCCCCGAGTTCTCCACTTAGGCCTCTCTCAAAACCCTTCAGTTGCTTCGGGGCGGTAAACGACGTCAGTCAACCAACCTTTTGTACACGATAAATGTCGAGTGTTTGAACCGAAATCTGACGTAGTCTGCTTAATTTAACCCTCAACTTCGAAGCTCCAAGAAACAGAGACATTGAAGAGACAGCGTTTCAACTGCCTGTTGCTATAGTTGCGACCAAACTGAACTCGTTTCAGGCGAGCTTTTAGAGTGGGATCACCCAGCGTTGTCATGTTTACTTAACACTGTGCGATCGCTCCGCTTTGAACCCGGCCCGAGTGTGCTCTCTGTGGATACAGGTGAAACCAGACATCTCATGATACGTATTTCAGTCATGGTAATAGCGTGGTTATCAAGCCGCGCAAGATAAAAGTGCCGACGATGGTCGACACTGTGCCCTAAAGACGTGGTATAGGGAGGTTCGTATGATTACTTCTTTACTTGGGAGTACCACCGTTTTCCCCCCTGTCAACCACCTTTTGTCTTTTGGCGCTTTCATTTGTTCTTTTATTATTATAGCCAGCCCTTCAGAGCCTGCTGTCAAGCTTACGTCATGGAACCTACGGAAATGTCTGTTTTTACGCGAAGTTCAGTGCAAGGAAGAGAAATACTTATCTGAGAAACCTATGAGTTCTCGCGAAAGCATTCGCTGTGTTTACACGCCGAGAGAAAGGGAGATACACGCATCACGTTCATCGTTTATTTGGATTAATTGTGAGGATATCCGCAATTTAGAATACGAATCTAATAGTATTTGCTGTTCGATACGTATCCGATTCAAGAATTCACGATTCGAAGCTGTCCCATACTCGTTTCTGTTGCAATAACTTTACAGGGGCAAAGAGCGACGCAAGTTCAGGCTTCTACAAATAATTCTGGCACAGGAGAACCGCAGTCCTTGCCCAGACACACCAGTTCCTGGGCGTAGCTATTGCTTCTGCGCAACAGTTTTCAGTCATTAAATCAGTATTCCTCACTTGATGCAGCCTACGAATTCTTATTGTCTCGATTTATGCAGCACAATTTATTATTTCGTCATTCTCAGCATGTTTGCCTTCCTTTAAAAATGTTATAGTAGTTCTCATAGCTCCTTCAACGAACAAAACACTCAACTACGTGCATGTGGTCACATGGTGCTCCTTTCTTTCATTATTTTCATTCACGCAGTGCACCAGATACAAACGCATTTCACATGTTATTCATGTACGAGCTCCGCATTTGACCTAACATCCAGCTGCATGTTAACCACATTTTGATGCATCAGATAATGTAAACAAGCTTTTTCTTTCCAAACGGACTCCACGCAATTTCAATATTTCACACTGTTTAGAAATTGGAAATACTCGATACTCCAATGGAAGTTCGAAGGTCTTTTTTTTCTCGTATGTTCATATTCGACTCGATTCAGAAAATGTTCGCTATTCGACCACACCTACCGTTTATTCTTGCAGTATCACGAATGTCTCGCAACTGGTATTTAGACGACCTAAGTTGGTGTTTCTCAATTGCAATGACCTTAATAAATTCGTAGTGTGGTGCAGCAAGTGCGCCTCCCTGCGATTTGTGCGTCTGGAATCTGCTTACTGTACAGCGAACCAGTATTGTACTGCGATTATTGTAGAGCGAACGAGTGGGACGCAGCCAAAATATGGAAGTGGGTGGCCCCATATGCTGTGAGGATTGCCCCGAGAGATAAATTCCCGGGCTAGTCTAACCTCTGCGGTGACATATAAAAGATAAATTGATATTATGTGTCCTGAATTTTGACATACAGTTCTTCGGTACGGAAGCGGATTCGGCCCCTTTGTCTACAAGATTTCGTATTCCACACGGTATTTTTATCGTTATTATTATTATTGTGCTGCCAGGATCATCAGATAACTGTTTCAAATATTTATATGAGTCCACAAGTTGGAATATTTCCATGCGAAAGATCGCCATGAAACGTCGCTCTCATTCATCCCAGAGTGCTGAGGGGTGGCTTGCACGAACATTTATTAACGAAAATAATGACGAATTCAAGAACGCGTTCCCATATATATATATATATATATATATATATATATATATAGAGAGAGAGAGAGAGACGACTCCTATTCCGCACTAGAACGCGTTCTTAAATTCGTTATTGTTTTCGTCATTAAATGTGCGTGCAAACCGCCCCAGGAGACAGCATTGCGCGGGATAGTCCCAACGTCCGCGGTGTGTATGAGTGTGTGTGCAAGTATGCGAGCAAGCATACGTGCGTGCGTGTGCGTGTTGGAGTGTGAACGCTCACCTTTACTCACTCCTTAATTTACTCGTCTGCTCTATAGAGCACAACCTCGCGCATGCGACGTCGACGAATTAAGTAATTAAGGTGTTCACAGCTCGCACACTAGGCACGAGTAGCACTCAACGGGCGTTTCGCTAAATGGATCGCTTGTTTCAGGGAAACAGCGGCTTGCTTTTGATCTCTGCTTTCATAATTCCTGCTTCATGGTGCTGTGAAGGTGTTATATGTGATGTTACGCGCCGCTGAGCCCTTCTTATACAATCGGGGAAGCATGTTTTGGCGCTATTAATAACCAGAGGGATTGTATAAACGGAGTAATGATGGGACAGACAAGAACGCACGAATCCTTTCAAGTCAGTAATAAACAGCGTATAGCGCACTTACAACGCAAGCTTCTGCTCATAAAGGAGTCAGTGTCTACGCAAGAATACTAAGTGTTCCAGCAAGCCTCTCGCACACCAGATGAAGTACCCTGGAATTTTTCAAAAGCCAGTTGACCTGAAACTAAGAATGTACTAAACGCTGCTTTGTTTGTTGCTGCTATGTATATACAACAGCCATTTGGGATTGCATGCCTTGCGAATGTAACATCTGCCCTTGACAGAAAAATATATTTCATCCTCCTCACCTCCTCTCCTTAGAGTATAGTCTGCAAATTGAAACACTTCTGTTATCCATTCATATGCCAGCCGAGGATAAATGCTTTCCGCCTCACATGCAGCCAACCAAATACAATTATGCGACTTCCGTTTCGTTCACTGTCTTCTGATACGAGAGCGTTTCTTATTAACGGTGTTTCTAATGCACATTTATTGTGTGATTTCTGCGCTAGACTTGCGTTCACTTTCTTCGTCGTTCCCCCTGCACACTGCTGCACCTACGAAACATAACTAAAACGTGCAGAAAGAGATACGCGGATCCTTCGCACTATTGCGCCAGTACAATCAGAACTTGTGTGCGTCAGCTATGTGGTGCCAGTAAACGATTTTTATTGTGCGTGCGAATTGAAGCACGATTACAGATATATCTCTTGCTTCCCTTCGCGTTCTCTGTAGCACCATCACGAACCGCTCGCCTCGACTCCACTTCTTTCGCGTGCCCACGCTGAATGCTTCGTCCGGCGCGATGTGGCTACTTATGCGCGGTTACCTTTCATTACCTCCAGCTCCTCTACTAAGCGCAAAACCTTCTTCAGCGGTGTGCTGGATGCTGATTTAATCCAATCGGCGTTAGCAGTGCTTGGTGCAGTTGTATAAAATAGTGGCTCTTATCCGGAAGACCTATTATGTAGCAGAGGACGTGGTGGCCGTTAGTCAGCACTGCATAAGCCTCACCAGTTCTAATCTCACTAAGGCCAAAATTCAAGGGGCACTTAGTTATCCCTACGTGGATGAATGCGAAAGCACTGCGACCGCAAAAGGTCGATGGTTCGACTCCCTCCGAAGGTTGTGGGTTCGAGTGCCCTTAATTGACTCTATCTTATTTAACTCTGTCTTAATTAACTTCGTCTTAACTGACGCTAAAGGTCCTGGGTTCCACACCCACCAATGGTCGTGTGTTCAAGTGCCGTAATGAACTATATCTTAATTAAACCTGCTTTAATTAACTTCGCCTTAATTAATTTCGCCTGTTATTCACTATGCCTTAATTAACGTGATCAACTGCATCGATTGGCTCACTTGGGTTCCCTTGACTTCTTGGACCATCGTGTGATCACAACAACGCCGACTACGCCGGATTTTCCGCCTCATGAGCCATATAATGCGTTCGCATTAATAACATTCCAGGCAATGCCTGATAATTCCTCAAAGAGTCCTGCTAAGCTAGCCTCGCTAGAGGGGGTTCGCGTGTTGAACGTTGCCAAGTTGAGTTTCCAATGGCGGCCTGTCCGAATCCAGAGATTCTTAGCACCCTCTGCCGCGTCGCAGGTCTGACCGCCGCCTTGGTCAGGTGCTCCGCAGCCGGGCGACTGAAGGCCGTGGGTTAATTGCTGGGGTCGTGAGGGAGGTAGTGGGCGAATACTGCACCAGGGAGGCCAATTCCTGTTCTGGTGAGGGAGGTCTTCTAGATAAGACAGAACACGGGGTAGGAGTTCTAATCCACAATAAAATAGCCGGAAACATTGATAAATTCTACAGCATTAATAAGAGGGTAGCAGTCGTCGTAATAAAGCTGAATAGGAGGTATAGAATAAAGGTAATACAAACCTACGCTGCAACCTCCGTTTACGATGATGAAGTAATAGGACAGTTTTATGAAGATTTTGAATTAGCAATGAGAAAGGGGTGCAAACTCAGTATAGCGCACTCATGGACGACTACAATGCAAAAGTGGGGGAAAAAGCAGCCTGGGGAACAAGCAATTGGCAACTACGACATCGGTTCTAGGAACACTAGAGGAGAGGTGCTGGTAGAATTCGCGGAAATGAATGGGGTCCGAATAAGGAATACCTTCTTCAGAAAGCACAGTAGCAGGAAGTGGACCTAGAAAAGCCCTAATGAAGAAACAAGAAATGAAATAGATTTCATACTCATACTCTCTGCCGATCACAGCATAGTGCAGGATGTAGAAGTGTTAGGTAGGGTAAACTGCAGTGACCATAGGTTAGTGAGGTCTAGGATTTCTCTCATTCTGAGAAGAAAAATAGTAAACAGGCCAATCTTGACGAAGTAGTGATGATGATGATGATCCTCTGTACAAATGGCGCATACCCACCGTGGGGGATCGGTCAAGAATTGGGCGGTTTGTAGAAAATGGATAAAAAAAAGTTTATAAAAAAAGGTGAGTACTGCTCGTTGTTAAAATTAATTATTATAACTGACTGTTTTAGAAAGGCAGCGGATTCCAATCAAGGATAAAGTTTTGCATGGCACTGCAAACAGTTCTGGGGCTGTACCCCAACGTGGAAGCTCCAAACGAAAGCAAGACGGGGACGTTCATGCTGAGGCCAAGCTTCTTTATACGGACCTCGACCACCTTTTTTCTTACTGAGGAGAATCGTCGGCAAGCAAGGAGAAAATGATCAATAGTTTCTGGTTCGCCGCATTGTATACACAAAGGAGATGCCACCAAGCCAGCCGTATAGCTATAGAAATTTAGTGTCGCAGTAAGGGTAAAAGCGGACGAATTCAGGCTGGTGCTCGCAAACAAACATGCAGCTTTAGAACAGAAAGATGAAGATAGCATAGAGGTAATAAATGAAACCGTAGCTAGGCTGATCTCAGAAGTAGCAATCGAAGTAGGGAGGTAAGGCACCAAGGCAACCAGTAGGCAAGCTCTCCCAAGTAACAAATGACCTAATAAAGAAACGACAAAGCATGAAAGTGCCCAACTCAAGAGATCAGATAGAATTCGCTGAACTGTCAAAACTGATCAACAAGAAGAAAGTAAGGGATATTCGATATTATAACGTGGAAAAGATTGAGGAAGCAGTAAAATGTGGACGCAGCACGAAGTCAGTGAGAAGAAAACTTGGCATAGGACAAGGCAAGATGTATGCACTGAAAGATAAGCAGGGTAATATCATCAGCAATTTCGATGATGCAGTAAACACATCAAAAGAATTATACAGGGTGATCAAAGTTAAGTTGACAGGCTTTTTTTTTTTTTTAATTAGGCGCTGAGACGTACTTGAGGACCACCTCTACAGTAGGGTTCTGTGGCGAGGGGGACAGCAAAGTGAGATGATAATTATCACTGTTAGCAGTGCAAAACAAAAATAGAATAATTAGCTTTTGACTGGCTGAGTAAGCAGGCACATTTGTATTGAAAAGTTAGAGGCAGTCGTGTTTCTACAAAGTTTCACTTGGCAGAATTCTTCTAGCGTATCCGTGCTTTGAGATATTGAACCTTGAAGTTTAATAGCCGTTCGCATGATTACGCATGCAAGACAGTGACGACCGGCGCAAAGCTCCTCCCTTATGTGACGGGTCCTTTTGCGTACGGCGTTTAGTCTGACAACGGGGAGCAGGCATAGGCAAAAATGATAACTGCCCCCTTTTCACTCTCGGCTGGCGTAATCGCGAAGCGCAGAAGTCGGAACCGCTATCAAAACACGGTACCGCGCAGCCTGTAACGATGGTAGCTTCTGTTATACCGAGATAAGGCAGGAGCTTTGCGCCGGTTGTCACTGTCTTGCGTGCGTAATCATGCGAACGGCTATTAAACTTCGCAGTTCGAGATTACTTTCAAAAGTGTGCATACGCAATTTCTCGCGCCTTCAAGCGTACCAGAGGGCTGGAAGAATTCGAACATTATAATAATAAATAAGAAGCAAGACGTTAAAGAATTGAACTATTATAGGCCCATTAGCTTGCTTTAAGTATTGTATAAAATATTCACCAAGATAATTTACGACAGAATTATGGTAAGACATGACTTCAATCAACCAAGAGAACAGGCTGTGTTCAGGAAGAAATATTCTACAATGAATTATATCCATGTCATCCATCAGGTAATCGAGAAATCTGTGGGGTACAATCAACCTCGCTGTATGGCTTTCATAGATTATGAAAAAAAGCATTTGATTCAGTAGAGACACCAGCAGTCATAAAGGCATTACGTAATCAAGGTGTACAGGAGGCATACGTGAATATCCTGGGAAATATCTACAAAGATTCCACGGCTACCTTGGTTCTTCACAAGAAAAGCAGAAATTTACCTATGAAGAAAGGGGTCAAATAAAGAAACACAATCGCTCCAATGCTATTCACTGCATGCTTAGAGGAAGTATTCAAGCTGTTAGACTAAGAAGGCTTAGGAGTGAGGATCAACGGCGAATATCTCAGCAACCTTTGGTTTGCAGATGGCATTGTCCTGTAAAGCAACCCTGGGGACGTAGTTACAACAAATGATTGAGGACCTTAAACAACCGAGAAAGTGTAAGAGTGGGGTTGAAGATTATTATGCAGAAGACAAAAAAATTTTGTCGGCCCTTCGACTCCGTGAAGATGGTTAACTAGCGAAGCTGAAACGTGCGGCCCCGGTGTTTATCACTGGGTTAATCCCGAGGGTTCATTAATATATTTCTCAATCACGAAGTTACACACATTTTCGGCTGCGACGGAGAGAATGACGTCACTGACGGTATGTGCACAGTTCGCCATTGTCGCTTGCGTTCGATGTCTCGAGTTTGCTCGGCGGCGTGGTTAGCAGCATGCGCCCACCATTGCCGCTTGCGATTCTTCGAAATATAAATTGCTTCAAAATTAAATATTTCCTTTGCGTAAGACAATGAATGGCTCATACCCCCTTAAGCAATGGCTCACACCGCGGCCTCTCCATTACGACGACAGAACAGAAGTGAAATTCCGCGCTGGAATGATGAGCGGCAACGCAGCCAGCTGCGGAAGAAGACGACGACGCTCGAGCCAATGCTGATGATGATAGTTTTTTGTACACAGGCGATTTCGGCTAGCCATATACGATTTCGCCTACACATATAAAGCTTCGCTTTAGTAATGTTCAATAGTCTGACAAGGCAATAGAATTCAGGATCTCCAGTCAGCCTCTGGAGTCTATACATGAGTACATTGTTTCATCTGTTCGCTTCTTGCTGTCTGCTGCCTTCTGGTAATTATCACAGTAAATGTTTCGTAAACTTCACAACTAAAGCCGACGGACCTACCCTGTTTCATGAATAAGGTATTGTTATATAAATTTTATATTAAGTATAGATATACCATGAGATATTAATATTATTCTTTATTACATTACTAGCAATACGACAGGGAACCTGATCAGGAAGTAACACAACATAATAGCGAGGCCTACCCAGTGGATGGTTGTATGCGAGAGTGTGGGGACTACAAGTTAACGAAAGACCATGAGAGCACCAAGAGTAGGCGGCTGTTTCATACCAATGACAGCATGTCATGACCTATCATTTATGTTCGTCATACACTCTTGTTATACTATGCCAATTTTGGTACCTACAAAGTTAACGAAACGACCATCAGAGCACCAAGACATATGCGGCTGTTTCGTGTCCTACATGACACGCATGTCATGACCTATCATTTACGTTCGTCATACACTCTTGTCATACTATGCCAATTTTGGTACCTACAAAGATAACGAAACGATCATAAGAGCACCAAGACGTATTCCGCTGTTTCATGATCTACATGGCACACATGTCATGACGTATCATTTATGTTCGTCATACACCCTTGTCCTACTATGCCAATTTTGGTACATACCAACTTAACGAAACGACCATGAGAGCACCAAGACGTAGGCGGCTAGATAGATAGATAGATAGATAGATAGATAGATAGATAGATAGATAGATAGATAGATAGATAGATAGATAGATAGATAGATAGATAGATAGATAGATAGATAGATAGATAGATAGATAGATAGATAGATAGATAGATAGATAGATAGATAGATAGATAGATAGATAGATAGATAGATAGATAGATAGATAGATAGATAGATAGATAGATAGATAGATAGATAGTGGCCCTATAGATAAGATAGATAGATAGATATGCAAGTAGATAGATAGATAGATAGATAGATAGATACTCTCGAACTGGCAAATGTTCGCCAAGAAATGCTTCGCATTCAAAAATGGGTTGTAGTGCTTACGGCAATCATTACCAAATCCTTACTGGGAGCTTACCATTGTCGTTAAAAAGAAAAGTATACAGTCACTGCATTCTACCGGTGCTGTGGGTCAGAAACTTGGAGGTGAACAAAGAAGCTCAAGAACAAGTTAAGGACCGCGCAAAGAGCGATGGAACGAAAAGTGTTAGGCATAACGTTAAGAGACATTGAAAGCCCGGCCCACGCGGCGCTTGCCAAAAACAATCTCGGATATTGGGTAGTTCAACTTGCCGCATCATCTGTGGCTTTCGTTTGTCCTTTTCTTTCCATTTTAGCTACCTGCCTTTATTTCTTTTTTGAAACCAAGCAATACCCTCCTTTAATTTTGGGCGAAGAATAATTGTTGCCGCTGTGCAGGCAGTTAAATTACGCATTTTTGCACTGATTTCTGCATTATTCCTCTAATATTCTACCCATACGGCGCTGTCGCGACCGCCGCATGGCCCGAGTACATATCACGATTTCTGCGATCATAGCTTTGTTCTTGCCTAGATCATCTGTCTTTCTGTGCGCAAAGTTTACTATCTGTGACTGCGCAACATGTTTATTTGTCTTGTTTGACGCATTATATACAGTGATGTTTGCTTAAATACGTAGATTTATTGCAGACTTACACGTATATTTAAATATCTTGTTGAGAGGTTTTGTGTATACAAGCAGTGAACTTTGTTTCCAGAGACTCTTTTACCTTTAACGAGTTGTATCTTCGCATTTGTAGATTCCATTCTATCTTCGCGTTTCTAATGTATATTTTGCATAACTCCTACTTTTTATTTGTACTCACTGTTGCGAGTATAATATCGATGTAATTACAATACACGACCGGTAACAGCTGCTCCTGCGCAATCTATTGTAACGAGGGACAGCGTCATTGAGGTTTTTTCCTGACCGTTGCATATGTGCAAAAATGTAAACAAAGTTCTTCAATGACAAAGATTTATCAAAATATTTGTCCTCAACTTATTCATTTCATGGCCTTTACCTTTTTCATATCAGCTGCATGCACTGCTTTGCTGGTTTCGAACTGATGTAGCTGTAAAGTTCGTGTGATATTTTCTTTACTTATTAAATAGACAAAAAATAAAAAGCGCGGAAGAATTGATATCAGTCATTTCTGCCACTATTTTTAGGAGATACGAATGTATTATGTTATGAAGAAATACATATTTTAGTTGACAGTGCGTAGCGTTCAATAATTCGTTGGCAGCATCTAATATACAATGGTATTGGCAATGGCAATGCAGGTGTTATTCATGTATTTGATCCCTCGACAAATTCTATAAGGAGGAGAACGCGCTGCAACCTTAGCCCCCCCCCCCCTTCCGCGAACAAAATTTCTGGCTACGCCACTGCTGGACAGGCCATGTAACGCCTAGAGTATATAACCGGTGGGCCATTAGTCTTACAGAATGCGTGCCAAGGGAAAGTAAGCGCAGTCGAGGATGACAGATAACTAGGTGGGGGCATGAAATTAGGAAATTTGCAGGCGCAAGCTTGAATCAGCTAGCGCAATACAGGGGTAAGTGGAGATCGCAGGGAGAGGCCTTCGTCCTGCAGTGTACACAGGACAAATAGGATGATGATAAAATGCTGTGAGTCAACGGTCTTCTGTTTATTTCAGCGAGCGTGCCACCCACCACAACTGCCGTGCGCGGTGATTATGAGTATGTACAGACGAAAAAGGTGTATAGTGTACACGCAGCACTTACAATTATATACATTTCTTCTAATACGAACGCATGACAGTTCTTTGGAGTCTCTTTCGCTGATACTGGATACATATATGCATAGTCGAGTTCCATAAACACGTTGATGGTTGTTTCGACTTCACCTTTAACGAGTCAGAGTCTATATAAAAATGTACCCGTGCATTTTAGTGAACAAACGGATGTCATTATTTCGAACTTGGACTGGTCTAGCTGAAACACGTCGGATCGCTTTTTCAAGCTCTACTGGTGGCGCCAAAATCTATTACGTTGAAACAAGCGTAGAAATGCACTATAAGCGTTGGCATCACAGAACACCTCAGAAAATGTTTTGTCCAACTAAAGTGTGGCAGCGTCGGTGTGCCAGGCAGGCTAGGTCCAGCTAATTTGTCGGTCGTCAATAGGCAGGCCCGTTTCGGGCACAGTCGGCACGAAAGAATACGTGACCGCCGAAGACGACGTTAGAATGCTATTGACGTGCTACTGACCGACGAAGCCAACACTCATTTTTCACCATTCACACACCAGCTCCGCATCGTGAAGGACTCGAAATACTTGTCTCCTCTATGTCCAATGTCCTCGCGGGAAAAAAATGTCACTTCCGCTTGTGTGCGCGGCCATTTTGCGTTTAAGTCCGTCTATTAGCACTTCACGTTCTGTATGAAATTCAGTAGACCCTAACGAATAATGGTCAATGTGACCACGAGTTTGATCTTGTAGACAAATCGATGACGCGATAAGTCCTGTCTTGTGCCACCCCGCCGAGAGAGAGAGACAGAAGGGGAAAGGCAGGAAGGTTAACCAGAGGGGAAGCTCCGGTTTGCTACCCTACGGTGGGGAAAGAGGGGAGGTAAAGGGACAGGAAAGTAGAGGGAGAGGGAGCACAAATAAACAATCACAGTCGGTCACTGCCACCGCATACTGTATGACCCTGTGCGGATACGATGGAGGAGGGCGGCTTCGGTTTCGTTGGGTCCCTTACTCCCGTATTCAGAAATGCGCCATAAGTTGAAACCTATGCTCGACTTGATCTAGACGACGCCTGACGCAACGAGCATCTTTGGCACGTTCATGCCAGGAGTCATCTAGATCAAGTCAAGCTTGGGCTTTGGGTTAAGGCCCATTTCTTAGAACGGGGATTAGTCACACAAGGTCGGTACGGTTTTACACCATAAAAGGTGTAAGTGGGCCAACACAGCCTGCACTGGTTGAAGTCATTAAAGCTGCCTCTGTATGAAAGAAACAAGAAAATAATAAACTGCAATACCGCAATCGGAGAAAGACTCGTTTCAGGAATTACGCCGACCGCTGCGCTACATTTCTCGGCCGCCTCTAATCTATATCGTATACCATACTTTCAGATGTTACCAGAATAGGTATAACGAATAAACCGGCTAATTAAGTGCAGCTTTATTATGGCTTACAGTAAAATGTGTATCGAGCAGTGCAGTGATGAATTCAAGTAATTATTTTTCAAATTACTGTTCAACTTACACAACCATAAGAAGCAAGCAGATAACGAAGCCAAGGACATCATAGCAGTAATTATTTGTAGTTTCCTTAATTGAAATGTACAAATGCTAAGCTAAAGGGAAATAAAAGTGCACGAAAAACAACTTTAGCTGCTGGCTTCACAAGGTTGTGGCGAACAAAAATCGGGCCCCTCACTTCACATTCTCCTTGCTCAACTTGCCATGCACTTAATATGGACGAGTAAATATTTTCTGGTCTCCCGAAACCACAATGTAAGCGTCGTACTCACCTTGTACTTGACCAACTTCACACATCCCTGTGACTGTTGTTCGCGGCCCGCATCGATGAAATCAAAGGACCATATCAACTGCATCTAGCGCTACGGCTAATGCAATATCAGACTACTTCCTATAGCGCGGAGTCAGAATCCCGCTAAGCTGTGCAAGATGAAACAATGTTCGCCGCGTACTCGCTCAAATGCATTGCAAAATTTTGAACCAGAATCCCAAGTACTGCTGCAAGTAATCTCTTCCGCCTAACGGCCGCATTCAAAACCGCTGAAGGCTCCTATACGATTTAGATTTCTTATAACGCGATTAGGCAGTCGTTCCTAATCACCGGCTGCTTACAATCATTGCGATAAATTGCAGCTGTTGACCATAGAGCGGACCTGTGGCCTTTTCTAATATTAATCTAAAGGCAGCCGCTAGTGCGCTATTCTTAGAGCAGTGTCTATATTTCGCGTTTCCCGAGCTGAAAACATGTTACCGATTGCGTATAACAGGTTGAAGAGGCAACCTAATAGAACAATCTTTCATTAATAGTTCGGCTTGAGACGTGTGCATTGTAGTAGGCTTTGCTTGAAACTACTTAAATAGTATAAACTGTCAAAAAAAGAAAGAAACAAGGAAAAAGAAATACGAAAAAAAAAAAACGCAAGTACATTTTGAAGTACTCACTTTCGATAACGTCTTGCGGTAAAGCAGTGCACACAGGTACATCGCCTGTACGTGGTCCCATTCGCTTGAAAAAGTTAATGCTGGTATATAACTTACCTTAGAATATAATGTTGTGTACGCGGAGAAGGCATAAATCAATGAAGCAAGCAAGCAATCAGAGTTTATTGCAACAAGTGGCTTACATATGTTGATTATTACCGAGTTGAATTTCAGAACACACAAGCGTGTGTGTGTGTGTGTGTGTGTGTGTGTGTGTGTGTGTGTGTGTGTGTGTGTGTGTGTGTGTGTGTGTGTGTGTGTGTGTGTGTGTGTGTGTGTGTGTGTGTGTGTGTGTGTGTGTGTGGTTCAGAAATTAGCGTAGCTTGCACTAGAGGCGCAATGCTAAAGCGACAGTGGAGCTGATGGGTACCTAGCTAGTCCTGGCTTTTGGGCTAGGCTAAACACTACCAAGACACACCCAGCACTTCCGGAATTTATTCATTATTGATCGATTATCAATTAGCTGTTGATTGGCTATCACCACGTATTTGGGCTAGGCTAAGCACTACCAAGTCATCTCCAGCATTTCCCGGAATTTATTATTTGTCGACTATCGATGAGCTATTGAATGGCTATCCTAAGATTTGGGCCACGTATTTGAGCTAGGCTAAGCACTACCAACTCATCCCCAGCATTTTCCGGAATTTATTGATTATTAATCGATTACAGATAAGCTAATGATTGTCTATTGATGGGCTATCGCAAGGTATTGGCCTACGTATTTGGGCTAGGCTAAGCACTACCAAGCCATCCCCAGCAGTTTCCGGAATTTCCTGATTTATCGATTATCAATTAGCTACTGATTGGCTATCGATGACTGACTAAGCTTTAGTATTGCCAACCATGCTTATCTAGACTTAGCCAGGCTCAGATTCGCTAGTTCACAGGGGTATGTGCCATTGCGCTAGGACCCTTTCTGCACTACCGCCAGGATCGGCCCACATTTTCTGTTAACGCGCCACGGACTTACGGTCGGCTTAAATCGCTCCGCTTGTTAAAATAATAATAAGACGCGTAATCATAGCAACATGTATTATAGAATTCGATAATGCCACAATAGTACTGGCAATGCAATGGCAACACTAGGCATGTAATAGCAAATATATAACCACAATGTCCACGAAAGCAATAGGCGCTTGGCTACCATTCCGAGGTATGCCATAAAAAGGTCGTTTAGTGTTGCGCGTGTAAATGATTGACAGCCGTTTATGCTTTATCTTGAGGCAATGAGTCATAGAGAAGTGTCAGTGTCAATTAATGAAACTGCTCCACAGCTTGTTTCGATAACCGTGACCTGAGGTTGTGCAGGCGTGGATTGAGCGCTTCGATGCGTCTGGCGATACATGGCTACAATTCCGTTTCTTCGGTAGGTGCATGCCGGTTTTAAATGCGAATGCCACGCCGAGCACTAATGGAACCGTATAACACTACAGATTTCCGCAACTACATAGACCCCACTCCTGTATGCTCATCAATTTCGGCACCATTGTAACCTTTCAAGGACTCAAGTTACGATTGGAGCGAAGAATAGTGAATGTCGAAAGAACAGAATGGAAGTTGAACTAGTGAAATAAACTGCAGCAGAACTGATAGTTGGGCGAGTTGGTATCGTGTCCGTGTCGATTGTGTGCGCAAAAAGATTTCAATATGAATCAATAGTGAAATAAACGCTGTGTATAAGGACTGTACCCGACTGAGAACCATTGGCCCGTACATAGTTGTCTCGTGTCGACCTCGTCGGTTTGCTGACCAAGGATCACGCCGCTGCATCCGAGGTTGTAGGCTCGAATCCAAGAAGCCAGGTCGCCTCGTTCCGGGTGCGAACTAGATGACCCAAGTGAGCTCGCACCTCCACACTTGCTCGAAGACCTTGAATGACGTGCTTTGGATGCATATTAATCACAAGACAGAAGTTCACGCTGCCAAAACAGCTCGAAGGCACTCGCAAAAAAGCTTGAAATAAAAGGAAGGAAAAAAAAAGAAGAAAGTAAATGAATTAACAAATTAAAGTAAAGCAAACAGAGAGATAACTTTATTGCGCCTAGGTCCGGGCCGAAGTGACGTAGAAAGAGAAATAAGAAGTTACGACGTCATATATGCTACACGTAGGTCTAGTGAACGACTGGTAAAACATGCTCGAGGAAGAGGAAGAGGAAAAGGACGGCGTCTCTTACTCACTCAAATCGTGTCCTTGCATTGGTGAGTCGGCGTTAGTGAATTCTGACGAACCACGTCGCATTAGGAGCGGCGAAGACGTCTTCAGTGAAGTCTCGTAGTATTCTCGCCACTTATCATTTGCACTCCAAAAGATGCCTGGTTGTTCTCTATGCACTCCAGAGCACCTGATGAAGTACAATTAACTGGTGGCTGGGCCGCACACAAACCGATGTCGCCGTAGCGTTGTAGAGCCTTTTTTTCCTCGTTTTTATTTTCCTGTATAAGTACCATAACTGCCTGCGACCGTCATGCGGTATACAAACTTTACTGCTAAGCTGAAGAGGTGAAACTGATGCGAAAATCTAAACTGTCGATCAGCTTTCTCACTTTTGTTAGTACCTCGTTATCATCGTTTCTGCTTACTGTATTACTTCCCCATTTGTCTAATTTCCTTATCACGCCCTCCATCTCAATCTAATAAAATGCCCACCAGCCCCGCAGGTAGCAATGATGATGATATCTTCAACACACTTTATTCGCAGTTTCCTTCGCCGCGGGTGGATTTACAGTCGCCACTGGGCACCGTCTCGACTTCAACCACAGTCTCTACACTCCCTAGCCTCACCCGAACGAACCGGACTTAAGGCCGAAATCTTTGCTGTATGGCTCGATGAACTACGGCACGTTTTGTGTGTGCGGCGTCATTTTTTTTTTTCTCCTCCAGTAGGCGATGAGCTGACGTCCAACGGATTAGACTCGAGTGTTCGCTCCATCTCCAATTGGTTCCCTGTAAGAATAAAACTCACGTGCACGGCGGCGGGCCTCTTCTCTCCTTGTAGCGTGGTCACTGGACAAAGCTAAAAACAAATAGGCACTACACGAAGAAACACAAGAGAGCGCACGTATCGCGCGCCATACGGACGACCTTGACTGGGGCAGCTGGTTTTGCCCGTGGTCGCCTGCTTGCACGGATGTAACACGCCCGTGGTCGTCTCTCCTCTGGCTGCTCACCCGTTTTGTGAGGCGGCCAACTCCACCTGCTCGGCTGGAGACAAGATGGTCGGCGGTAAACTACGCCCGCTCTCAGCGGTAGCCAGTGTATTAATGCTGCTTCGAAACAAAGAGACCGCGCTGCTGTATAAACCGATGTAAGATTTCGAGCCTGGTACCACGAAATCGCCAATTCACTATACCTGTGCCCTGTGCGGCAGCCGAACGATCACTCAAATTCAAGTCCACGAGTGCCGACAGAAGCAACAAAGCGTTCCCAAGCAATGGCGCTGTATAGAGGTGCAGAGTTCACACATTTGATTACACCGGCGTCGCATGCGTGCATAAACGAAACGGTCTGCAACAAGACACGAGCTGCACAAATTCTAAAGGAGAAGCCCAGGCCTCGCGAAAACGGCGTCTCTGTGGGCGCATTGTGAAAGCTGGACGGACATAACCTAAGCAGCTTCAGCATCCCGTTTCTGCTGAAATCAATGGACATCGCCGACTCTTACCTCATTACACAGCCCGGTGGCAAGTGTACTGCGGATTCATTGCACCATGAGCGCAACGACAAATGGACTACAGGTGACATGTTGGCGTCGACGCCGATCGCACGCATGGCAGAAACTAGCGTAAGTCCTTACACGAGCAAAAAAAAAAAAAAAATGATTCGACGTTCCGGCAGCTGCTTTGCACCCGCTGACCACGTGAACGAAGTTAAATTGGACGCCGACGCAACAACTGCGCGAATGAAGAGGAACCTGCTTCGGTACGGAAAGATCCAAGCGCCCCTCTGTACAAAGCACCTGCGACCTTCGGGAAAACAGAAAAAGTCAGCCGTAGCAATGAAAACTAAAGCGTTCCGTGCATTCAGAGTCGAACCTCAATTTCCCCTGCATGTCAAGAACAGCTGGAATCACGAGGCACAGTCGAGCGAAGCGGAGGGCGGCGGCCTCACTTCTGTTGCTGTCGCAACCGTTTTGCGTGCGTACTGACAGGCGAAATAAAAAGGCGTCCCACGTAGAAAACCAAAGAAAAATGTCGGACGTGCGAGTAGCGGACGCAGATGGACAATTCTTTGCGCTCAATCTCTCTGGCGGGATTAAGTCAAAATTCAGCTCATCAGAAGCTCGATGAATGGAACGGTGGCGTCAGACAGGCCTATGGGCGTCCGCCCATCTGTAGTAAGGTATTCCCTACATAGTACCGGTTGTTAACGCGCTTAATACTGTACACTCTACAAAATAAAACAAAATAGTCAGGACCTTTTAGCGGATATCTCAAACCCATATGCGACGCATCTGACATTGTCTCAGTGGACCGCCATAACACAACCTACCGGATAGAAAAGTGAAATGCAGAGCCAACTCGACTCACAGCCAGGAAGTGAATGGCAAACACAATTTCCTTAGGACACACAACAGATTGATACGTGAAAATCAGAACCAACCGTTCGAATATATCAGTGACATGTCCATAGAAGGCGGAAGCTACTAACGAGCGAAAATATTCGCGCGCGCCTTCCGCCTGGAAGTACAGCAAACCCTAGGTCCATACGTACCAAAGGCAACCAGAATCGCAGTAACCGCACTTTCTCCTGGCCAACGGTGGGGGAAGAAAAACAAGATTGCAGTAAAGCCTTGAACGTTCCTAAAACGTTAGGAAATGTCGTGCCAAAGCGCTGCTGTTCCAACAACGCCGCGGGCGTTGCCACCTGGAGACCACGGGCGACAGTCGAGGGGCACCGCCTCCTTCCCTGCTGACCGAAGGACAGAGGGAACGGAATAGAGAGGGGAAAAAAAAGAAAGACAGAAGGAAAAGGAGCAGAATAGAAGGAAAACATAAAATCAAAGGAGGAACTAGAGGCAACAACGATTGTTAGTACAGAGGAGTGGGAGAGAAGAGAGACGTAAGGGTGAGAGGAGGAGCAAGAGCACATCCGTGTGATGTCGACGATGGATGAACGATCACCTGTCACTTACGTAACGCCGTCGCTGCGCATGCGTCGAGAGCGTGCAGATGGCGCCGAGGAAACGGCACACGCAGCCGGCCGTCCAAAGCGCAATAGCAGCCCTCAACCTCCTTCCACTCGCCCTCTTTCCCTCACAGTGTCGTCTAGATTAGAAGAAGCCGCTCGGCACACCTCCCTCCTCCAGACTTCCGCATTTCGCAGTCACTTACACCGCCTCTGGAGTCTGCCGCCGAAAATGGTTACCGCGATGATCACACGCGCGTCATACCGGTCGTAGCTAGAGCTGGACGCACTCGTGAGCGCATAAGGTGCCCGTCGCCGACTCTGGGCAGCTTTGTCTGAGGCCTAGGAAGAAGAAGAAGAAGAAGCAAGAGACGGGGCGAACGGCCGACCACGCGCGACCTCAAGACGCTGTTGTCCTGTTACAGCAGAACTCGACACGCCGCCAGCTCCTTACGACGTCACGCTGCAGCGCGTTTTAGTTATTGCGCGGAACGCTGCCGCCGTTCCCGGGCGAGTTTCCGCCGGAACGCATGGAAGAAGAGATCGCGGAATTCCAACGGTGCCGCGGCTACGAAAGAAGTAATCCAACGCTTCTTTAGCGGACAAAGAAAGAAAAAAAAAATATTGAGCACGTGACATTCGTTGCAGATTAGTAATGCCAATCGGAGGAGACGATCCTTATAACAGCCTCTAGCATACACGAAGATCTTTACTACGAGTAATCACACGTACAGTAATCCTGGAATAACAAGTACCTTGTTAGTCTTGCACAATTCGAGCGCAGGCCCCGCGTCTTTAAACACAAGGTCATTAAACCTATCTATTTCTTACGCTATTCCATCCTCTTCTCCATCATTGGGCCCTCGGCTGTTCTCCTTTGAGATCAAATCTTACCCATGCTTAACTACCGCTAAATCACCATTTATCAGTAGGCTGACTAAATACTCTCATGCCCCTCCATACAACCTCGCAAGCACTCGCACGCGGTCATACACGCGCACACACCCCTGCTAGGATATGACCTGGCCTGAAATGGATGAGGAAAAGGAGGAGAGGCGCAGAGGGAAACGGTAAGCAGAGGCGTTTTCTGCCTAAGAAGCTCCCAGTGCGAAGATGTCAGCAAGAAGATGCCGACAAGAAGGTCGCACCCTGTTGTGTTCACCGGGCATTCCACGTGGCTTTAACATCGGCAGCATCGGGCCCAGCGGTCGCGTATTACACGCACACGGGTTGCGACCTCTCTCCGGTCCGACTGTATTTGCACACAATGTAAACGCCGTCGCCGCGCGATCAGCGGCGCGTGGTTCGCGCCGTCACGGCCCCGCGATCACCCGATATGGATTTCGGCATCGCCACCGCTTGTACCTACATGCCTCCGGACAAGCAAGCACAGTGTAGCGTGAAAGCCCCGCCACTGCTGCTACTGTTGCTACTGCAATCGGACGTGGACGAAAACCACACGTACCGCTCTACAAGAGAACGCGGGGAGAAAAACGGTTCCGGCTCGAAAAGGTGCTCGAATATTGGCTACGGGAGGATCGTTAGTGGGCAGGATGTGCACGCAACGCCGTTCAGCCAATAAAGTCAACAGAAAGAAAGAAAGGAAGAAAAAGAGAGAGAAGAGAGGTGAGGGGGATCAGGATGTATTGTTGCAGCGCGCCCGCACAGTAGTGTACACATCTATGCGACGGGCAAGCGACCATCCGTTGCGTTTCGGTCACCCAACGAACGCGTGCCAAGATAATTAGCCGGCGTCGATTAATTGCGAGTGGCAGCCCATTGTTGTTTCTTTCGCTTTCTTATTTTCTTGCCTGCGTGTTGCGATGTCGTAACTGAGACCACGCCGTTTGCCCGCGGCGCTATGCAAATGAGCAGTGAGTGGGAAAACAAGCTGGAGGAAATCGCAACGCCACATTCCTCGGAACTCTCGCGCACAGATTGTTCTGTTGGAACAGGTCAAGCATCACGTACAGGAAGGACTCATCTCGCAAGAGAGGTTGATTTCCGATCAACACGACCACGTAAGACTTAAGACAAAACTGTAACAAGTGTGTACGTTATACTAATGACCACGCGTCAAGACAGTGGAAAAAGAGAACCTGCAGGCTCTGCAGCCTGTGGGGTGCCGAGCGATTGTGTTGGAATGACCACTTTGTGTGAAGTGAACGACGTTCTAGATGCGGTGCCATCCAAACTTGTCAAGTACACTAACCCATTTGTTCAATAGGCAGGTCATCTACTGAAGATTTCTTCGAAGTGAATTTATATGATAGATAGCTACTTCACACTATACCGTTTATAACTGTATAAAACCATGGCTTACAGTTCAGTTACCTATTAGCTACAGGACATCTTTAGACTGCGCACAGACAAAGGGAAGAATCTAAACGGAGGCAAAGTGATTAACAGTGATAGAACAATGACTGTCGCTTGCTTTAGCGACATTCCTTGTACGGCCACTGTTAATCACTTCGAAGTTGCCATCTTCCTGTGAACCGCTCCCTCGTAAACGAAGGCAAAGTTATACGTAATAAAATGTCTGGCTAAATCTATTTTATATGATTGCACAATTGACAATCGTTCCAATGTTCTCTCAGCTGGCAAAGCCTCCAAGGATTTCCCGGTGGGCCGCGGCACGCGAGGAGCCGGTGTCACGCGATTTCCCGATTCATTTCAGTCGCGCCGAGCCCGCCATGACGCAGCACGAACGAGTACGGCGCGTCATTACGAGAGGTGATGAGTGAAACAAAACAGCGCCAAAATCAGCGCGCTTTGTCTCCGCGAAGGCATTCGGAAGCTGACAGAAGAATAAGCATCGTGTGCTATTCTCACTCCTTCTAGTGGCGTGACCAAGATGAACGAGCGGTTAACGAGCGAATCGTGTCTGCTACCACAGAACGCAAAACGGACTTGTTCGTTCTGGTCATGTATCTGCTAGCACGGGTGCTCTTGAGAAAGAAGCCCACAGCTGCCAGTGTATATAAGTGTGCTTTGAGAAAGAATAAGGCTTCGGGCTCGGCTTTAGCGGAGCAGCTTCCTCTTTTTTCCCCCTTCGATCTCTAGCAAGCCCACGATGCCAACATCGGCGTCTGCCGATGGTGCCGATATGGTCCACTCTCAGCAATGATTGGTTCTATCCATTCCAGTTTTATGCCTTTGTGAGCCTTGTCTGAATCGCATGCGATATCTTTAACAGCACTGTACTACTCTCACGAGCACGACCAATTTTGTTAATCTGGAAACTGTGACCAACTGATAGCTTCCGGAGCCTACATCTTGGCCATGCTCGCGAACGCGAAGGCCGAGCGCCACCGGCTAAATTTAGATCCCCCTCTTACAGTGTGGGAAACATGCGTGCATCAAAGCCATCCGGTCTACTGGACGGACCAACGGAATACTGCTACTCGTACTAGCATTAGTACCTTGCAGGAAAAGCTAGTTGGCAACTTTCTGGATGCCTTATCGTTGGTGCGACAAACGTTGGATCAGGTGGATTTTTTACGCTCATATGCTTCGCTCTTCAATCGCGCACCGAACTTGTGGGATGCTACTATGAAATCAGGGTCGCCACAGGTGGGCGTCGAACCAGCAACAAACAGCAACATTCGGCGCGGCCGATAAATGGGTGATAGAGGGAGCGGGTTGAGATCGAGACCAGCGGCGGCGGAGGCGGTCGTGGACGGGATTCTGTATTGGCGCGCGCGTTTCTCTCTCCTTTTTTTTATTTTTTTTTTTTTTCTCACGGCAGCGCAGCCACGCCGTCTCGAGACTGCGCCTTCATCACCGGCGGCCAGGAGGAGAGAGAGACGGTGGTTGGTGGCTGCCGACTGGCACAAAGGGAGTCGACGACGAACGGAAAAAGCGATGCAGCGCCAAGCCAGACAGGGAGGAGAGAATGGCGGCGAGGGTCTGGGCCGGTCTGGCACCTCGGGGCGGCGAGCGTGTGTGTGTGTGTGTATGTGTGTGCGTGCAGCTACAGCGACGGGGCCAGCATCCCAGACGGCCTGACCTCGGCGCCTTGGACGCCTTCCCAGAAGACGGCAATGGCGGCACGAACGGGTTAAAATAGGACCGACGGCGCGGGGTGCCCACGCCGCCGCCGCCGCCGACGACGACGACCGGAGCAGAGAGTGAGACGGCAAGCGACGGCACCACAGCGATGAAGGGCAAGAAGAACAAGAATAATATTGAGATGACGGCGCAGTGGCCATCTTCTTCGCACAAGGTGGCTCTGGCGAGCAGCACATATAGCAAGGAGTCTCTGGGCATTATTAAAAGTGAACCGCATGTGTCGCCTGACCACGCTCTTGCGCACTCTTGAGGACGTACAAGACGTCTCCAAGTTCCGTTTCATGTTCGTATGAGCAGCGCAGGAAGAATGCGTTAAAAATGTAACTCGGGTGGGTTTTACACAAGAAGTGCGAATGGCCGCTTCCGTTATAAGCTTTGCGAGAGATCGCTGCCATTGCTTTCGATGACTAGTAGCCGGAGGTAACCTGCCACTTCGATCGCATGATCACCGCCGCCTTTGGTCAACGCGTGGTCACTCTACATTTCCGGACACTGCGCGTGCCATCATAATACAGCAGCGGCATATCTCAAATCGGAACGAGGTTGAATTCGACAAAGAGGCACCTCCCGCCGCCTATTCCTGCTGCACCGAACAGCAGATCACGCAGTCGACAGCTAACCCTTTCGCGGCGAAGTCGAGCGCCTGACGCTGTCCCACCTTTTTTCCGCCTCTCTTGAGGGACAGATCGGACAGGTCGCAGTATCGGGCGCAAGCAAGCTCGGTCATAGCGGCGGCGGCAGGTCGCAGTTCCAAACAATGCGGCCGGTCAGCAGCAGCAGCAAGAGCGCGAGAAGCGGCAACAGCAGCGAAAAAAAAACGACACTGATCAGCCTGCGTGCGCACACGTACACACGGACTGGAAGACCCTGAACGAAAACATGCGGCCTCCTTACGCGGTGTACGCTTGCCCTACATTCTTTTCGGCGGCGAGAGGGGGACACAGCACGCGCCGTTCTAGTTTGCGACTGGTTATGCGACCAAGGCGACGACGCTGCGGCCCCGAGTAGCTGGCACTGCAGCAGCGCTATAGTATGCCATTACACTGTATCCGCGTCTTACATGTTCGTGCTCTATAGGGCACGTGTGTGTGCGTGCGTGCGTTTCAGTAAGGCCGCCAGCTGCCCTTCCTCCTGTGCAAACACAGTGCGCAATGCCACTTCCAAGTGTAGGGTGCAGACAAACTTCTAAAAGAAGCAGTTCATGTTCTGGTCATGTTCTACAAATGCCTCGACAGCTTTACGCCATCGCTGTCGCTATCTCTTCTAATTTGCAGGTGCGCCCTCGCAACAAACTCCAGTTGCGCAACAACAGGAATCCCAAGCTTTCTCTTCGGGGCTGTCTCAAAAGCTTGCACATTGGATCTTCGTATTTCATCCGCTGCAAACAGTAGACGGGGAGGGGTCTCGACTGCCAGCTTATAACCGTACATCCTACGCACCCGCGGAGATATTAAGCGCACGGCGCGAGCATCAAAGGTGCGGGCGTTGGAAAGTACCTTCGTATTTCTGTCCTTCGCGCTCGGGTCGCCCAAGGCAAACAGCGGCGCGTTTCCACACCTTACTGGGAGACTACAGAGCGCGGCCACATTGAGGTCCGATGGGTGTTTCCCCTTCTTGAGCACGAGTCCCGTGCACGTACGCCTGAACGTAACGGGAGGCACACGTATATACGCGGCCTCGTCCCATAAATAAACCCACGGAACATGACATTCGCTTAGGCTGAGCGCGCCAGCGGAAGTGCGAATGCAGCCTTTCCTTCACTCGAGCAGTATTCTTATTTTTGTTTCGCGCGTTCTCGTTCTTCCACCACTGGCTCGTTTCCCCTCCACGCCTGTCTACATAGTGCTCGAACGGGCCGCCGTCCGGCGCCTGGCTACGCCGTTGCGCAAGAAGGCGCTTTATTGCCTGCCCCGTCGTCTGGCTCGCCAGCAAGCCTGCCAACCTGCGACAACGCCGAGACCTAGTATGATGTATAGTGCGGCCCGCATCTGCGAGTCAAATGAATCGTCGCTGCGCGCTGAGGACGGCAGCCAGGGGGCGCTGAGAACGGTAGAAGGGGGCACGGTGGCGAGGGAGATAGCCGCCGCCATTTTGCAGTGCGAGGGGCTTTCCGACGGCGCTTGCAACGGCAGCCTCTCGCTCGCTCCCACAATACCGCCGGCGTCCACGTCGAGGTTACGCTCTACGTTCGCGTTCAAGGTCGGCGGGGATCATCGCTTTCCGTCCCTCGTGGAGCCGCATCTGTCAGCGCTTTCGAAACGCCGCCTTCAGCCGTCCGCATTCAGCCGCACTCGACAGTCTTACGCTGTGCTCTGACCAACTTTATTGCATGCCTCTGTTTATCACATGGAGCTATTACACGCCACTCCAGACAAGTATATACTCTTAGAAAATCTAAAGGGTATAGCGTATCTGCTCCAGTCTTGCGTGTGGACGCGTGTGGAAAGCGTGTTGCACTTTGCCGCCTTGGCACCGCCTCGAAAATCATTTACGGATGCCTGACGAACGCGGACGAAACAACCTCTCATGCTATCTCTTCCGATTTTGGTCCGGGTTGTCCTGGCGCCAATTCTGTTTACAAACAAGTGCCGGGAGTGTGAACACTTCGCTACTATCACAGCTTGCTTTACGACGAACAGGACAACTCTCCACCAAAGGCAGATGGCGTTCTTTGCAATCAAACAACGCAAATGAAATAACATTAATTCGGCAGAACTGTTAAAAGGTGCAACGGGATTAAATAGAAGTGCAGAAAAGCGAACCGGCGTCAGTGTAGCCAATGGCAGAATGCATTCCGCTGATATGCGGAAGGTTACAAGTATCCATCTACTGAGAAAGACAAGAATCGCCAGCCGCCCTTACGCGATCGCGCAACCGAAGCCGAAAATGCAAGCTACCGTCGGCGAGAGAGACGAAGCCGTCACGGCGACCACTTCACTGAATGCATCGGCATACGTGCTTCCTGCCAAGCGATAGGTGCTGCAATGGCGACAGTCGGACAGCACAGACCTGTCTCGAAAGAGTTACAACGTACGAACGGGTCCCGTTTGCTGGGCGCGCTGACAACGTATCGTATCGCTCTGCACCCGAAGGCATGGGCGAGAGGGCTGAATGCTCGAAGACCGAGGCGGTCGCCTGCGAGTTGTTTGTCCAGCCGTCAGGTCGACTCACGACACGCACGCACGAGGAAGCAAGAACGACACGCACGCACGAGTTTCACGCTCCCCGCTAGCTTGAACGTCCAACGAACATGACGAGGTCGCGAGCTCCGAATTCCTCCACGTCGTCGTTCAGAGTCGGATGCCTCTAAGACGTCTAAATCTAATGGAAGGCGGGATATCAATACACTTCAGTGCGCGAGGTGTGCTCATTACAATTGCGCATGCGGTCGACATTCCCTGACGGAATCGGAGCTGAACCATATCAAGTTCAAATTGGTACATTACTTATCCGCTTGTTTAGTCTCCTAGCTATGTCTTCACTTTGATACCACACAGCTGCAGTTTCGGGACGCGAAATAGAGCCATCTCGTAATAGTTCTTTTAATCCTTTCTCATTGGCATTCATTTTCTCTCCAGAATCTGTCATCTAATACGTTCGCAGCTGATCTCCAATTTACGACGTAATCCAATCTTTCCGATAGGTTTCCCAGCAACGCTGTTGCGTACTCTGAACTACTGTCACAGCTGTAGTTACACTCAATCATTTTACGCTTAAAGACGCATCTGCGTGAAAGAACTGTCGTTCACTACGTGCCACTTTTCAGCAGCATACCGTCTTTTTGCACTCACGGGCAATCGCCTCAAAAAGCGTGCATTTTGGCACGTCAACGGAAAGGTGTATCACGGCTGTCCTCTGTCGAAAAGCACCGGCCATCGCTGCTATATACAGTCAGACGGCAAGCAGAAAGAAGCCGGCTGCACTGTGCGCGTTGTATTCGGGGCAATGCGACGGCCGAAGAAGAAGAAGCGAACGAGGTGAACGGCCCGACAGTCACTGCCCTACGCGGGACGAGTCGTCACAAGCGCGCAAACGCTCACGTGGTCGCCGCGCGAGCGGCTCTGCTAATGGAGTCGTCACGAACGCCAGCGCCCGCGCCCGACGCGGCAGACCACGGTGACTGCAGCCGCCACGAACACTCGGGGGTCGTGCTGAGCACCGCGGGCTAAGCGAAGCGGCGGTGACCCCAGCAGCGCGGCTCGACTCGCTCGAAAAAAAAAAAAAAAAAAAAAAAAAAAAAAAAAGACGGCACGCTGGCGTGGACAATGCGGCGGCGACGTCGAATGCGTGATATACGGGCCCGTATATGTGAACGAACGCGAGCGCTCACGGTGTGACGGGGGCCGTCGCGCCGCGCCAGCCTTATGAATGCGCGCGCAGGAAGAGAAACAGCGACACTCGAGCATTTCTAATGCGAAGAAGGGGGAGGGGAAAAAAAGAAGTAGAAAGGGACGCCCGAAATGGAAGCCTGGTGCGTTGCCCTCGCGGGTCACCTTCCTTCTTTGACTAAGCTTATATACTCTGCATTAATGCTGCGGGTTCTCGGCCCAAGATCTTCCTCCCGAAGAGAGAAGTACTCTCGAATGTATTTCCGAAATCAGAGTACACACGTTGTGAGGGCGACGATATCAGACGACGGGTTGTCCGCTAAAAAGTTCGGAACGGTAAACGGGATTTTAGTAATTGCTTGAGAATTACGTTCGAGGCAACTGCCTGCTGTTTGCCCGCTGGCGGGATGAATCTAATACAAATGCGCTTTCTCACTGACTGTTTCAGCCAATATTCAAGTGCAACATTTTAAACCGTGAGATTGTATGAGCACGGCTGGGACTGTAGGGCTGCCTCAACGGAGTGCTTACACTTTTACTCGCATCAGTTTATATTTATAGAGGGAAGACCTGCCTTAAGAAGCTATTATACTATGGAAATCATGTTTTTGAAAATACTTCATAAATGTACAGTAACGCGAAAAGGTGCACAGGCATTACACCCTTGCTAACTCGTTTTCAGCAGTGCTCGTCTTTAATTATGTCAGCGGAGTGCGCTGAGAAAAACAGCGCAGAATCGTGCGTTTTTTTCCCACAGAAGCTTCCCTCTAGTATACAGGTGCAAGTACTCTCGTGCCAGGAAAAGGTTCAGAGTGATATGATTTCACTGTAACCGCCGTTTACTTCTTCACACCCGAGTCCGACTAGCAGGTGGAAATGAATTCGGTGCGAGGACAGTAACTGTACTCAGGCAAAGAAAATTTCTACATTAAGACAACTTCGTTGTAAACGGGTTTGCGCTATAACCGAGTACTACACCCTTTCCACTGCCCCCATAAACAATAAAAAGGAGGAGGGTGCGCTAGAACATTCTAGGTAGCGGTATCAGTAACTGACGACCGACGGCACAAATGTAACGAGCGTGGGCCACGTCTGAGTATGGGATCCTGGCAGAAGGTCTTCGATCGCGTCCACTTCGTTATAACCGGCGCTTTGTCTCAGCGAACTGTACGCGCGCCCTGTGCGTCAGTCCGAGCGGGCGACCCGATGTCGGCTCCTCTCGGCGACGGTCGATATCCGCTACCCTCCGCCCGATCACGAGACCTTCCTTCCTCCCCCCCTACCACCTTTCTCTCAAACTCGGTGCGCGACGTGAGTGCAAAGCTGCTGCGACGCATAGAGAGGGAGCACAAACACCTACGTACGCACGTGTACTGCGTCGCGCGCTTCTGGGAACCGGAGTCGCAAATAAAAGCCCGCCTCCGCGGCAACCGCCCGTCGACGCGTGACCCCGAGCACGTCGCTCGCGCGCGAGGGCCGCCCGTCACGCCGTAATGGAGTGACGAAAGGACCCGCTCCTGTTGCGTCACGACAGCGCGGCCCTTTCCTTTTAGCGAAGCGATCCGGTGAGCCACCGCGTGCACGCGCTCATTAACTGCTTAGCCGAATGAAGTGCCACAGAAGGCTAGCGCTCGTTCCCGAAACGTAGTCGGCTGGGCCATATACGTTCTCAACTGTCCCGCACGTTTCGCCTGGTGTCACTCCTTGCTTTCTTTTTACTGTTTTTTTTTTGTTCTTTACTCTTAACGCCAATATTGAATAGATCGCCGCCACTGCTGGAGCAAACCCCGCGAAACTTGCGGACTGCCGTATACCCAAACCACACTTACTACCTTCTTTGAGCGGGCTAGATTTCGAAAGGTAAACCCGTCGCAAATCGGGAGGCTTAGATGTCCACGAGGTCTGTCACTGAACACAATGAACAACACGTTTACAGCTTACATTTTTATCTCTGCGTCGACTGATACGGCGCCGCAAATATGACAGCTCCTTTCTCTTTCTTTGACGTCATTACTACCAAGTAACGTCACAGAGGCCGAGACGAAAGGGAGCCCAATCGGTCTGTATGTGGAGCTAGATTGAAAGTATAGTGGCATATTTTACGGCTTTTAAGGGAAGGAGGCTAGACTGTGATATAGGAACTACACTGCAGCAGCTCTATTGAAAGTATATGGCACATTATACGGTTTTTCAAGAGGAGAAGGAGAGGCTGCGATATAGAAACTACATCACAAGGATAACGGGAAAAGAAGAGTGAGAGCGGAAGAAACAGGAAAAAAAAAAAAAAAAAAGAAAGGAAACGCTAGCGACGACCGGGAAGGAGCAGACAAGCACTAAGTTGCGCACTGCGTGGAAGAAGCCCCGGAGTAAACGCGAGTGCAGCGGTGGCGCAGCTCGCAGTCTATCGACTTTCTCTTTCTCTCCTCATTCCACTCCCTCTTCGCAGAGCTCATTGCGCAGTCGCGGTAACGGTATCGGCTTCGCTGAAGAGAATCGCCACGCACGCCACGAGCATTCTGCGAAATGCTCCCCTCGCTAAACACTTTCTCTCCCCCACCCTCGCTCATTTAACGAATTCTCTCTGCTCCGTCCTCTGCTACACATTGCAAAGGAGCGTGACGTCAGACGTGAAGCCGGCGGCGGACGCACTTCAGCATTGAAAAAAAAAAAAAAAAAAACGACAGTGAAATGTTCGCGCTAAACTGACGGCTCCTCCTCCAGCATGCGATACCCTATACACGACCGCATAAGTTTAAAAGAAATAGTTGCTGATAACGTGTCCTTGCCAAATGTGAGAACTTTATAGCGTTTAGTTCATGGTGGCGATCAACGCAGTGAATCCCTGAATTAAATTTTCGATGGCGCAGATGAGACAAAATAAAAAATGCTGTGCTCTGAAAACTGTGCTCGGAAACGGCGGTAGCAGTGGTTCAAAGCCACCTCTTAACTAATTTGATGTAGAATTACCCAAAGACGTCATGAGACACCTAATGCCTCGAAATTGTCCGTTTGTTACTTTACATAAAACCCTTTTAAAGTTACTCAAGCTAAAGAGTTACAGAGGGAAGGGGGAAATAACACGCGTTAAAGGAAGTTAAACTGTTCACAGAACTGCCTTTGGTTATCCTTCTTTTACTTTAATTCCCTTCTTAATTCATAGAAACCACCAAGTAGAAACATGCCATATGGAAACTTCTGAACGGTATGGGTTGGCAATGTTTGGCTACGGCTGACGTATGCGCCAACATCGGCGGGATTAGAAGTATTAGAAGGATACTGACATTGATATGACTCAACCTATCCTATGGAAACGCGGAATGGTGCCCAGCCACCCTGGAGACGATGCAGCGTAACCATACTCACAACACGAGTTAGGGTTATAAACGGTTGAAGCGAAATCCTAAGGCACTATACTGCGTAAAGGATGTTATCGCGTCTTCTGCGTTCTTCACTTCGAGAGAACTGAACACGCTCGAAGGGCATCCCTCATGAACTTAACCGAGAAAGGGCGCAGCGCCTGCACACACGGCATAGCCTAACACCGACATGTTAATTGAGAGAGGAAAGAGCGCGGAAGATGCGGTTGTCCGTTGCCATGGGAGACGGCGGAGACGTCGAATGCTGTTGCCAAGCAACGACAGCAGCGAGAGCGCCGTTTCTGAGACTCCTTGGCGCGCATTCGGTCTTCGATCGCAGGGAACATGGAGACGCGGTCCTCACTCTCTCCCACTGTACACTTTCTTTGCAACGGGAGTTTCCAAGCGGCTGAGAAAGGTCACCATTAAGGTTCGCCGTCGCCACCATGCGAGCGCGTTCTACCCACCCTCCACGTCTCTTTCCATCCAATGCGCACTCTCTCTTTCCCTCAGCCGCTAGGCTAGCGCTCGAGCTGGCCAGTTATATCGCACGGCTTACGCAGACAGGGTGCATGCCGGAGTGACCATCACCTTAGGCCTGCGATGGCGGTACATCTCTAGCTCTCTAAATTGACAAAGTTCAAATGGATGTGGCGATACCTCAGACAGGAAAGAGGGAGGAAGGTAGAGGGGAGTGGGAGGGGGGGGGGTACGTCTGGGTCACCCGTTATCGATCAGCAGAGCAAGAGGCGCACTCTCTTTTATATGTTTTGCTCCGCTCCACCGTTTCGTCTGGCTCTGCGTCCTTCATTCATCCTTCCACCTCCAGTGCCCGTGCAATTTTGTTGCATCAGCGGGGGGATGCCTTGCGCCGCGTAGAAAAATAAATATCTCCCGAAACATTAGCCCTGCTAGAATGCTTTTGAGTACACTGCGTCCACCGGGTACTTCCGAGCACAAGGAAGGTCACACTGTCACCCGTATATAGGAGAGGAACACGCCTCTCCCAAACGAACTAAAGCCCAGAAGGCCCGACCATCGGGGTCGTGAATAGGTTCGCAGGCGGCAGTCTGTTCAAGCAGGTTCGTTGAAAAATTCCGAGGGGCATTTCCTGGGCAACCAAAGATTTAAATGCCGTAGCAGTCTCATTTCACCCTAGGGCTAAGGCCAAGTCAGTTATGTTCGAAGCGGCGCCACGTCATTCGCACGGCTATTTCATATCTGAACGTTCAATGCAAGGCGAAGCAGAGCGTTTGAGGAGAAAGGAAGGAAACGGGTGAGAAGGGCGTCGCAGCGCGAGATGCGGCTGCTGCCTTCCATCCCATAGCGCGCCGCGCGCGAGTGACGAGCAAAGGGAGCCACGGCATGCGCGCGCAAGACCCGCGCAATGATGCCACGCCCCTCAAACCTGGAGGGCGCGCGCGGCGCAGGCGCGCGCTGGAGGCTCCTGCCGCATCCGCATCCGCATCGAGAGGAGAAACCATCCTCCTCCTCTTCATCCGGCTCCGCCGCATCTTCAGCATCACCTCCCACCCCTATCCAGCGCTTCTCTTCACCTTCATCTCTCGCGCTCCTTTACATGCCTCTTCCTTTCCACTCATCCCGAACCCTCGGCCACTGAACAAGCACACGCGCTACGCACCTTCTCCTCTTACATCGCTTTCCCCTTCTTTGCCCGTCACCATAAGCGTTTTTTATTCACGCACTTACGCACACACATACATAAACACAGACAGACTCTCTCTCTCTCTCTCTCCCTATTTCTTGTGCACCAGGGTTGGGGACCGCGATTCTGCGGAGGAGCTGCCGTCACCACCGCCATGGTGGCCCTTGACTTTTGACATTTGCGAAGTAGCGCGGTACCGGCCGTCTGCCTTCACCGCACTGCACTCTCCTCCCGTCTCGGCGAGGTCGCTTCGCCACTGCGCGGGCTGGCGCTGCGGACGAGCCGAACCACGGACCTTAATGTCTCTTCTCGCGTGTCCATTTCTAGCGAAGCAAGCTACCTTTATCGATTCAAGGAGAAACACCGTTTACCCGAGGATTGCTAAAACACTGATGACTGTGCGGGGGACTACAATATGGCAGCTCAACAACCTCCTGCCTCTTTGACATTTTTGTTTCACGAAAAAGCTGCACGTTTGCGCGTGTAGCAGTCAGATCGTACCCACAAAATGAAGGGCTAGTGAAATTTCGTACGACCAATTCCGGTTGTAGACCGTGGTTCAAAACCAAACAGTGTTTAACGGTAGAATGTATACAGGCGCGACGTACCGCACACAGTTTTTCTCGAGAACAGGTTCATTCACTACAAATGCCGACCTGCCTGCGCTCAGAAACTATCACGACGCCTAGAAATTAATCTACATGGTCTATCTGAAGATAAAGGAACTGTTACGGGGCTGTGAAGCTTGTACACCACACGAGAAGTCATATAGCATAAGTTGTCTAGGTAAGAAATACTCGCGTATCGAACTAAATGGACCCACCATGGCGTGCAATCCTACTGAGCAGCATGGCGACTGAGAAACTAGTAAAACATGGCCTCCCATGCGGCAACCCTCTACTCCTTCTCCCAAGCCGCATTAAGCGAGTTTTTAATGTAACAGCTGCTGTGCTTAGTCAAAAGGACGCAGGAGAAAAGACTTCCCAACTATTTCCGAGTAGAACGTATAAATAACAAGGGAGTAGGCAACGTTAGCGGCCATGACGAACCGGTCTCCCGACGGCGCCCTGACCGCGATCGATCGCGCTAGAGAAGCGAAGGGAACAGCGAGACACAGCGGCAGGCTCGAGCAGTACGACACACAACTCACGGCTCGAAGTGGCCGCTGTCTCGCCTCGTTGAGCTCCGGCGGCGCCGGCGTCGTCCCGTCGCTGCCGGCGAGGGGCTGAAGTGTCAGTCAGGCCAGCCGCGGTCCTCCATTGACTGTCGCTGTGGCCTTCCGCAGCGGGCTCGTCGCTTCCACGATGGCGCCGGACCGTCTCGCTGCTCTCCGACGACAAAGAGGGCCCGTTGTGGTCCATCGGTGAATGGAGGCCCAAGGTTCGAGCCTTCCGCGCGCTACTTCAGGTACCTGACTTTCGAACGCGTAGTCACAAGCACCTGATGCAGCACGTAGAGGCCAGGGGCAGAGACAGGCTCGAGACGACGATGGCGACCGGTAGGGAAGACAAGAGGATGGTCGGAGAAGGAGGAAGCGCGACATTTCTTTCTCACGGATGCAGGCGGGCGATGGGGCGGTAGGCAGGCAGGATAACAGGGGTCAGGGACGAAGGACCGACAGAACTCGGGACGGGATGGGTACGACGACGACGAAGGCCGGGAACGAAGAGGCGCGCCGAGGGTCCAGCGGCAGCGAGCGAACGGGTTGCAGCACCGGGACCGGGCGCCGCCGGCGAACGACCGTCTCGGTCCGCGCGTCCGGTCGCGACTACGCCCGGGCGGCCGCTGCGCCGCGGCAAAGTCTCCGCGCCGATCGATAATTCCGTTGCGGCGGAATGCAGAGGTGGACCCCCGGCGCTTCGCTGAGCGCCCAGCACAGAGCAGTAGTAGAGTCGGCGGCGGAGGGAAGGGAAATACCGGGGGCTGACGCATGCGCCAACCGACCGGCTAGCTCCATCGCACAAGCAGCAGCAGCAGCAGCGCACAGAGCGGCAGCGCACGATCTCGTAGCGTCGCCAAGCGGCGGCGCCGCCGACGGCGCGCCGACGACGAGTGCACGCACCTTGGCGGCGATTGCCGTCGCCGCCGCCGCAGACGCAAAAAGAGGAGGAGGCAGCAGAGGAAGGAGGTGAGGCTGGTCCGCCGCCGCGTTTGCGCAGGCGCGCCAGACGGCTTCATCATTGTGCTCGCCGCCGAACGCAGCCAAAAAAGAAAGGGTGAAACGAGACAAAAGAGAAGGAAAAACGCCTGTGAAGGCGCCGCTCCGAGCGGGAAGGGCGAGGGAGACAATAAAAACGAAACGCGCCCGGCGAACCGCGCCGCCTCATGGAAAGCAGCGCGCTGGAGCGGCTGGAGCGCTTCGCAACAAAACGCGCGGGAGTTGCCCAGGGCGGCCGACCGCCACCAGGGGCCTTGGCCGCCGCCGAGACCTTCCCCCGACCGCCATTTTGGCTATGAATGTCCTTCGAAGGAGTGCGGTCGGTGCGCGGGGGCGCTGTCGAGTCCTGAACGATGTCCAATGTCTGTTCAATATCTGAGGTTCTAATACTGTTCTTTCGGCACCTCCCGACACACTATTCAGGAGACAGCTTTTTTTTTTTTTTTTCTGTCGCAGTCAGACCCCTGGTCTGAGAAACCGTCGCAGTAAAGCCTATTGGTGCACGGGAAGTGTACCTCTAAACCACGAGAAACACAACCATGCTCATCGAGGCCGTCACTTCTCTTCGAGGTAGGCGGTCGCGTCACGACGAGAACGTGGGATCAACCTCGATTGATTAAACACACCGCCAACCCTTCTGTTCCCCCTCCAGCTATCGGAACTGGGGGCACGCTTCGGCGTGGCTGAAGCTTAAGGCCGCAAGCTTTTCGCGATTCCCACAGGGGATGCAACAAGTTGCGGCGCTCACCGAGGAGAAGGCCACCTTTCTTACTCTGTGCGCCTCTCTCCTTATACGCCCGTCGAGAGGGCGGCGGGCGCCACTTGTTCTCCAGCTACTCTAACCGTGGGACTCCTCTTCTTGAAGCGAGACAGCGACCTATGTACCTTGGTGCACTACGATGGCAGTACTGTCAGGGACACATTATCCGGCTTGCAGCAACGCTAGCTGTGTTCGGCTTGTTGATTAGGAAGTATGATTAATATTTCAGAGTAAAATATGTACAAGGACACACGCTACAACAGGAAAATGATACAACCGTAGAGAGTGAAAGCAAGCATTATGACCGCTTTCTTAGTCGTTCACTTCCACACACTGAACTCTATCGCCACCAATGGCGGAGTTAATTATTAAGACGAAAACTAGGTGCTCATAGGGCCCGACAGCACTTCATTGTTGCGCGCAACGCATCTACCACATATTAATACCGTCTTCCAGACGTGAACGTTCACTGCTTATAAAGAATGGCTGTTATGATGGCACGTCTATTCTCAGAAAAGTCGGCGTAACAAATTTGGAAATCTTTTACACATATTTGCCGAATTTCGGAGCTGGCCACAATGCATAACGCGCACCTTTCGCCTAGCCTACTGTCATAGCTCCGCAAGATCACGCAAAATAAAGCGCAAACATGCACATCGTTTACACTGCACTTGGATACGAACGTTCTCAACTAGCGTTTCCGTGCGCACATTCTTTTACAAGCCTTAATATTAGTTTCCCTTGTCCGGACAAACTTCACGCTCTGGCGACGGACGCAGGAGAACAGCGCTGGCCTCGCTTCCACACCTCCGGCACTGTTCGGACGCAGAAGGTCTCCTTGCCTTCTCCTGTTTCCGGGACTCACCAGGCCCACGGTACAAGGACGCTGGTCTCCGGGACCAAGACGGGATCTCACTCCGGACGGTGAACCTTCCTGGACAGAGAGAAGAAAGAAAACGGAAACGGGCGGCTCAGGGCGCGAGGCCATCCATCTCTACCCCATCGGCACGAATTCCGGCTATCATTAGCCAGCGCGGCGGCTCGCTCCGCACGATGCCGCGCGGCTGGGAAACCAGTCCGCGTCGCGACGCGCCGAAACCATCCCGCCGCGGCACGCTCCAGACGGTCACGGGCCGCGCAAAGTATGCAAGGATCGCGATCAACCTCTCTCCCTTCCTCGTCCAGCATAAGGGAAAGGATGTTGTCCCGCCACGAGAAAGGATGCGGATGGAAGTCGTCTCCTCAGCCACGTTCCGTGCACTGACAGGCCGGGTGGTTGTGTAGCAGTAGCAGGCGGTATTTGCGATGCATCTTCGGCATAACGGGCCTGCCCTCGTTCTTCGGTTTTCTGTGCCCCCCTCTCTCTCTGTCTCTCTCGCTCTCTTTCTTCTTGTACGAGAATTAATGGATACCGCGACCGCCACGTCAAAGCTCATCTCCCGAGAAAGAGAAGGAGGCGGGACCTGCGAGTGCTGTCAATTTCGCACTCGGCGATCCCGAAGCGAATTTGCGGCTGATTAGAAACCTCCGCGTTAGAGCAGCAGCATGCTAGCATACTGTATACAGCGGTGTTCGGAATTATGAGAGACGTTCAATGTCATATCCATAGTTTGATTCTGTGAGCACGTCGGAAGCCTATTCCTGTGAGCACGTCCGAAGGACTATAGCTATTCACCATCGCTAACGAATAACAGCGCACATTAAGAGCATGACCCATATAAACGACACGCTTATAAGTCGGATGTTTCAGGGGCAAACTGCACGTCAGTCAGATGCTGCGACGACGCCAGCGGTGACAATTATGGCATCATTAAATTACTGGCCACATAAGCACAGGGCCATGACAGCGATTCTCACAGCGCCGCAATTATTCGCACCAACAATACAAGAAGTAAGGACGGAGAAATCCTTTCTTTGAGAGCGACACAGTCAAGCAAAGTCTTGTGTTCAACTAATCCGCCTAACGCCTGCGAAATTCACAATGTCAAAACCTTACGAAATTGTGTATCCTCCACTGCGTTTTCATTGCCTTAACAATATGCTACTGTAATAGACCACCCTTCTCAGAGCGCTGTGTCAAAATTAAATACGCGGCTCAGGCGAGCAGCCGAGCCCCAGAACTACCCTACACAACCTCGTTCTTCGAATACCACGATACGCGGAAAGGACAAACATTTGCCAGAACCTCACTCTTCCATCCGGTTTGCTGGGACAAAGCTGCCCCATTTGAACTCGACAAAAGCCAAGCTTCCCAGCGATCGGCCTGGGATCTTCACCGAATTATTCGGATGTAACACATCTCCACCTCATACTTAGAAATATTCAAGGCAGCGGAGCTACACTGGCAACCACGAACACAAGAACGGGGGTGACAAACGTAGCGACAAGTCAACTGCGCAGCAGGTTGACGACTACAGAGGGAGTGTAAGCAAGAGCAGTCTAAGGGAAGCCTAGAGACCGAAGTATACCGAACGCATTCTGATAACCTCGCCGCCAAACACGCCGCAGGGGCGACGAACGTGCCAGAAACAAAAGCAAGCACAGATCGCCCCGGAGAAAGGAAAACCGCCGCCATAGCCAGTCAATAACCGAACCGAGCGCAGGTGTCACCCACCGGGAAAGCTGTCGCCGCCCGAGCGCACCTCACCACGCTCAGCGCTCCCAGTGCACCGCTGCGACGGAGAGCGAACCGAGGCCGGCCTAACGTCGTCGCCTGGGAAGTGGGCTTCCTGGCGCCATCTGTGCGGCCGGAAGCGAAGCCCGAATCGGCGGCGGGCGCTCGATTCACCGCGGGGAAGTCACGGGGGTGACGTCATGCGGAAGCAGCGGCGCGCCAACTGCTCAAACTGGCGCAAACGCTGGTGGTGCCTGCTTGGCTATAGAGTACAGCTCATCCACGGCGCTTGACCTTTCGGGAAAATCCTCAGTTCGTCGATCGGTACGGGGTTCAGAAACCGTGTAATAACGGAAGGCGCGAAGCTCCCGGGATTGCGGCGCCGGCTGGTGAGGGAACACCCCTGAGCCGCTCCGTTTCCAGTGCCGCTCCACTGCTGACTCACGCGGTCCGCAAACAACGGGGGGCGCGCCGGAGGGTTTTTACTTCTGACAGAACGCAAGGATTTTTCCCGCTGAGCTGGATGTGACACGACCGATCGCGTCCCACTCAAAAAAGAACGATAAACCGGCTTTCTGGACATCCTCCGGAAGTCGGCGAAAGTCATATTTTCACAGCATAGTTCCTGCATACACCACGTGTTAGGCGTAAATATGCAAATTTCAAAGCGAATAAGCACCGAAATTCAAGACCGGTCAACCTTTTCTCAGTTTTTCTCGTGACAGAATCGCGGTAATATGGTATCACAAGTCAGTTTTTCGCCTTTTCTTTCTGTTTTGTAAACCCGCGGAGTTTCTTCGCAGTCAGCCTTCACAGGTCGCCTAGGTAGTTTATACATTTGCTAACCTAATAGAATTGTTTATGTCGATATGTTACAACTGCGCCACAGCGTCGAGGGTATAAAGACGTCAATATTACCACCGTCAGAGAAAGCATCGTAAACATCAAAGTAGAGTCGTCGATCGTCTTTCATTGCTTCACCTTGTCACTTACAAACCTAACAAGTGCGCCTAGGTGAAAGCTACGCATTTACTATTCCAGGTGTTAATAGAGAGTTTTAGATTAGGGGGACGCAAGCGTATACGGGCCCGCTAGCGCTTGGGGCCCCTACGCTTGCGTCCCCCTAATCTAAAACTCTCTAATGCCTTAGCGTCCCCCCAAGAGTACCTCTGCTCAGGCGAAGAGCGCCGAGCCTCTGAAAGAAGGGGAGCAAACGTGTTCATTCTCTCTCTCTCTTCATCATAACATCACCAAGCATATGCGGCAGCACAACTGTGCGGCTGCACGTTTGGCGCCGATCATACGAAAGTCATCCATTATTCCCCTGTCACGTGTCCTCAATGACACACTAAACCTGTACAACACTCGGTTAAGGTTACGAGCGTTTACCACTCCAGAATCGTAACCTACCTTCTGTCTGGTTTGGCCTAACATTGCCTCTACTATAGTATTCATTTCAAGAGTATCCGCGCACAGGCAAGGAGCGCGTCAAGCCTCGGAACAAAAGGAAACAATGGTCTTGAGCTTCCCCCCACCCTCCTCGCTGTCAAGTCCCCGCGGCTGCACAACAGCCGCGGCTGCGGCGTCGCTTGTACGGCGACGCCCATTCATCAGGCACGTGGGCCGACTCAGAACGCTGGCTACATGCGCCGGAGCCAGAACACGGAGGCGCCTGCGACGGCGGTCGACCCAGGACGATGACCTCGCGTTCGCGGCGGCGCCGCCGCCGTTCGCTCGGCTATCCAGCCGTCGACAACGCGTGCGCCGCTCCGGCTGCTGGCAACGGGCCATTCAGACACGCGCGGGGCGCCCGCTTTGCCACCGCAGTCGACAACGTCGTGACGTGACGCACGAGACCCGGCCCGCGGTCCCTGTCCCGCTCTTGCGCCGCCGCCGCCGCCGCCACAACCACCAAACCGCGTGGGTGTCGTCGTCACGAGGGGGGCCCAGACGTAGAGGGCGAGGGGCGCCTTTCGGCTTTCTGGCGTTATTCTCGTATTTTGAGGCCATTATTAGGTGGTTGTCTTCTTTTTGTCAAAAAGGAGAGTCGAAGGACGACGAGCCAGGAGAGCGTCGCGTTTTGCGAACTGGCTCTCACTCTTTTATTGGTTTCATACTTTGTGTGTGTATCTTTTCCCGTTCTTTTATACCTCCCCATCTCACCTGGAGAATTTTGACAAGGTTGTCGTATTGCTAACCTCTCCTGCACGATACCATTAAACTTTCTCTCTAGGGAAACTGCTTTAAAGAACGTGGGGCGATGTACAGACCTAAAGACCGCGTAATATTCGGCACTACGTTCGCTGCTACTTGACACCACAGTCGGTGCGGCATCCAACGATAACTTCCTTTCATAATTTCCAGAATACGGACTCGCGGATTGTGCTGTAAATGTAGGCGTTGCCGGCTGCTCGCACCGTGTGAAACGAATGGAGCAAACACTTTCTGACCCAACGAGTACGCACGCTAATCTTGTTGCAGAGTATGAAACAGTGTGAAACTCGGTCCTGCTCTGTTATAAACTTGCGCTTGCTACCAGATGTAATCGCGGTCGCATTGGCTACGATCCCCATCGCGGAGCTGCCCAGCTAAGGTTCAGCCCATCGACAGAGCTTGGTTGAACGGGCGGGCTCCTAGTCGCTGGGTCGAGAAAAGTGTGCGCGATTCAGCTGTCACACTGCCTGCTCCCGCCAACGTGCTGCTTTATAACACGTGGCAATAGCATGCACGACTCTTTACTCCGAGAAAAACGAAGACTCGGGGCGTTACTTCATGTCCCCTGTGCGACGAAGCTGCCGGTTCAATTCCCGACGCAGACAATCGGCTACACGTGAAGCGCAAGACGGCGTGCAGCGTCGCGTGTATCTCCCTACGAGGTCTACGGCGCTCTTTGGTTCACAACCCCTCTGCTACGAGTCGATGACGGATTTGTCACACCCTGTTACGCTTCGACGTGACGGTGATGCGATAACGTTTACACCAGCTTTAAACTCGCGGTTCAGCAGCCACTAAACACACATGGGGGTGCATTTGCGAAGTATATTTGGGCACAGCGTCGCCGCGTCTAATTTCATGTCACAAGGTGGCCCACACTGTATGTACTGGTACATCCAGACTGCTTGGCATTTGATGCGATCTATACAGCGAAGCGCGCCACCATTACGAACATCTAAGCTGCGATTACAAGGAACGCATCGCTGGGCCCAAAGTAAACGCGCCGATGTTGCGCAGCAAGCAAAAAAAAAAAGTACGTCGGAGATGTGTTCCGTGCGGCTGCTGCAGAGTGAGGGCTCTCAAGCGTGGTCGCACGCAGCCAAGGAGCGCGCATATGCTTTCCCGCTACTATACTGCTACTGCGACTGCCGATCGCCATCTTGCCTCTGCAACGGCGCCCACGACATTTCCCGCCAGCGCTGCCTGGCGCGCCTATACCGAGATGCAGCGCGTGCGCGTCGGCGACGCAGCGCGAAAGGGAGAATAAGAGAAAGGTAGCGGGAATGGGAAGTGAGGACGGAGGGGAGGGAAAAAAGGATCACGAGGAGAAACGGGACCGTCCGTTTCACTCTCTCTCTCTCTGTTTCCCTCCCTCCCCGCACCCGGGGCTCGCCACAATCCCCGCCGAAAAGGTCAACAAGAGGCACCCGCAATCGATACGTGACCGTCTCCAAGAGGGCGCCACGCGCCGGATGGCCTTCTCTCAGCTCACCCCTCCGCCGCATGCTTAGATAGTCGTGCACGCATTACTAGCAGACTGCAATATGGCGCCCAGGGTACTTCATCCACTGGCCAAAATTAGCGGACAGTAAGTTCGAGAAAGTCGATAGCCATCACTATAAAAATACGTCATGTAAATTCCTACTAGGCAGTATATATGTTCTATTATTGTATGTTACATTCCACAGCTTGTGTCCCCATGTCTATAAAATGCAGGGTGTTTCAGCGAACACTAAAAAATTTTGAAGGTTTACTGTGGCAGATAGCCCAATGCTCGAAGAGGCGGACATTACTTGCACAAAAAATTGAAATCCATAATGGACCAATTAGCAAAAAATCACTAAGTTTTTAATTAATTACCTTAGGGCCTATATTGAACTTTACAAATTCTAGCCGTGGAGTTCGCAAGGCGGATCCACTTCGAACGAATTCTCAAGATGACACCAGTTTCGAGATATTAATTCCGGAACTTCGAGGGGGAAATGCATTGGCGTTCCAGTTGCTTTCTCAACAAAACTTCGTTTTATGCATTGAAGCACAAAAGTGCTTCAAGCGCTCTTACGACCAGTTTTAGCGTGAGAACGCTGTAGTAGGTGGTGGCACTGTGTCGCGTTTCCTTGCCGCAAAACATTGTTTCGCCTTCCGGTCCGTGTTCTCGAAACGTACTCTGCTTCCACGGGCAATACACATTTCGATGCATATATTTGCAAACCTATTCGTGACTACTTTCGCTGTTCCTATCGCACTTAGCGGCCGCAGCTTCTGCGGAAACCGTAGCCTGGTTCAGAAATTAATTTTTCCTCTTCTGTGTGCTTGCGTGGCACGCAGCGGCAGCGCGGTCCCGTCCTTATCTTACTCTAGATTGTGCCACCAGTGCAATGTGGGCTTTGACAACCCGCGGAGGCCATTCCTTTGCTTGCGTGGAACGTGATATTGTTACGCAAGGTAACAATACGTTAGGAGAAAGTGGTCGCTTCTCAGACTTTTGCGAATAGTGGCCGCTTCTCAGACTTTTGCGCGACTCTGACCTCATGCATAGACAACAGACGTATAGCGCCCCTAGTATCACGAAGGCCGCCACTGGCTCTAGGCTATCCACAACAGCATCAAGCAGGATCTCGTGCTTGCACCTACTTTTCAGGAAGGGGTAAAATAAAAAAAAAGGAAAAGAAGAAGAGTCGTTTATATATTTTAACCATACGACGAGGTTATCAGCAGGGCCGGCCTCTCCCCATTAAGCTTGTCACGGGCGTCCTGGCTCACAATGTCTATCGGTACCCCCGATTTCCGGCATTTTCGCGAGACAAACTATCGCAAAAGCTCATCAGAACGGTATCGTGCCTATTCCGTATAAAACGCGACTGTATTACTCGCGCGCTGCCTCCCTGCAGACGCGTCACACACGAAGCTGCTCTCCGTAATCGCACTCGATTCGTCGACCACCGCGGTGCCGCACGCATCCCGCAGCGAGCAATTTCGAGGCCCAACGAGAAAGCTCAGCTGCAAAGTCAGTACTTTTTTTCTTTTCTTTTTTCCTTTGCCACCCGCGCCTATACGTAGTGGCAGGGTGCGTGAGCGCAGCTTCATTCATGAACTCTGGCCGGGGGTGTCTGGCTTCCGTCCATTCATTCGCGCAGCGCAAGCGCACGCCAGACGTGCATGAGTACGTGCGTGCGTGGGACGAACGCTGCAGTGAATGACCCTAGTGCCAGTCGGCGCGGAAATTAAGTGCGATACACACACACACACACACACACACGCACGCCGCCAGCTGCGAAATCACGCGCGCGCAGTAACTGTACTGCATTCGACCGACGCTGCGAGCTTTATATAGGTCTGCACGGGGGTGTTATGTGCGGCCGAGCATCGATGCAGAATTCTGTCTACTGCAACGCCGAGTAAAATGTGGCGCCATCTACTGTGTACGCCACGAAGTTTATATATATATATATATATATATATATATATATATATATATATATATATATATATGTACACGAGTGGGGACAACTGTCGATCGGGGACCAACGCAACAATTAAGTCTAGTTTTACGGCATCCATAATTTTCAATTATGGATGTTGTAACTTTAGCGAAGGTCTAGTTAGAGCGGTGTTCAAGAAAGTGTCGACATAATCTAGAATCCACTGTAGATAGACGTCTACATTAAGTATACATAATTAAGAATAACGGAAAAATTGCGATAATTAAAATAAATTACGTAAATGGTGCTTCTATGCACAAAACTTTAGAAATATCGGAGGAACTTCGGCGGTCTTGCTCTAATAAGACAACGTATACACTTATCGTCAGTTACCCCAGAGTCATAGTTGATAATGCAATTATATAACTAAAATGTTAGGTTGTTTACTTCGTAAGCAATTACCTGACATATAAGATAACATGAATGACGTCAAGAGGGAATCATTTGAGGCCAGTAGGCATAATTTGCGCGGTGGCCGGGTTCAACACAAGACCTCCATGCATAAGCGTACATATACGAATGTCGCAGTTCGGCAAGCACTGCGGCAGAGTGCAGATTCCGTATCCTATTCTGTGCTGTTAAAATGTACTGCTAGCACAAAATTTCGGCCATATATATCTATAGTCTGTAGAGTTAAGACGAATGGCGGATTTCGGCTTATCATCTGCTGCCCTTCCGCTGCTCCAGCAACGCCCAGTCATTGCCTAAAATTATCAACCTGACGTGCACACGTACCAATTCCCGCACATTACCGTCATGCCGAGACGTAAGACGGAGCCGCAGCACTGTCATCGACACCTATAGGTTGCCACCGACCAATCGGGGCAATAAGTAATCCTTGAAACGCGCCATTCGAAAAGAGGCATTCAATACCTTGGGGTCGCTTCGTCGTGCGGCGCCTCGCCAGGTAAACTGCGGGTTATGCAGATTGACGACTTCCTCTTACGTATTATGTCCCGTACGGCGTAGCCACAATAGCGCTCCATTATGTATTGTATGAACGTTACGCTCTGCATGATGCAGTAGCTGCTGACGTAACTCAAGAGAGGCGATGACGTCATACTAGCGCGGTGATGTTAGCGATCGCGTACATGTGAGCGGAGGACAGCTGCGCATTTCTTAAAAATTTATTTTCTTGTTTAAAACTTAATTTTCTTGCCCTGTCCCACAAGAAGTGCCTCGCTCGTTTGCTGACCGGCCCGTCAACTTTGCTGCAGTTACCCCCTAGCAACAGTAGGTAGTTTTTCAATCTTAGGAAGACTGGCAACCCGGGAACGTATCCTAAGTGTCCGACTTATGCGTAGTAGGGCTGACATTCCTCATCTTCTATGGCTGTGTCCTGGTGCTCTGGATATTCGGCAAAATATGCTCAGGGATCCCAAACACAAGCCTAATGTTTCAGAGAGCTATACCCGTTGGATAATGGACAACAAAAGTGCAAACTCATTGTTGCAGTATCTGCATCACACAAAGCTGCACATGCAGCGCATATTTTGCTGTTTTTTCGCTAATTTTTTAAAATAAATTTGCTCGCGGCATGTTTTAAACAAGAAACTAAAGTATAATTAGCAGTTGTTCCTACCACTTAGGCAGCCATATTGGCCGAGAGGTTTATCTAATAAAAAGACAGAAATCGATTACCTTTGTCCTGGCAACTACCAGACCCTAGACATAATATATGTCGCTGTAAATCATTACGTCACAGAAAAGAGCAACAGAATTGTTTTTACTAGCTTGGTAAGCTAGAAACTGGTGCTAAAGTACTAGAGTTAATGGATAAGCGAAACGCTTCGAATGGAACAATAATTAGAAAATTGGAAATTAGAAAAGAGAGTGAAAAATTGAACAAAAGACAAAAATATTCTGCGTTGACACTGTGCACAAGTGCGCAGAAGCTACTACGGGATTATCATCGACGTCATGACATTGCGTCATCGCTACTACTGCCTCAAACAATGCGTCATGCTCATGCGAAACAATAGCGCCCAACTGAACGCACTTCGCACTACGTAAGCGAGAGCTGCACAAAGCGCGGCCTATTTAAGTCGACGTCTATATGAACGGGACTTCGGGTAATAATAACAGCCGTACTTTGGCATGGAATCCACTGGAACGGAGAGCGGCTGTATGGTTTGCATAAATGCTTGGTTATTTATGCTCGCTCGCGAAATCTATTGTGCAGTTTACGTGTGTTTTAGTAAGCGAAAACGAAAATGATTTGTCGTCACCCAAAGAGCAGAAATTGCTACTTCATCATCATCGGCTATACAAGACACCGCTGGCATGAATTAGCCCAGGTCGTAAATTCTAGCTCAACGTATGCAACTTCATTTACTAATTATCGGCGTCTTATATTGCAAAAGACCAGCTAGATATCAGTAGCGCCCAAAAAAAGTTAGCAAACCTGCTTAGTCAATAACTTCTAAGCGCACGAGTTCGTTAAAGCTCCCTTTCTCCCTCGTCTATAGACGAGAAGCGTCGTGCAACAGCATAAAATGTATTCGGTGTCACACGGAAACTTTAGATCGCGATCATTAGGATCAAAATTTTCCATCGCGATTGACTCCCTTCCGCCAGCTTGGGCACCAAAGGAGCCAATCGCGATTGACAGTGCTCGTGCGAAGCCGGTGTAACGCAGTTTGGGAAATCAAAAGCATCGCACGAGGCGTTGCCACGACCGCTGTGACTCACGGCATACTCGTGACAGCATTCGCTCTATATGTCAAGTGCAGGCACCCTTCACGACTCCTTCCGAGCGACGCTGAGGTGACGGCGTGCGCTTCTTTACGGGCCCTCTCGTACTACTACGCATGCCCGACGTTCAGGCGAGCGGTGACGACAGCGCGCAGGCAGGCGAGCCTTGCGTGAGCGCGCGTTATCCTCCGCGTGCAGCTGATATCCGCGACGCGTTATCGTCACTTGGATGCAGCAGCGGTTCGCACTCGACGCCGCGGACGAGGGGAGTCCCCGCTCCGGCCAGCTGGCTTCGGGGGACCCTCTGGCTGATTGAGATAAGATCTTGCTGTACGGTCAGCTGATGATGATACTCTCCGCCCGAGTCCGCGCTATGCGACGTATACTGCATACTGCGTGTCCGCTTGGACGCCGTGCCCGTTATTCTCGCTATCTTTCTCGCGGCTTTACAGAGGCACTATATAGGCTATGAACAGCCGAAGTGAAGCTCTGTATAGTTGTCGGCTTTCGAAATAGCGGAAAGGGTGGGTTTACCGATAAAAGACGTTTCGTAAACCAAAGAACGACGTAGTATAGCGAGGGACACGTGGCAACTCGCTGCTGAAATCGTCGCAACAACTCCGCGACGCAAATCACGTTAGAGATAGAAGCAACCGGTTCAGTTTTGCTGCCCACAGGCTGCTTAAATATAGGCGCCTAGCCTAAAAAGTGCGTACGAAAGTATGCTGCAGAGAAAGGTAAGACCAAAGGACCTAGGCAAAGTAACGCCTAACAAGAACAATAGGCAACCGAAGACAACGCAAAAAACAATTGCCAAAAGGAGGAGATGGAAAAGGCAGAATGGCCAAGCGAACTTTCTCTTGTCCTCTTTGCTAAACTGAGCCATTGCTGAGATTCTTCAGTCATGCATTTAATATCTTTAAGGCTTGAAACATTGGAATTGCTTATGCCAACATTCGTTCGCTTGTATGAGTGTAGTTTCTATAGGTCATGTGAAGGCGTTACATTGTTGAAGCTCAGCTGCTTAGCGCAGTCACTGACTCGGGGCTGCTGGGAGTGCAAGCTCGAGGCAGGATGATTCTGTGCTACTTTCTCGCATGTTCTCAAACTGCAGTACTTGCATATACGTTTATTTCAAGCAATGTTTCAAATAAATAATCGTGCTCTTTAATTGTTAAGTTCAAATTATTTTTTTTTCATGGGTAAAGCTATCATATTATGTGTTCATGGTAAAGTTGCGCAACGGCTCATTCGGAGCTCTCGCGAACGGCTGCCCACTTACACACAGATGACCTCGATGCGTCCGGCTACCCTGGGGCAAAACGGCAGACGAGAAAGGAGTACGCGCCACCGTTCACGGCATGTACGCATATTTATGCGCAACGCGAACGTACAGCGGGCGAAGGGAACGACGTATAGTGTTAGTTAACGGCGCCGCTGGCGGCGCGCCAAGTGCGCTAGTCACGCGCCGGCTGAGCAGCAACCGTTAATCGAGGCCCACGCAAGACACAAGGTTTCACTTTCGCGGCACGTCTCTCGGCCGCACAGACAGACGCGCGCAGGCACTGATAGTTAGCCAAGACCGACAGAATGCGAAAGCTCAATGGCGGCGGACATTCGATAGGTAGGAAAAAAAAAAAGCGTGTCGCCGGTTTCAATGCTAGTATTGTCGGAGTGCTGCAAACAGGTAGCGGTTCTTGGAATACCTAGCGGCGATAGCGCTGTTACCTCGAATTTCGACGGGAAGACGACGAAAGGAAAGGAGGCACCACGGCACAAGCGCTCACCATGGCCTCCCGTGCACTGTCGCATACGGAGACCGCGTTCCGGTGTTACTTGGCAAAACGCCTGCCTTCGCGGCATATATTTAAAGGCTTACGCCATTAGTGGGTGATTTAAGGCTCATTATGCGCGTTCTAGCTACTGCTGACTTTACGATGGAGACGTTACTCCGAAAGATAACCCCCTCTGTATTTTATATTCGTGCGGTTAAAGATAGCTTCATAACCGTGAGCTTTAGAAGTCTTCCGAGGGCCGCGCGAGAAACGAAGAAAGAGCGAAGCCGCGTGCGATCGCGCGACATTCCGACATTGGAGGGACGATGAAGCGGTCCACGCTCGTGACGTCATCGGAAGGAAAGGAACCGACAGACAGGGCGCCATATGCAAAGAAACTGTTATCGAGGACTTATCAAGAGACAGAGAATGCTCTTCAATGAAACGCAGAGAATTCATAGGCCGTGTGTATAGCCACCTACATGCTATATACTCTGGGTGGGGAATGGGATGAGGGATTGAAACGCCCTAGGGGATAGCAAGGGGAGACTAAAAGGGTAGAATATTTCGATTATGTTAATGCGCATAAAGTACTTCCTAGAGCTTGTATAGCAAGCGAACGTCTTGAAGATAACCATACAAACTTCAAAGCCTGACGTCGCCTAGAAGGACAAGGCACGGGGAGCGCTTTAAATTTCATATTTTGTCCATTTGACTTTCATAAAACGTTCTTTCGTCTCTATATTGGCCGGACATTGTAATAGGATATGCTCAACTGCTCCTATAGAACTGCGTTGTCACAACCCGGATTGGTCTGAGGTTGCAGAGGACACCCACATGCCGTCAAATGGGAGCGGATTCGGGGCTATAAAGCAATAAAACCAGCTGCGCGTTTACTATAGTTTAGATTCCTTGTAGAGCTGTTAGATCTATAACCCAACCTAAACTACATTAATGCATTGCTGCTGCACGGCTTCACGTTTGTTGTTAAACTGCGCTGATGAGATAAGTTTACGCATGTCAAATCTCGCTTCCTTTACTATAACAAAGGCGGTTCTCTAGAACAACAACTACAACTCACGGGTGTGACGCTTAGAGTTGTCTTCTCCGAGGTGGCCGTTGCTGCGTCGTATGCCTCATCTCTACACCCGGACAACCTTGAGTGACGTCACGTGCCGTGGCCGCAACCTAGCGAGCAGGAAAGAAAACAAAGGAGAGGAGACACTCTTTTAGCTTTGCGACCACTGCGAGAACTAAGTGTGGAAAGCAATCAAGAAGTCACCTTGAAATTGAATGCATCCGTGTGAATCGTCAATACACTCAAAAACTTGGTATCCAGAGTCTTGTGACCGAGAATATCTTAAAAGTTAGCTACTAGCCTCTGCGTTCTCTGTATTAAAAGTTCTCTTTAGGTGCATTATTCAACACGCTCGTGAATTCGCATTACAGCGATACCCAAAAGCCAGGGTTTCTTATTTGGCGCTCGGCGTACGAAGCCCGCCACGCACATGGATTGGCTCTGCTCGTGGTCGCCTATAGCATACTGACACAATCAATTATTATTGCCATAGCAATTATATGGACACTCCCAAGCAGATTTCTGCCGTCGGCGTCGCCGTAACCGTGAGGTTCCGTATGACGTCCACGGCGATGAAATCGTCGCCGCGCTCCGGACGCTCTATGTGCGAGTGAAAAGGCCGCGAGGGACGCGCGCTTTCACGGGGAGCGAACGCACGTCGGAGAGCAAACGCGCGTTCTGCGCCGTGCTCCCTGAAGGGCTGCAGAATTAAGCGTCTCTTTCCTCCTTTCCATATATAGAGAGCAAACGCAACTTTTTCCCGTCGCGCGAATTTGGCGCTGAGCCGTGCTCCCTCAAGGGCTGCGAAAGGCTGTGGGGGGAAGGGAGGGGAGGCGACGTTTAGCTGCGGCACCAAATACGCATTTGTATAAAAACGCCGCGCGCGTTCGGTGCGAACGCGGGCAAAACGCCGACGGCGTCGACAACAGTTCTGCGCGTTGCTGGTGCTGCTGCATGTCCAAGTTTATACAGCTGATAAAACTACTATCCTTAATTTGCTATCGCAATTGGTGCTTCGCATTTCGGGTGAAACTGCGACAATTTTTACAGCTACACTGTTTTAAACTGAGTTTACGCCGTTAGGGAAGAGGCGGTACAACAGCTGGACAGTGGCGCTATGAGTCCACGGAGACCAGAAAAAAAAAAGACATATTGGACGCGAGCTAACGATCAGCGACTTCGCTACACACACAAGACGGCGACCATTAGAAGCGCCAAGGCGGCAGTACGATGAACGGTGGGCAAATGCCAGTGCAACCATTAACGACAACCATTAACAACAATTACAAATTACCCCAAAAAAAAGACTATATCGCGAGTGAGCAGTATTCAAAAGCAGTGAAACACAATACGGGATGCAGGTTCTTCTGATAACACAAAGCCGCCTCGACGCGCACTTAATTGAGCTGTAACAAAATATATGCTGGGCGTAGAACAGGGATAGTAGCGGCAGAACATGCACGAGAGTTCCACCTGCTCTCACACCGGGCGCGATGCGAAGACCCCGCACGGGAGCACTAATTGCTCTCGTCGACGACAGCTTCACCGGGCGCCTCGTTAATTGGCCAGCGAACAATCGCAGTCACACGCCGGCATCTAAGTGTAACCTCGGCGCTGCCTCGGGCCGTTACGGCGAGCCGAGAACGAGGTAGGGGCCGTCTAAGGCAGGACAACGCGTTCCCTCCTCCGTCTTTCACTTCTACAGAAGCAAAGATTCGCGTGTTTACAAAACACGAAACCAAAACTGTTTAGGAGTTATTACCCGTCGCTATACAACAATTTGTTAGAAGCTTGATCCCGGTATCGGAGGCTAGTGCAGGCCTGAAACCATATCCTGTGTGTTCAATCCTGGACACGAAGGGCATACAGCGTACATTCAACTTCTATAGAGATTATCTAAATTACGTTCACTGATATCAATATATAGAAAACATGGAGTCTACATAGAGCGTCAGTAGATCATCGTATTGCGTGCACATGAGGGATGTCACGTGCTGCAGCATGTGCCCTGGTGGCCCGAAGTCTCCCAGCCATTCGGCCTAACACGACGATAACTTGTAACGATAACAATGAGGCACCGCACACATGGTAAAACGGTAAAGAAAAATAATCGGTTAGTCACTCATAAAGAAAAGAGAACGGTAATAATTCCTGCACGAGCCAGTACCGGGAAGAACAGGCCCGGCGGAGGGTGAAAAGTCGTGGCCTTGGCGACGACAAATCCGAGCGCCACGTGCGTCGGGACACGAGGCGCGAACGTGCCCACTCTTTCTCTGGCCAATAAACGAGCAAGAAACGTGAGCTTGGGGACCCGGAGGTTCGTGGATTGGGGTGTGTGTTTGTGTGCGCGAATGCGGTCTTATCGCCAGGAAGCCCGAAAATGAGGAAAGGCGATAAAGAAAGTCTCCGCTTATCCGGGACTCGCGAAAGCGGCGAATGAGCCAGAGGATAAAAGCCCCCGAGTACACTGGAGGCTACGCCCTCCTGCGCCGCACAGCAGACGTAGAGCGTCACAACGCACGACTGCGACAGCTTCGTACGTAACGCGCCGTATCAGACATACCTATGTGCGCTCAGCGCGAATGTGAAGAGACTATATCGAGCACCTCCTCGGCCACTGTTCTCTAATCGAAGAACGACGCTAACCTATCTCCCGTGTGCCTCGAGCAGGCTGCACGATCGGCTTTTTACCGAGGCTAAGATCCTGGGAGCCTGGTCTCAACACTCGCAAAGTCACACCAGCTCTTCTACAGCACCTGAAGACGTCAGACTTGAATGCGCGGCTGTAGACACGATGTACCTCATCTTGTGCACGTGATTTATCTGAACCCCTGTCATCTCTTTCTTTCATTCACTCCTCCTCACGCGTAGAGTAGCCACAAACTGTACAAAGTCTAACCTCCCTGCCTTTCCGTTTTTCTCTCTCTCTCCTTCTCAGAGTCTGTGCCAAGAATGCTAAACGTCATTGTAATTCAGGACACGAGAACGAATAAGTCAGTGCGTGATCATCTACAGGGTCCCGTTACGGCAAGACAGGTAACCTGACAGGAGTATTGACGGGAATTACGTAAGCCTGAACAGATACCCTGACAGGAATTATAGATGCGCCTAACAGGAGTCTTCGCACTCTATTTCAAAATACACTGGATGTGAAGTGGATATACGAGGCTTTTCATGGGGATCTGGACCACACTCGGGAGAATGCAGACGACGTACTGACGGTACCTCGCGAGAGAATTATTCCACAAATGTGTGTTAATGAATGATGCCACGGAGCCCGAAGACTCCCGAATTAATATGTGACTGGGTGTGTAGAATTAATTCACTGAGCACTGCCTAAATCAATGCGATCAACCTAAGCGATTTTTCATTGCGCATTCTCCCCACTTCAAACGTGTCTCAGCGAGTCGCTTGTTCGTTGTGTCCACTCCGACTGGAGTTGATACACCGAGTTGTAAAGCACCGACTAGCGACAGAAAAAAAAAAGTTTGCCACATGCCCCGCTAACATTCACTTAAAACTACTTAACCGTAAAGCGAGCCGTGTGGCGTAAGGAGACAACGCAGCGGCGGTTTGTAAAACACTTCTTTTCAATCACTATAGCTATAGGAGGAAGCCCGTAGCATATGCGGCTGTAGTGTGACGCAACGCAAGACACGCACTCGTGCGGCTGTGCCTACGTTGTGAACAACCCGCAGAAGGATAAGAGAGCGTCCCTATATAAGAGCCAGCCCAGCGTGCTTGCAAAGTAAAAGAAAACTTGGAAATTCTGCGAATCTCTCTCTCTCTCTCTCTCCGGCAGATGGAGTCGAAGCTGTCCACCCTTTCGGCGCTCCCTTGGCTACTGCCCAGCTGTGCGAAGCGGCAGCTGTTGGGATGACGAAGTGGCGACGCGCACAGCGCTTGAGAAAAAAGAGAGAGAGAAAGAGATGGGAGGTATTGCAGGTATTTACTTGCACAGGCATCAGACGCTTGCATCGCTTCAAACGTTCGCCGCAGCTATCGCAAATTCGCCCACAGCGACACGGCGGCCGGCAACAATCGCCACCTCGTGTCGGGAGGGGGGGTATCTCATGTCACGAAACGGACCGGCTTCCTAACTGCTGCGCTCAACGAGGCGACTCTTCTCGGCAACCACAGTGGCGGTGACCCAGCGTCGGGAAGAGCCTTTCTCTTAACATCGCTCGCTCACTCGGTCGTGTAAGCTGGACGCAGCGATGCGAGACCTTAACGAGCTGGACATTAAACGGCGCTTGACGGATTCGAAGCCCCCTGCGATGAGCTCTATGTTACCTCAGGGCTGCGCCCAGCCTTCCTTCCACCTCCCCGCTCGTTAAGATGTAGGCGTGGTCGACAATGAGTTTAGAGCGAACCGGAAATTAAACGCCACTCGAGCAATTCGTGATTCATCTTTCGGTGTCCCACCGCTACTCCTTTCTACGAAGTGGGCGCGCGAGACAAGACGTGATTTTAATGGCCATGAGAATCAAGACATTACACGTAATGCATCCATCGCTGTAAGGTATACGCTCGCAGGACGTTTCATCTCCGTCCCTTGTCGCCCTCCTCTGCGCAACGAATATGGAGATGGATTTGTAGAAAACAGATGTCCTTTTGATGCTATCTAAAGACGGGCTTGAAGATAATCTTGGCAGCATCTCGGCGCAGATAATCTTGACAAGAAGATGATCATGCCGCGCCGACGCAGCATTCAGATGACAAATGCTCCCACTATAACTAATTCCCTACTAGTAACTGCCGCTGATCATGCCTGACACATTTGCCAGGTCTATGTTAAACTATCTGAGTAGATCAGGTGAAGTGCAACCAGTGAGTCACTCAAACGAGCGCAAACAGAGCGAGGTTGAGTAAGCACAATGTAATGACGGAGGTTCACAGCCTTCGTTACTATCAGAAGCTGTCACAGCTGTCCCCGTTTGGTCGTCGGCGCGAAGTCGATCGACGGGGTAGACAAGCTGGTTGGTCGTTCCGTACGCAAGCGAACACAGTGAAAGGAGTCAGAGTCGGGAGTAAACAAAAAAACAAGATATTTATCGGCTGATAAATATACACAATTAATAAAGTAAAATAAAAAAGACACAAGATAGACTAACACACCTGAACTTAATATGCACAAGGATGAAGACAAATAACTACGAGCAATTAACAGTAGACATACAAATGAAACATGGCGCGGATCAAATATACAAGAAGAACACTTAACAGTAATTCACTAATCAAAGTTCAAAGGAAATCAAAGTTCAAAAGAAAACCAACGATGTCATACGCATGGCCGGGCAGCAGCAGCAAGTCCATAAACCGTGAAGTCGGTGCACAAAGCTTTCCCGAAGAAGGCTGGCGGTCCGATCTTGTCGAGGTGGATGCGAATTGCTGAGCTGGGGTTCCCGGGAGTCTAGATTGGACGTCTTCTCTCAAGCAGGTTGAGCTAACTTGAGGCGAACTACCGTGAGCTTCGTTGCAGACGCTGGTTTGACGTCTCGTACGTCAACAAGTTCTTCGGAGTTCCGACGTGGCCAGGCGGCCCAGGCGATACTGGACGGCACTAGCCCCCCCCAACGGCTTCTTAGCAGCGCATAGGTTCAGCTTCTAGACTAATCAGCAGGGCCCAAAACATGCGCCTAAATAGCCTCTGCCTTCCCTAGTTCCCTAGGTAGGGAAACTGCCGCTACGTAGCATTCTCCGAATTCAGCTCTCTTAGCTCCCAACAATCTTGGCCGCGCTCTCACTATGGACGAAGAACCGCAGATCAGCCTCTCTCCCACTGTCAAGGGCCAAGGCTGATCCCGGCACTACCACGTGGCCGTACGCGCACACTTCGGGGCCCGTAATTCGGCGTGTCGATGTCGAATGCATTGTACGCTGCACAGTCAGGAGCCCACGTGTTTGACGCTCGTACTTCGGCGTGTCGTTAATCAGCGTCCAAACCATTCGAAAATATGCCGCTCCGTGACACAGCCCCCCACTTTCAGAATATTATCACATAATATTCACTTACACGAGTGGCATTTTCGAAAACAAAAACAAGAAAAAGAAGACCATTCTATGTATACATAACATTAGACATTCAATAACATCGTGTATTATAAAAAAAAATATCGAACACAACACCACACGTCCAGACACACAACAACATTCTCCAACTCGACTGCACAGTGACCGCAAATAAATGGTACTCGAAATAATATATGCAGCACACCTGCCATGAACCGTCTGTTCGTACTCCACATCAGTTTCAATACACGCACTAGTGCAATGGCAATCAAAAAACTTGCGCCAAATACGCGCTCAAGACGACCAGGACATTTGCGGATCTTGCAAAGCGCTTACACGCACTAAATGAAACCAAAAATTGCTGTCGTCTTGCAAACACACGTGTGATAGACGCACCAGCGCTTTGCTCCTGTGTGTCCGCGCGAGCCACGCTTTAACAAAACGGCACAAACACTTTCCTAACACGCGAGGCCACAACGGATCCCTCAAATAAAGCGACCCATTCTCAAGAAAAAAGAAATCCTGAACCCTTCGGTAAAGTGAACTGATACAGCGTATCCCACCCACAAGCAAGCCTAACTGCTACACAAAGAACGACATAAAAAAAAAAAAAAAAAGTTTCAAAAACTTTCTACGCGCGCAAGCCAGCTCTCTCAGAATATCGGAGGGCTACCAAAATAATTACACAAAGCTCCGAACTTGCTCACCCAAAACGATCTCTAAAATATTAACCTAACACGGAAAAAAATAAAGAAACAAACAAACTGTTTCTACAAAAACCTGCATTGCCGCTTTTCATTCCGAATATTTAATGGACGTTCTTAAGCCGTACTCGAGGCGGGCGCGGTTTGACGGCTGATCTTGTCAGCGAGGGAATACAAAAGGTACAGCGGCCATTCTCCTCGCTGCCCACCCTCGACACTTGACAAACAGGCAGTATGCCTTTCACGCATCGCACTGCAACTTTACTGACGCGTATCACTAATTCGCGGCACCGTATCGGCTCTCTCTTCTGTGACATGTCTTGCACACCTGGCAAGGAACCGAACGAGGGGGAACATAATCGCCCCCTTGCTTTTGTCCGCCCCCGCGCCGAACGGCCTTTTCCTTGCTTCCTTATCCGGCGGTTCGGACGCGCTTTTACTGAAGACATTGCAATCTGCGAACGCACCTTTCGAAATTCTTCACTGGGCTCCCCGCAGAGTTTAGCGCCCTTTGTTTTCCTCGGCTGCGTTGCCTTCTCTGCCGCATTACGAACTTTACGACGCCGCTTCTTTCTCCTAGCACGCTTCGCGGTGCTAATTTCCAAGCCTTCCTCTGGCTCCTCGTGGTGACCAGCACGTATATCGTCGGCCACGACTTCCACCCCTACCGCACGGTCCGGATGATCAGCGGGTGAATCACCCCTCTCAATTCCACCTTCACTGGCGGAGAGCTCCAAACACCTCGGTGCAATGCAGCTATTCTCTTTTGCGCACCGTAGCTCACATATCTGGGAGCTGTCCACTACTGCACCGTTCTGCCCGCATGGTGCCTCAGCGCACTTTTCTGAATCATTGCACTCTCCTCTGGTGCTCTTGCCTAACACGTTCGTGTCACTTCGCACAACTACTGCAGGCGCTACCTTCGCGACGTATGCCAACTCGTCCACCGCTGGCCTGGCTGCTTCTCTAGCATTAAATTGGCACAGTATCTCGTCGCGCTCAATCCGGTCCCCATCAACGGGTCCCTCAACAACTACGCCACGGTCTGCGGATCTGGCATCACCTTTGTTAGGCTCGCAAAGTTTAGCCTCTCTTCCTACTATCGGCAGAACCGTGCGTGCGATTTCTTCGCACTTTCCGCGTGCGACTTCTACGGGCACCTCACATTTCTGCTGCTCCTCCTGTACTTCAAGGTGCTCGCTACTACCCCTGCTCAGGCTGCCAGTTTGCTTAAACTGAATGATTAATTGTAACAGCCGTATTTCTCGCTCTACAGCTTCCTTCGCCGCCACTTGCTCTTTCTCCCTTTTCTCTCGCTCTTTCTGCTTTTTCTCCCGGGCCAACGCCCGCTCCAGCTGTTCCGCAACCCATGTCCTCAGCTCATCGCCCTCTAGGCCGAACAGTTTGCCTCTTTCTATCCACTTTTCAGACTCCATTCTCTCCAAAATGCGGCTACACTACCAAAAACCGTGCGCTCACAATTCGCATGCACGCGCGTTCGACACTGTACAAGAATGTGTCAATAGCACTACTCGATCAATATCCACGATCATCGTTCTCAGTTCACCGTGCTGCCCTCGTACGGAACGTCCTGTTCGCGGACGCCAGTTTATGTCACAGCTGTCCCCGTTTGGTCGTCGGCGCGAAGTCGATCGACGGGGTAGACAAGCTGGTTGGTCGTTCCGTACGCAAGCGAACACAGTGAAAGGAGTCAGAGTCGGGAGTAAACAAAAAAACAAGATATTTATCGGCTGATAAATATACACAATTAATAAAGTAAAATAAAAAAGACACAAGATAGACTAACACACCTGAACTTAATATGCACAAGGATGAAGACAAATAACTACGAGCAATTAACAGTAGACATACAAATGAAACATGGCGCGGATCAAATATACAAGAAGAACACTTAACAGTAATTCACTAATCAAAGTTCAAAGGAAATCAAAGTTCAAAAGAAAACCAACGATGTCATACGCATGGCCGGGCAGCAGCAGCAAGTCCATAAACCGTGAAGTCGGTGCACAAAGCTTTCCCGAAGAAGGCTGGCGGTCCGATCTTGTCGAGGTGGATGCGAATTGCTGAGCTGGGGTTCCCGGGAGTCTAGATTGGACGTCTTCTCTCAAGCAGGTTGAGCTAACTTGAGGCGAACTACCGTGAGCTTCGTTGCAGACGCTGGTTTGACGTCTCGTACGTCAACAAGTTCTTCGGAGTTCCGACGTGGCCAGGCGGCCCAGGCGATACTGGACGGCACTAGCCCCCCCCAACGGCTTCTTAGCAGCGCATAGGTTCAGCTTCTAGACTAATCAGCAGGGCCCAAAACATGCGCCTAAATAGCCTCTGCCTTCCCTAGTTCCCTAGGTAGGGAAACTGCCGCTACGTAGCATTCTCCGAATTCAGCTCTCTTAGCTCCCAACAATCTTGGCCGCGCTCTCACTATGGACGAAGAACCGCAGATCAGCCTCTCTCCCACTGTCAAGGGCCAAGGCTGATCCCGGCACTACCACGTGGCCGTACGCGCACACTTCGGGGCCCGTAATTCGGCGTGTCGATGTCGAATGCATTGTACGCTGCACAGTCAGGAGCCCACGTGTTTGACGCTCGTACTTCGGCGTGTCGTTAATCAGCGTCCAAACCATTCGAAAATATGCCGCTCCGTGACAGAAGCCATAAGACGTTTGCCGACCACGCATATAGTTTAGCACGCTACAGAAGGCGACAAGCAGGGTCGTCACACCACATGCCATGCCCGTCCTTCCCGCTTCACCACGACAGACACCACGGCTGAAGCCACGAAGCTAGCTGTGTCAAGCGCATATCCACGAACGTTGCAATCATGCGCACGAACCGAACTCGACGCTCGGCAGAAGGGACGGTTGAATGCATACACCCGTTAGCATCTGCCCCTTCGGAACGCCAAAGGATTGATTGCGGCCGCATCAAGCCCTTCTTTTCTCGGTTCGGTGGCCAAGATTTAGGCGCAAAACAAACACGCGCGCGCCCTCGCACACTCCTCACATCTGGCCGCTGTTCCTCAAAGCGTGACGCCCTTGGGCGGATGGAAGTATGAGCACCAGCCCCCCTAAACTGCCGCCAGCCAACGACGGGAAAAACAATGGGCCAGCTTAAATTACCCGAGGGTTCTCGAGTCAAAGGCTTCGCAATCATTTCGGGGCCAATGATCCTGAGATGAAACAAACGCAAGCAACCCCGCAAGCAACCTGATATATTGGCGAGCCTGGCCTTCACGAGGTGTCGCCATCGCCGGCGTCTTGCCAACGGCGTTATAACACACGCGACGTCATGATCCGGTGTCATGACGGCTTGTACGCGATGCAGGAGCAGAAATATCTAACGTTCGCGCCACCACACGTGACTAAAGTGACTCACAATACGTGACTAAGGTCCCTAGAATAACACGTGGCCAGTATCACGAGCGCGAAGCAGGGCACGCGGTCTTTTGTCTGAGGGCCCACGCGACGATAGTGCATTTTTCGACGTTCGGTTATCGCTGTCGCCAACGGATTAATGGGACAACTTGTGCCGACTTAAAAAAGAAAAAAAAAAACTGCAGAAAAAGGAAAGAAACCACATGTATTGCCAGGCGTGTATTACTCGGCTATTTGCCCTAGCTTCGGCTCAAGAACACTATAACTCCCACCTAAAGGCGTCTATAGGTCGTATTTATTTCAAATGCTTCTATGACGTTGCGTGCGTCAACGTTACTCGACAAAACCAACGGCGACAAGCCCATCCACCATTGTGACTGCAGATGTAGAACTGATGTGAGCAGCCCTCACTGCACTGAAAAAATGTCCACCGAGTGACATTTCTTCTACCAAGAAGTCTTGTTGCCGACAGCTCCAAGCTCTCAAGAGGCCTTCATCTGAACTCAAACGCTAGTGAGCTACAGACAGAGAGACATATTCTTACCTTCGCCATTCTTATCTGCTCCAATGTGCAATAAGATAGCCCTGCAGTGTTCATCTTACATCCAGGCCTGGAAATCATTTCACGATTATCCTGGATGTCTTCGAGAGCCTCTCATATCGCGCCAACCACGGTGTATCTTAAGTACGTTCTGTACGCTCTTTTTTTTTTTTTTTTTTTTTTGTCTGCCTGTGCACATGCGCCCCGGCAGGCTTATTAACAGGCACGCGAGCCGCACGCTCCCTATGGCGCCACCGCGGACGCGCTGCGGAGACCCAAACGACGTTTGGAAAGCGGCGGCGAAGAGTCAGCACTCGGCAGCTGCCCAGCGACAGATGATAGGGTAGGCGCCAAACCGCGAAAGGCGCAAGCGAGGAAGGCGGAGTTGACGTGTGACGAGAGAAGAAGCTATACGGCAGGAGAAAGACGTCGGCGAGGTGAACAATTGTTCCGCCAGACGTTGCACAATGTATCGGCGTCGTCGCTTAGAACGGGGTAAAAAACAAAACACCCCCCCCCCCCCCCAAAAAAAAAAAAGGACACAACGCACAGTACACGCGGCACGCAAGCCCCGAGCGACTAGGCAGCAGCAGCAGCAGCAGCAGCAGCAGCCTCAGGTGCCTCGGCGCGAGGTGCCCCAGACCGCAGACGTAGAAAACGCGCGACGCAGAGACGACGCTGCGCGCGCGCGCGCGCACGCCAGAGAGACCTACGCGCGCTACGCTTACGCCTCACCTGTCGCAGGCAGCAACAGCAGGCGTCGCCGACCGCTCTGGAAGCGAATTGCGGGGGCTTTCTGTGACGTCACGGAAAAGCCTGCAGTACCGACAGGCGAGCCCCACGTGCTGCACTTTTGTGACGCGCGTCGTCGCGCTTTGACGCGTTCGCCCGAACAAGCCGCGCGCAGGCTTCGCCATTTTCTTTCCTTTTCCCGGCCGCTTTTTGCATGCGTTGCACTGACGTCAGGGGATTCTGCGTTACGAGCAGCACGTCGGCGTCGTTGTGTACTTGAGTAGTACTGCTTCCTTCATTGTGCGTTTGTGTGTCTGTGTTTACTTCGTTTCCGGCGTAGGTGCATGTGGGATCGACCTTGTTGCTGTGCGCTAAATTCTGCGAATCGAACGGCGAGAAGAGAGAGAGAGAGGTAGAAATTAATTTACAGAAAGGCAGAGAGGTCGGCCTGATCTATAGCTTGCTCTGGCCTGCTACTCTACACACCGGGGAAGAAGGATGGGGGAAAAAAAAAGGCCGATGGATGTTGATGATTATATGAATAGGAGGTGCATATATACAAGTTCGCAACGTTGCGGCATCTCTAAAGCCGTGCGTCTACCCCAGCGGCTTGTAGAAAGGCTATAGCGGCACTTGTAATCAAGGCTGCGCTGTTTGCATTAGGCCAAGGACCCAAAAGAAACTCGCTGATAGCGGCCTTTTATCGACGTTTGCGATGAAAGAGACCAGTTGCTGTCGCTCTTGTGCGTACGCGGGTCAAATGCAAAATATGTGATCAAGTGTTTCTGGCACCTGAAGCGGCCAGTCGCGTGGCAATTTCGCGTGTATTCGCGGGCTCCTCTCGCGCTCGGAAAAACACTTTCATGTAGCACGTACTGAGCAACAGAAAGCTCTTTCACGTTGCTCCACAATTTTCTCATTGACAGCTTTCATCTAATTATATTATTTGAGAAGTTGATTATTTAAGACTAATTGTGTAATTAGGCGGAATGCAAAAAATGATCTCAGTATCCCCAAGCGACGGCAAGCAACATTACTTTGGTTCTGCCCAACTAAAAGTGATTTGCATATTTTTAAACCTTGGTGCATGATAGTTGGGACACCCTGTAATATGACAGTCACGTAGCCCCCTTTTTAATATTGCTGCGCTATCCCGACAAATACCTAAGTAAAAGGGCACAGAAAAACTACAGTTCAGGAGACAGAAAACCGATGATATAGGCTTATTTCATATTAAAAAAAAAAAAAAAAACACACGAGAGGCACTCGTACGTAGAAACTCCGGGAAAGAAGTTAACGGAAGCAAATTAGCCCGCTACCCGACACAAAAGGCACGGATCTAAATACATATAAATGCTTAACGAAGCACAAAAATCTGTACCACATGCTGTAGGAACATAACGGCTTAACAACGAGCTCTGTTTCTATATAGTAACCGACGTCTTCGTTTTGTTAACTTAGATGGAAGCGTGCTTAAATTTAATCCAGAGTTTCTTTCGGAAGCAAGAGCTGTTTGCTACCTGCTTCAGAGAGGACTTGCAAGAGGCAGGCAAGAACTCCTAGCGGCTCATGGCACCAAAGGTGTGGAGGAAGAATTATGGCAAGTCCACGCTATCGGCAACGGCTGCAACGCGGTAATGTGAGAGTGCAGCCTTTGGCGGTCGGCTGAAAAACGAAATTGCGATCGGAACTGAGGGTCTATAGGTACAATAGTTACGGCGCCTATGTGATTTCCTGATCGCCGCGCGCCATGAGTGGCATGTGGTGAGTGTTACATAGCAAACTGTTGAGCTGGCTGCGTGTGACTCAGCTCGCTATTCGAGCTGACGCATCATTGCATAGTGATGCAGCAAAGCATGCTCTGAGTGATATCGCTCGCAGCCATGACAAAATTTCGGTTACAGCCTGCTATCTAGTGAGGAAGAGACGAAGGAGAGCCACGGCTTGGTGCAATTAAGAAAGAGAGAGAGAAATAAATCCAACTTATCATGCATACAACCTGATCTTTAGAAATGAAGTCAGAACTTGGGCACTTGAACATCAATGTGCACACTTTACGGCCGGGAAGATACCGGCCAAGAAATGTAGCCTTTTCGCAGTGCCTGTGTTCAAAAGGTTGTCGTAGTTCACAGCCTATGTATATTCCGAGTCCCATAGGGTGCTGCAAAAACATTTGCCAAGTTTAAATGCATACTAGAAGGCAACACGAAATCAGTTTGATATGATGAATTATTCTTTCAAATGTATATCTTCATTCCTTCGGCGGAAAAATGGTGACTAAGGGCGAGAAAATTCTACAACTTATTCTTGTTTTTTTCTTCTAAATTTCGAGCCTAAACCACAGCACGAGTACGTCAGTGAGACGTCACTGATGTCAAATCATTTTCTCTTAATTCGGGACGTGTTAGGGGCGAGAAAAACTTTCTCAAAACTTCCAATAGAGTTGAGCAATTGGTTCAATTAGTATACAACATACTTGTTTTTTTTTTTGTTTTTTTTTTCTTTTCGATGAACTATAGCCAGATGGAAAAGCTGCCAAAACCAATGACGTCACGGGAAGCTGGTCACAGAGCTTCAACGGGGCGTTGCCAACCCTCTTTCGATTTGGCGTATTTCCTGGATTACCAAGCGTCAGCTTTACGGTAAGGGTGACCTTTTCTGTATTCCAGGATTGTAATGGAATAATATATCTCAACAGAAAATTCCCCATTCAGTGCCCATTCAAAGCCAGATTTGTGAGGATCCGCGATTCCCTCATGTCTCTGACACTCCCCTCCGAACGCGCGAAATGTATAAAGGAGTGCGTAACTGAAGGCGGGGTGCGTGAGAGGCAACAAGCTCGTGAGACAGCGGCCTCGGCATTGAGAGCGGCCAAGCAGAGAGAGACAGCTTGAAGCAGACACACACATTTCTCTCACGATACTAATCGGCTACTGCCGGTGGTTCGCATATTCAGCTCCCGGCAGGAAGCTGCAGCGCGCCGCCTCAATTAAGACGCACGACGCCCAGTAATGCGAGCGTAACTGACGCTAGCGGGATCGGTCGTGCGGAATTCGACTTCCTGTAGAACGAAAGAAGAGACGTCGCAAGAGATAGATGAATGGACGGACCTGAGCAAACAAAGCAGGTGGAGCGTGTGGAATAGAACTAAGGTGCACACAATAAGCAGACACATTACTACCGACTACTTTTGAACACGCACACTCGGTGCCGACGCGTGGCGCTGCGAGCGCGATAATGGAGACACTTCGGCGCCTATTTCGTCTACGAGAGCACCCCGGCCCGGCCGCTACGAATGGTGCAAGGCGTGGCGTTTAGGCTTGATCCACGCCATAAATCAAACCAGACGCGTAGCGCCGTTTTCCGACACGAGGGGGTGCGCACGCTGAAGACCGACCGCTTGGCGTCACGCGATTCTCACTGGAAAGCAGAGAAGAACGCTCGTGGCGCCACCTTTGCAGAGTACGCAGGTAATGGGAGAGCATGAGTCGCGGATGTACCAGTCGCGCTAGCCGGTACCTAACGTCGAATGTACTATATACATGTGACAGCCCGCCTGCAAAGTTCGTGAAATACCGTTGCGAAGTACATACTTGAAAACCGGCGAAGCGCTCTGAAAAATCGAACATGCTTTACGAAATCAGCGCTCGAGTTGCGACGGTGTTTTCACGCAGAGATGGTTCATGCTTTGCTTGAGGCGTCGTTTTGCAAATTAAGGCTGAGTTCAGCATGAACAAACGGTAGTCGTTGAACAGCCCGTCCTCGCCAGGCCTGAGGATGGGCTAAACGTATTTCCCTACTTGGAAAAAGCACAGAAGACACCTGATTCTCAGACTTGACGATATCCCTTCTACGGCAGGACAGAGTGGGGCTGCTGTCCACTTCCGGCGATATCACTCGAGAGATCAGAGGAGCGAATCCGCAGATGAGCGAGCTCCACAGCGTCATCTGAGCGAAACTCGAGGTCGCTCGACGACCGCGAGGCCGAAAAAGGCTAATCGAAGTAGCCGCCGACTGCTTCCCCCCTCGCCGCCGGCACTACTACCAGCTCTCCTCGACCGTGAAAAACTCCCCGCCGTGTGCTAACGGCCGCTTCTCACGCGACGGTGAAACACGCTACGTAGCCTAGCTACCGGTGGGCTCGCTCGTGTAGGGCGACATGTATGTAGCGTTGGCCGGTCTTCGTCGTGAGTGGTCCACGCGCGCACAACGAAAACGCATCAAGATGTCCACTATTTGCAAATGCCTGTCTATAGCGGGCCAGCTGCCTAGCTCCGGATGACAGACAGCTAGATAGCCGCTCGGAAGAAACGTAACGAGGCCCATGAGAATAGTGCGAATTGAGGGGATCCAGATTAACGGATGCGCAGTGGGGGCGCTGGTTCCACGAGCAGATTGAAGCGTTCGCGATCTCCGATGTGTTCTTTGCTACCGCGATGTCATGCGATGGGACACTTAAGCAAAACAATAAATCAACTTAGACTGATAAATTATTCTTCGAAAACTCCGCTGTCGTTAAGTACACTGCAATAGGTCAATTATTAGAAGAGAAAATGAAGCTCAAAGTTAATTTTTGTTTTAATTTCGCGCGGAAACCCCAATATCAGCACTTCAGTGTGACGTCACGACTTCTAACATAATTTTTCGTGTTTGGGCCACGTTCGCTCAGTAAACGTTCGCAAAACTTGTCATATTCAGTCTTGGGCTCCTTTGGAACACAGTGTAGTCAATCTTTACCAGTATAGAATTTGTCAAAATCCATGACGTCACGTTGAGCTGGTGCGGGAACTTCAAGGTGGTGTCGCCACTCGCCTTCTGTGTTTTTCGGTTCTTTCTGGCTTACCAAGCGGTTTCTCGCGGTAAGAGTGGTGTTTTCGGTATTCCGGAAGGTAATCTACTGATACAGAAGAAATCATTTTGATCTTTAGTGTCCCTTTAAGTCGTGAGATAGGCTTCCGCTGAATAACGTCGATGACAATAATCGATGCAACGTAAACTTGGTTACCTTCGATGTAGCGACTAAGCAATTAACAAGAGAGAGAGAAAAAAAATCCTGGGAAAGAAGAGGAAATGACCGCTTCGTACATGACTAGATCATTGCTACGGGAAGTAAAGTATAAAAAAACCTTTTCCACCTTTATACACATATATTTTCCTATCGTTTCTTTTTCACTTGCGGTATCATAATGAAATCAGCCTGTTCGCTTCTCTGTTATATATGTTACGCTTTTCTTAAAATTTTGGAAATATTTAACATTGGGCAAGAAGACAGAATGTCACTGCAATTTGTTCCCACTGCGAACCTTTGGGGTTCTTTCAGTCCACAGTAGCCGACAATGATCGACGAGCGAAGAGCCTAAGCAACGGGTATGTATAGACCGTTTCTAAGGAACACGGCAAGTGACATGTCGCTGACCGCTGTGGCAGAGTTCCCACAGCACGGCCGTACTCTGAAGCTCCACGACGGTGTAGGTCCCTCGTAATATCTGCGACTTCAGAGCACCGAATGTACCTACAGAGGGTACCCAGTACGCGCTCGTACACCAGGTTAGGTTATAGTTAAGCCCAGAACCAGTTGCAGACGACGCGCACTATCATGACCTCGGCGTTACGCCTCTCCTTGAAACCAGCAGACGGACGGCCCTGAATGTCCCTAAAGCTCACTGCCTGCCACGTTTACCGCACTTATTTTCATTTTCCCCGTACTTTCCATCGACGTCTTTAATCGCGTACTTGGCTTCACTAACGTGTCCTGAACGCTTTTCAATTTCCTCACCTACACTGCGATCACGTCATAAATGGGGGCATTACTGTTAGAACAGGGGCACATTAACCACACCAATGGCGGCACGAACGTTAACGCCGCATCGACGTGGGAAATAAGTGGCTCTCGTACTCGTGAATTTGATTCACGACTAGAACTGCACTCACTCTGTCGGAAACTATTCGGGAAACTTTCTAAAAGGGGTCATGCGAAGGCTTGCAACTTGCAGTTGTAAGGCTTTTTTTTTGTTGTTGTTTCTAATTCGATAGCCTTATAGGCGGACTGCACACACTTTTTATGTATCCGTCTGACGACAAATGTTGGCCGATCCCGAAGCAAGTGCAGTATAGCGCAGTGTCTCAAACCTCTAGGTGTCACGAAGGAAGAATGCGACAAACGGGCACGTGGGGCACGCGCCTGACGTTTAAGTGAGCGACTTTGGCACGAGAGAAGCATGGCGTGCGATCGTTGCTATAATGTTAGAGCATTTGTTTGCCATGCTGGAAAACAGGTTCGAGCCCACCATTGGTCACGAATGTCTTTAGACCATTAGAGGAGGACTTCACCCACTTTGGAGGTATCTAACCCAAAACTCTATAGGTGAGTTGAGCGTACGTGAGCGCGCCAAAGCCTACACAAAATCTCAACTTTGAAAGCGGTACGAGCTTCAGAAGTGTCAATTTGATAAGTGAGAGTGTGCAAGGTCGCCCATGACGCAAGCACACGCTGCTGTCGAGAGAGTTAGCAATGCTAGTTCTTTTTTAACTATGCCGTAAGGCAGCCCTCTTCGCTAAAGAGATAGAGAGAGGCGCTTCAATACAAGAAATCAAAGGTTGCGTACATTACTTAAATAAATGAAGGGGTACGTGCCCGAACCGCCGAGGAGAACTTACTACAACAAAGTAGAAGCGCAATACTTCCAATAAATGTGGCAGCGTTATTTCGCGAGACAGCCCCCGTCGGGAGTTATCTCATTCTTCCAGAAACCTCACTTAATATTTTTCCTCGCCGTCTCCCCCCCCCCCCCCCCCCCCCCCCCCCCCCCCCTCCTCCTTTGAATACATCCACTTCGCTTTAACGAGCGTCTATACACTTTACGACATCGTGCCACAGGCGGCCGAACACTCACTACTGTGCAGTCGTTTTCCTTGTCTACGTGCGTGCCGTGGTCTCCTGCCGGCGTTACAACAATCAGGAAAGAAGCCAGCGGCGCTACTACACACACGAAACGCGATGGCGCCGTAGTATACGCGGTATATCTCTATAAAACGGCAGACAGCCGGGCGTTAACAAACAGGCGGAAATTCTAAACGCGTCACGTATGCGACAGGCTTTCCACGCACGTCTTTACGTGAAGCCTCGCCAGCCCCACATTTCGCAATAACTTGACGGAAAACGAGAACGAATCCGGATGGACTCTTGCTTGCAAGTCGCGCCATCCGCTGACGTCCGTCCCGCAGTACTCAGAACCAGACGGGAGGAAGACATTGAATGAAAAGTAAATCAAGTTTTATGACTCTTTTTGTGCAAGTTCCTACCCATAAAAGAGAGAGAGAGAGAGATAAGCGGAAGCGGCCGCGGTGATAATACCGACTACAACTCAACGGAAGCGGACAACGCACGGAAATATCTGCGCAATGGGACGCCCGCTCACGTTTCACTGACGTCGATCGACGCAGGATGGGTTCTGTCCGTTCGGCGAACTCGAGGGCGCCGTTCCGATTGACGCGATCGATTCGTGCTGGCTCAGTATGTTGACGTCACAGACATGCAACGGAACTGCTGCCTGCCCCTTGGGAACGCTGCGCGCTCCCTTATAAATGCGCGGTTTGATGTCGCCGCTCGCTCACTAGGCGTAATATATATATATATATTTTTTTGAGGCACAATGCTGAAAAAATGAAGCTTAATTGCACTGTAAAGAATGTAATAGTGAAAAATTAAATAATAGTAGTAATAGTACTAAAACAATAGTAGTAATAGTGGTAAAATGAAAGTGAGAAGCATTAAACGTAATAGTACTGCCTCGTCGTAACAATACTTTGCAAATGTATGTTCCCGACCCTGGTAAAGACTTGTACGTGGTTCAGGAAAAGGTAACCATATGTACAAAGTGCACCCTGGGGCCGTATTCTGAAACGTTCGCCTAGGCGAAATTTCTTTTTTCGCTTTCAGGCGTGCGCGCTGATTGGCTGGTTGAGCAAAATTGAATGGCGTCGGGCTCAACCACCCAATCAGCTCATCCAATTTTTCTAAAACAGCCAATCAGCGCGCGCCTGAAAGCGAAAAAAGAAATTTCGCCTAGGCGAACGTTTCAGAATACGGCCCCTGTACAACGCAACTTCAATTACCCTGAAAGTAAATATTTTGCTGAGCACCATGGCATGCCACAATGAGTGCTCGAGGCCCCGAATTCGATTGTCGCGTTTCATTTGTCGAGCACTGTCGAAAGAAAGACATTGATTTCAAGGCGATATTAATAACGTTCCCCTTGACGTCACTTGAGCAGGCTAAAACGAAAATTTTCGGTGCCGCTGGCTGCTCGGAGTCATTGTGTTTCGCTTTGCAAATAAATTTGACGAGGCCCAGCGTATACTTGCATTCAGAACTAACTCGGATATTCAAGGAAGCACCGACGGCCGCCCAGAGAGACATGATGCAAGTGAGGCCAAGAGGTGTGCGTCCTCCTGCTCCACTACTGTATCGCAAGAGGGCCACATATATAGAGATCTCCCACAGACAAGATATCTCCCATAGGGTTCTAGGTGATACTCTCAAGTTGCTCCATCATCCCGAATCCATGATTACCATGTAACATATAGTACGCTGGACTGCAACTGCAATTAGGATAAGGATACCTCTTGAATGCTCTCGAAAGCAGTACGGAAACTAAATGATATAAATGTAGGCAACGAGCAGTGATTCGTCAGCATTAATCATATACATAACAATAGCGGAGTAATGGGAGCCATGAGAAAAAGGTCGACGGCAAGGACGCGAGTTTCAACAATACTGTCACACACGTGTTCATTCATTCGAAGTCAGTTAGGGCAAGCCTGTGCGCGTTCGTATATAACAATAACAACAGCTGTTCTACATATACAATCGGTTCTACAATCGGTTATCCCAACTAGTACCGGTAAACTGCGTAGTCTGTTTCACTACGCTTCATTCGATCTGTCCAACACGCTGTTGAATTTCTTTTGTGTTTCAAACTTGCCTATTCATGTGACATACATATCACTAGTTTTTTTACTTGGACATTTTTCCTGCTGTTGTTCATTTTGTTCTGCTTGTTCTTACTGGCTTTGATGTTAACCCAATTTGTTCCTACTTTGTTCTTATTTTGTATCGCCCCCCCTTACACAATGCCTCTGCGAGGCCTGTAAGGTACTTGTAAATAAATAACGCCAGTTTTCAGGACGTCCTCTGTGCACTACGACTCAGTCTTACGCGTAGTGAATGTTTCTTGGCATTGAAAAGACACGCACTTTCGATGCAAATTGATCTTCACATCAAGTCCCACAATTTTAACCCTGTGCAGAAGACAGAAATTGGCTTTTTTAGTAGTTCTAGAGCCATGTCGAAAGCTATCCTGCGACAGAAGTTCAGTTGGTTTAATCATGTGGCACTAGATATGAACTGTGAGCGTCACAAGGTCCTCACCTACCCGCGGAATCTGTGAGTGCACCTTAAGTAATGGCCAATGGCGCGAGCCGGCAAACCCAGAGCCACTTTCTACAGACAAGCCATCAACCAGACAGTAAACGCGAAGTATACAGAAGTCAAATGAACAAAAGGAGGCCACACAATGCTACAGGGTGACGCGACTCGTACCTCGTGAAATCGGCAGGAAGAAGTCCGTCCCATCGAGTCGACGTCGATCCCAGAACGAGAGAGCGTCGAAGAGCTGTGTCTCTGGAGGGCCCTTGTATCCGCGGACGCCTAGATACCAAGGTCCACCTTTGCGGGACGACGCGGTCACGTGGCAAGCCGCCGGTCGAAGGTACGAAAAGGACGATGCAGTTGTCAAGTGTCGAAGCAATAGGCGTTGCGGGCAACGGGAGCGTCGTCGATGAAGGCGTATGAGCAGAGTACGGCAAAGGCGGCGCACGTGTGGGGCCTCTGTGGCGCCGACCGGACGGACGAACGCTGTCGGCGGCAGTGTGGCGTGCAGCAGGCGACACACGCACGCTTTCCCGTAACCTACGGACGCGATGGGGGTGAGAGACGTGGAGCCAACCGCTCGCTCAGAGAGTCGAGCGTAGGCGGCGGCGCCGGCAGCGCGCTGCGGGCTTCGGCGCTGCCGCCATGACGTCACCGAGCGGCGCGAGTCACCGCTTGCGCAAGTAGACTGAAATCGAGCAGCAGAAGCAGCGGCGGAGCCGTGACGTCAGCGCTTCCTGCGGGCCGCCGCCGGCGTTCCTCACGCGCGCCGCCAGCGTTTGCCGTCGTCGCTGGGCGCTCCTCTCCTCCTGCCACCACAGCTGTACGACGGCTTGCATCCGCGCGTCTGCTGACGGAGCTCTTTAAATCACGGAGAGTTTGGCGCACCACGTGGTTGGGAAAAAAACGGCGCTCGGACCCCAACCCCGCAATTTGTTTAAAACTGGTGTTCTGAATGAAAATTCGTAGGTAGACGTGGCCATTCACGGTAGGAAAACTCGTTAGGTGCTCGCGTTGACAAAAAAAGAAAAGACGTGCTTTTGTTACGGGCGGAAGGTGTACATGCCATGGACTCTCCGCGAAAAAGTTGCCACGTAAGCGACGGCCGGATGTCGAAGCACGGTTTGACGAAAGCGGTAGAGCAGACCAGGACGTAGCTTCACCGCTCCTTGTAGTACATACGAAGCCAGCTGCAAACGCCCACGCTGAACGTCACCGTTCATAGTGGTTCGCGGATGTAGGTACACCCGGGGCTGGCTCTAGGAAGTTCCGTTACAATTTGCGCCTGTCCAGAAAGAATCAATCCTTAAGTGCTTTTTCCTTTGTTCGGAAAAACAAAAGTCTGGGAGTTCCGGGTCTTGTCATGTGCTTGACTACACGATTCATATGTCGCAATGGCACCTCAGAAATGAAACACACGAAGAAAACATATATCGTTGCTCAGCGTCTTGATCATCACAAAGCCTCAGCCACGTACGAAGTTGCTATATTATCAGATTTATCAAACATCAAACCCAACCTCCCGTTTAAAAAAAAAAAAAAAGAAAAGAAGAAAGCAAGAAAAAGTTATAGAGAAGGAACGTTCATAAACGAGCCATACAACGGTTGCGCACCTTGCAATCATCGGCTCAAATGGGGAACCTAAAGTCTGCCATGCCACGTATTCACAATACAATTCTTCACAATAACGGATATAACACTAAACGAACGCCGAGGGACGCCTCACAGTCACCGCGCAAGCCCTTCACAAAAGCATGACACGCCGACGGAGGCGTAGTCACGGGTTCGGTGACTCACGCATTGCGGACTCACGAAGTGAGGCTGCGCTTCTCATAAAGCAATCCGATGATCTCATCGTCATGCGGATCCAACGTATGCGACCGTGAGTCACATTCCGGCTCACGATAAGCGTCGTCAGAAGTGGCAAAAGCACCACGTAAGTACACCGCACTGCCTTACATAGCTAAGTTGCCGTGCAGTAGTCATCGCCACCGCTGAACACACTGTATTTCTGTGCGAATAAAAAGCTAGCCCGTCAGCGCGCTTTTCACGAGACGAGCGACACAGAACCTGCAGTATCGAACACAAAAGCGCAGTAGTACACACTGACGTCTGACGAATGAAACTATAAACTAATTTTCATACTCGATTTGGTCACGGCGCTAGTCCTCAATGATCTTGCGGCCACGCGGACGCGAACACTCAGCAGTTCCCCGTGGAATGACTCATCAGCATTATGATTCAAGGTAGAGAATTTGGAGAACAGGATGCAATGACCTAACGGCATTATTAGATAAATCCCGTGAAGCCTGAGAAAGATTTTAGGCCTATAACCGACAGACTAATTACAAAAGAAAAGAGTTCGAGAATTTCGACGCGTTTAGAAAAAGGCAACCTTATATAGGCTGTTGCTTTCTCTAACGTGGCTGTTCGTTGATACGTTTTTCGCCGGCATGAATTTGTACGAACTGCTTTTATATGCACAGCATTTACGACTCGGCTTGGGATGGCTTGTGGCAACCTAAAATTAAAAGAAGAAGAAGAAAAATAAGAGCAGGACGCTTTGTTTCATTCAATTAAACAGACCCCATATGTACTATCTTTGTGTCTCTCGTACGTTATTTGTGTTAACTTCACGCTTCTTTAACGAAGTGAATACTCTAGTCGTTTGCGCACTTGCCTGTCTTTAAGTTTTCGTTTCAAAGCCAATAATAACTGCTTATCTACTTTCACAAATATTGTACGACGGCCGCAGTTTTTAATCGTCACGAAATTGCGCATTTTTCTCGCTCACAGAAGAATCACGCTGCAAACGAGTGATCACGCTGTGCGTGACTCACTTCACCTCACACGCAAAACATGAGTCACAGACTTCGCGAGAACGGTCAATGAAGCGACGTCGGGAAATATGAATAGCTTGGTGACTATGCGTGAAAAGTACCACGCGTGCCAATTTTGTGTGAGTGGTTCCAGGCGCGAACAACGCCAGAATCAGCCCGAACAGGCACCACGCCATTGCCAACGGTTTTCCTTGAAGAACAATATTTGCCAGCTTCTAAATTTGCATCCTGGCGCTTAGAGAGGAATTCTTGGTAAGTTTCTCGCCGCGATTTCAAAACGTTGGGAACGCGGGAACGCCCTCTATTTGCACCTACGTTTCCTTGTTTTCCTTTTCTTAAATATGAAAAAAAAGAAAGGATAGAAAAAAAAATGGGCTGATTTCAGGAAGCTTTTCGTTCGGAAGTGTTCTCTGCCGGCCCTCTTCTCTAACATTACGATCGGCTGACAGCTGCTCTTAAGAACAGTTCTGGAGTACGAATAAATGTAAATACTAGGCCCAGATGCATTATTAGTTCATGAGTGCAATTTAAGCGCTACCGAAACTTAAGAAATTAGGTTGACATTCGCGAAGTAGTATGTTAATCAATTTGCTACTGGCCTCAGTCTCAATCTGCAGGTGGCACTTCGCGTACACGTTAATTGGTTTACGGATTGATTGATTGATTTTTTTTTCTAAAGCCAACAGCTGAGCTATGAGTAACGGTGATGGGAGTTATTCTTTAACTTGCGTTTAAATTTGAGTACATAGGCATTTTAGTATTCCACCTTGAAATTGTTGCAGAAGAGAACCAAACCCGTTACTTCGAGCTCATCGGCAGGTCGCCACAGCTACTAAGCCATCGCGGCAATTATCCACTCTTTTACAAAGAAATAGCAACGTATGCAATTAACAGCGTTAAATCGAGTTGTGTGTGACCTCATGATAAGAATTGTTACACAGCATTCATTCCACGTCATGTTACGCATGCTTTGTTTCAGTTTTCAATAGTCCGTTTCAAGGCGGCCTTTGCTGCGTTACTTTGTGCATCCCCCGGTTTCGGTTTGTCAACAGTTTTGTTTCTATGTGACATCTGGAATACGCACTGTTTACAAATAACACTGATGTATACGGTTTACGAATTCTCTTTTCTCGCCATGTTTGCGTCATCCTCGATGCCGCTGATAACTAGGTGTCATTACGACGACCTTCCGTACAAGGCACAACCCATATCGGATGCGATTGGAGGCCAATGAGAGCACGACTTAAGCACTTAAGAAAAAAAAAAAGGGACCAAGGACGTACGAAATAGCAGTGATAATAGACTCGCATCTTTCTCGCTTTCACATTTACGCATCTTTAGCTGTTTAGCAAAGCTCCACACGTCCGACAGCGAAACGTCCGTCAGCGTCAACGGCCAGCAGAATGAACAAGAAAACAAATGAATTCATAATCGAAATTCTTCAGCGTGAATGGTAAAACCAGAATCTAGCGATAGGTCAAAGTAATGCAGACCCAGAAGGTGTACAAAACTTAATGCAAAACCCAGCCAAATGGCAGAACTGCAAGCATAGTAGGTCATATGGCTATATAAGCTTCTACAGCGCGTTACCGTTGTGCCTTCTGAAGTCGTGGGCGTCACCTAGCGGTTTCTTTCCGGCGATCACGTACCGATTGTCCGGCGATTCAGTCGGGTCTCCATCGCTGTTCTCCCGCATGGCTCCGCTACACAGTGAATAGGTCCGCCTTCAGCATTCTTTCGTCGCGAAGTCCGTGGGGAAATCGCGAGGCGTTATCTACCATCTCGGCAGCCGTGCCGAGAGATTGTGACGTACCGACAGCGGGTCTCTTATCGTAACGAAGGGCGAGGAACACGCTGCGTAGAGGAGTCACTATGCGTGACAAAGATACGGCACGGCCTCCCCCTGATACCACCGCTCCGACACTCTGGACCTCGACCAGCGGGGCCGATCAGGGTGACGCACTCCGCTGCGCAGCCTGTGTGTTCATACGCGCCAGAGACGGCCTACACGACGTAGCATGCGAAAGCACTGTACACGCCAAGACTGTACAGCCCCTTGGCGAGCGAGTGCAAAAGGAAAGTATCGACTAGTATTATCGGTCCCGTGTTTAATAATCACGCGTCCGGCTGAAACAGCGGCTTAAGGAAATCAAGCGACGGAAGCAACACACGCTCGGAAGGTGCATGGGAGTCTATTTAGAAGCATCGCCTTGCTACGCGCAGTTTTTCTCTTTCGACCGAAACGCTGAAATCGCGACCGAGTTATCGAGGTGAAACACAGACTGAGAAGCACAGTGATGAGGGGTGCGCTGTACGCAGGCGTCCCACCTCTCTCCGCGTTCTTGAGCGCAGCCCTGTCTATAGTTTCGCAATTAACCAACTAGCCAAAATCAAAGTTTCATCGTTGCCCTTGACTTGTTTAACAGCGGGCATGAGGCAAAGGATAGGGATGTTTCTGGTCAAATCTAAATATTGGCCCAAGCGTGCCTATTCTAATCTAAACATGACATGTGTGACTAGAGTTAATAAAACAAAATATTTTGAGGGCAATTGCATAGAGTCCTCATATGCTTTCAATGTCAGTAGCCATTTGCGGATCCCGCTTTCAAACACCTTATCTTATCCTATCTGCCTGATAATGCATCTATCTTCTCTTCCTATGAGTTCAATCCTGGCTGTTCTTACCGAGATTGAACCTTGTACCCCACCTCAAATTAAGCCAGCGCTGTTTTCAGTGTACAGACAGGGCAATCGCACAGGAGCAGCAGGCGTGTCCAACAGGGCAGCATACTGCCAGCTGCCTCACGCGGAACTTAGCGATCGAGGGGACGAGACTCCGATTGCAGCGTACGAGAAGCTACCGCCGAATAACGTATACGCTGTACACGCATCCATCGAAATGAGGTCGTTAGCTGAAGCACAATCGAACAATTACCGTTCCTTGCGGCAGACGGAACCTCGTTGTCCATAACCCTAGTTTCTCGGGGAATCGGTACACACAGTCATACAGAAATGGTAGAGGAGGTGGCTCTGGGTTGCGACGCAGCAACAGGGGGCACCAACCGGACATTTAGATCGGTCAATTGTTTAATCCTGGCGCCTTTTCAATGGTCCCAGAGTCGTTTCACCACGGGTCTGAAAGTCCAGAGTCACGCATAAAACGCAGCGAAATAAAACTCGAGGTCCTTCCTTGGAGCTTTACGACTGCTCGATATAGAGAACTCTCGGCGAACAACTGCTGCGAACACGGCGTGTGCTAGTATTCGAGAGTGGTCTTTCAGCTACTGCGTTTCGAACGTTCGTTGATGCTAAATTTGAACGCTGGATGACTCTATAGCCTATCCGAGTAGCGTATATACTGCCGAATATGCGAGACATCCGCTGCGCGCGCGTGCGCAATAAGAAACGTCCGCACGCGCTTCTCTGCGACGAAATGCGAGTATCGGCGCCGTACGAGACGAGAGAGCGACGCACACCTGAGAAGCCGGCGGCCTTCCCCGGTTGGGACAATATCTATTCTAAGCAACGCGCCGCTGTATTCGGCTGGCGAAGAACGGAAACCGCCCGAACTTTATACGCGACGCATCGTATATGGTAACGGCTCTAAAACTTCGCCGGCGTATCCTGGCAATATGTGTCGGCAGAATAAGCGGCTACCAGCTCAACCGTATTCATTCAGCAATATTTTTGTAGACTCACTCGCACCTACGGGCCCTCACACTCGTCGGTACTTACTGACGTTCCTATTACTCGTGCTGATCAACGCTCACTAGCGTTCATGTACTCACATGCATCCTCATAGTAGATGTACTTACACTGGCCTGAAGTTACTCACGTGTAATACTCATGTACACTCAAAACTCATCGTCACTGACTTTCATTCACACTAGCGTAGTCACGTTTACTCACTCACTAACGCTGCATCTGATGCCTGAGAAATGAATGAAAAATTATGCGGTTTTACGTGCCAAAACCACGATCTGATTATGAGGCACGCCGTAGTGGGGGATTCCAGAAATTTGGACCACCTGGGGTCCTTTAACGTGCACCTAAATCTAAGTGCACGGGTGTTTTCGCATTTTGCCCCCATCTAAATGCGGCCGCCGTGGCCGGGATTCGATCCCGCGACCTCGTGCTCAGCAGCCCAACACCATAGCCACTGAGCAACCACGGCGGGTGAAAAATGAATGTATGTCGACCTATGCCTGGCACCGCTAAACATACGCGTGAATCCCTTAAAAAAACAAGTTCGTACATAGTCGGTTGTTTATCTAAGGACTTCCAAGTTGCCTGCTTGTTCCCAAAACACGTTTGTCCTTTTCTACACTTAAAAGTGTACAGTCTATATACAAAGATTTGCCCAGACAAAAATGTGTTTACACGCCTATTTCGTTCGATCTATTGTTGTCAATATGGGAACGCGAGTTCGCACGAAGTCAGCAGCATTCCCCTATTTAGCAGACGTTCCTAAACCAATTTCTAGCTTTCAATATTTACACAACACCGGCGATCCCTGCCCTGGTGAAGGGATCGTATACAAAGGCGCCTCAGCGGTAGGCTCAAGACACGGCGAAGGCAAAGCACATGCGGCTTTGCAACAAGGCTTCTGTCTGGCCCGAATGTTTCTCCAAATGGTTTGCTGCCACGTCGTCGGCGGCATCAAAGGGCCGTTTGAAACTCTGGCGTGCATCGCGGCGCACGTCATTTTGGCAGTTCGCTCGCGCTAATGAGCAAGGCTGGGCCGGAAGTTCCAGTGCACCTCTGTTCGCGCGCTTGCCAACCACAGCACAGCGGAGTGCAAGTCATGTAACAAAAGCACCTTACGTTTCGAAGCCCGCCAGAACTTAGTTTCATCAACTGAGTTCACCAAATTGAGATTTCAAGGCACTATTACTGTCTTGGTGACATTGATTTACATTAAGCAGCGTTTTCGGCGTGTAGCATTTTCTTTGTTTCACATATTTTTGGCCATCGCTCAAAAAAAAAAAAAAAAAAAAAAAAAAACATGCTGTGTGATGTACCCGTGGTCTGTCTGTATAGTAGCTTGCCGGCTTATCCTATAAACCCTTTCCTTAATTGCACGCATGTAATGATGAAGGGTTGTCTTGTATAATTATTGTTGTTGCTTTGCCAGCAATATAATCTATTAAAACGTATAGCGAGCCATTAGATCGACTACGTTGCCTCTTGTGTTCGCGGCGTGGCCATCTTCGTTCTCATGTTGCCGCAATAATAATAATAATAATAATAATAATAATAATAATAATAATAATAATAATAATAATAATAATAATAATAATAATAATAATAATAATATAAAAAAGAGAGGGAGATGACTTCCAATTCACTCTTTCCCGCCACGATGCGCTACGGAGCACAAGGTCGTGCGTTCGAACCTCGCCGCGGAGGCTGGACTCCGAGATGGGGGAGGAATGCAAAACCGCTGTGTACCACGCATTGGGTGCACGTTAAAGAACCCCCGGTGGTCAAAATTAATTAACCTGGAGTACTCCACTAGCGACATGCCTCATAATCAGGTCGAAGTTTTGGCAGGTAAAAAAAAAAAAAAAAACCCAGAATTTGATTTCGACGGACTCATTCCTGGCGTGTAGCAATCTAGTCCCATTATTTTAAGCCACGCACCTCATCGTAGGGGTCATGCAACCCTTTCGGCGAGCTCTTGCCACGCCTTGAGCGTCTACGCTAAAACTTCTTATGCCTAACTTACGCTTCGCGACGACGGGCGACTGGGTGAAAACTGGAAACCGCCGGTGAAATAGTGCGAACGAGTCCGCGATAGCGCCGCGGGTCGCGGCCTCGTGTTGGGGCCGGGTCTTTCCTCGCTTACACAATGGAGCAGGCGTCCTCGCTATCAGCGGCGTTCCACCGCGTTCACGTGCGAGATTGTGGCTCAACACGCTCTCGCGCCAAGGGTGCACGTGACCGAGCCGCGCGAGAACGCCGGCCGATGGCGGATGACGGTCTTGCCGCCCGAGAGGGAACGCACCGCGTGATGCTATTCCGGGACGAACGGAATAAACATCGATTAAGCCCGTGCCTGTAGCCGGTTGAAGGGCGGTCAGAAGATCATGGGACAGAATCGTTTCATGTTCTGTCTGCCTCTTTTCTTTTACTGCCTGTGTATACATAGGCACAACGACCGTTGAGAAGCAAGAACAAAAAGAACACAAAAGGGGGGGGGGGGGGGGGGTAACCTTCAAGGCCATGGACGTTCGTAACGAAAGGTGAAGTGCGAAATGCTTCTTGCGCAAGCGACGATCCCCTACAGTGGGTATCAGCCCCTAAATCTAAGAATATACATCTACATCTACATGCGACGACTTGATGTCTCCGCCGCAGGCTCGCATTACCTTTTTAAAGCTGAGCAATATTTATACTCATCTTCTATTTCATTTCTTTTAAATTTAATGACACTATTTGCACTCGTAGCGCCCGATTCTTGGTCAATCCTTAGGGTTGGGTATGTGCTACTGTACAACAACAAGAACAACAACTACTACTACTACTACTAACTACTACTGCTACTACTACTACTGACTACTTTTATTTATTTCTACTACTACTACTACACTACTACTACTACTTTTATTTATTTATTTATTTATTTATTAATTTATAGGTAATACTTCACGAGACACCTGAGGGACCAGTAGTAGTAGTAGTAGTAGTAGTAGTAGTACCATCAGTATTCCTATCTGAGCATCATGTATCTTTTAACTATTAAATGACCCCTATTGGTTTGCCACTACGTCAAAAGACCGATACACGAATAAATAAATAAATAAATAAATAAATAAATAAATAAATAAATAAATAAATAAATAAATAAATAAATAAATAAATAAATCCTACGCTCGGAGTTGCACTGCGTCAGCAGAACCGTTAATAAAAGCATTTGTATATATCCCAAATGATTTTCGAAAATGCTCTATGCACTTGTTTTACTCGCTAAGTAAGTGAAGTTGTTGATAAAACCTGCTCGCTGGGCGAACTGATGCATAGTATAAATGCGGTGAAACCAGCTAAAAGACGCAATGCAACAAGCGCCCATACCTATAATATACTACAGCGCTTTTTCGTTGGTTCCGCCATAGAAACAGCCGTCGTTCTGCTGTCCATTTGCCACTAGCTCCCAGGTAAGGGGTTGCACAGCGAGAAATTTATTAATGGTAGTGAAATAAAACCAACATGTGTGTATGCCGAATATTCCGTTTTCATAGAGAAAGACAAACCAATGGCGCAGCCTCCCTTTCCATAGACACTGGGGGTGGCCGAGATAGAGCCTGCACCACAGGTTGGATCAACCTCAACACGGAAATTATGCTGTATAGCTAAATACAATGCAAAAAAATAATAATCTGAGTGTCTCCAAGCGACGGCAAACAACATTACCTTGATCCTGTCCAGCTACGTGTCATTTGCGTATTTTAAAATCTTGGTGCACGATCGTTGGGACACACGGGCCGATATACAGTGACAGTATTCTGGAGCGAGAGGTTGGTTATTTTAGCTGAAAGATCAGCTTGAAAATAAATATTCAGCGATGACGAACAGTATTAAATCTATTCACCCTTCGGCACTCCACGAAAAAAAAAAAAAATGAAATGAAGGAGGACTATGACACAAGACAGCAGGTGCAGGCTTCTGCGGAATGCACGTGTGTGAAACCCGCTATTATTTAAAACCGAATTCCAACGAAAAGGTAGTAACGTATCTTGAAAGCAAGTCGCATGTAAAAGCTTCTACTGATGATCTGAAGCAGTGCGCTCATGGCTTACTGCACATAATATTTCGCTACTTAATGCGTCACTACTTCGGATTGTGGGCCAATATGGACTTTTTTTTTTTTGTAAGCTACTTACAAAGCACTATGGAATTCACGCGACAGAGTCAAAACGACTACGGGAGTGAGTATATCAGCTATGGCTACTAAAAAAAAAATGTTTTTTAATTGTCTTGCCTTCCCGGCCCTGCGAAGGTGGATGCCCAGCGAAGCTGTGTAAAACTGCCACTACAACTACCGAGCTGGGTATTCTTCACAAATGCGAAATCATTATATGGCCTATGAAGCGAAACATCAGGCGTCAACATCCGATGGTACCAAAACCCACGTGACCAAGTGGTGACGTCACGTTTGACATGATGACGTAACGTGATTACGTAATCACGTCAAACGTCGCGTGATGACGTCATCGCATCAAAGGTCGCGTAGTGACATCACGTCAAACATTACGCTACGTCATAACCGCATCGTCACGGGACAATATCACCTGATGACATCATGTGAGGACGTCATCCCGTCGAACGAGACGTCATCGCATGACGTCATCGTCCAGTGATGTCACTTGATGACGTCATGTGATGCCTCTTGGAGAAGCAGCCCACTGTGCGCTTCTCACTTCTTTGCACAGTCTCCGGGACCGGCCCACATTGTGTGTGAGCACGTTGTCTCGAAAAATCCCCACCAACTAGAGTTAATAACAGCTTCGCTGTACGTTACAAAGAAAAAAAAAAAAAAAACCGACTTGTGCTTGTAACTGCAAGAAATGCAGCACGTTCACCGCGGCTCAATGCACGCGCGTGACAATTAAGTCGTCTGCTCACCATTTTTGTTTAGCTTCGCCTTTAACCATGCTGTTGCTTCATGTTGGGTCATGCATGGAGCCGGAGTCCATGTTGCTAGTCGTTCAAGAACAGACTGCGGTGGGCTTGTGGACGGGTGCCTGCACGCATGAAGAAGAAAACAGGGCAATGTCAGACACGGAATCAGAGCGGTCTACTCATTATCTTGGCGCCAGCGCAAGCGTCATCAGTGGAAAACACGCGACAGCACTGGTAATCGGCGGCCGCTATTCAGGAAGCTTTTCATTCGCAAGTGCTGTTCGCTGCTGGCCGGCCGCCTTCGATAATACTGTATCCAGAATCACGATTGGCTGAAACCTGCTCTTATACGAACAATTCTAGCCATAGAACTTCCCTTTTATTACGGGCCATAGACCGTATCAACAAAGCAGAATGTGTGTGCTAGAGCTATTCGTAAAAACCGGCACCCGTCAGTCGTGATAAGAAATATAACAGCAAATTATATGAAATGTATATTTGCTTCAAAACTAGCAAATATACGAGTATGAAACCTGATCGAAATGTAGTATATTTTAGCACAAGGATTATGGAGAAATTTCAAAGTTGTGGTTGCATTTGGGACATCTTACGAAATTGGTAATTTCTTCTAGCTGGTGTTCTGAACGGTTGCCTAGGAAGCGGAACGCTTACCATTTTAAACTTCGCAGAAATAATATTTGCTTTGAAAGAAACAAACTGAAAATTTTACAAAGTTGTAGATGCATTGTAGGCACCATAAGATATACATAATATGTACCTTTCAAAACGCGCCTTCAAGCTCTCAAACAAATTTTAGAAATGTCATTGCAAGGTTACTGCAAGCCACAAACTCCGAATTTGTGCCTTAAACACTGCACTTGCTTACGGGAGATAATCTACGCTTATAACGCGCTACTGAAAGTATCTTTCCAAGTTCGGAGTATTGATATCAGGGCCATACTACAACAGCGCCACCTACAAAAGGGACGAGTGAAGCAGGCGCGTAGCCAGGGGGGGGGCTGATGGGGCTTCAGCCCCCCCCGAAATTTTTTCGTGCGGGCATGCACCACCGACCAAAACTTCCACCGACGCCTGCAATCATTCTGGATTTTGTCTACAATGTCTTTTTCAGGCTCGAAAAGACATTTCGGCACGAACATTGCGAACTCGGGCTGGATTTCGTGACAATGTCCTTGCACCTGGAGTCACGTAACGCAAGGAGCCCCATCCGAGCACAAGCTTTCATCGGCTTTTCGATAGCGAGCGGGTGCGTTGCGGCACCTCGCAGCGGCCGCGGAATATACGGAGCGCATGGATTTCAATTACGAAACTTTATGGGTATAAAGTTCTCATAAACTTTTGACGTGAAAGGTGCGCTGACATTTCCAAAGGCATGCTTTAAAAGATTTTCAATTCTAGAACATTATGGGGTTAATGTTCTTATAAACTTGGGCCAACATGCGCGCACCAAAACGCTCGTGTCCAAGCCGTTCCATAAATGGAAGCGCGCGCTTGCAATCTCCCACACACACGAAAATACTAAATATCCCCGTGACTGTCAGCTAGCAGCTGATAATTTTCTCCAAACATTTTCAGGAAGCGTGCCCAATGTGATTGATCAGCTGGACCAGGGTAGGCAAAGTAAATTATGAGAAAACAGAAGGAAGTAAATGGCCTGCTATTGCGATTTTTTTTTTTTTTTTTTTTTTTTTTGCGGGCGACAAGGTCTGGCTCTCCGTGGCCACAGGGACAGGGGCCCTATGGATATAAGCAATGCCCCTGCTGAAAATACAGGCATTTTCAGAGTGCTTCTTCGCATGCGAGCTGATTGTGGAGATACATATCTGAAGAACCATTTGGAAAGTTGCGCCAGTAATGCCTCGTATTTAAGCCCAGACGCACAAAACCAAGTTATAGACATTTATGGTGACATTATCAAAGAAAGCCTAGATTCAAAAGCAGGCTGCTTCTCCATACTTCCTGACGAAACGACGGACATCGCTGGAATCGAACAGCCTACTGTTTCTGCAAGGTACCTAAACAAGTATGCCAACGACATCAAGGGATTGTTTTAGGTTTTAGCACCGGAATAGATGCCCATCTCTCATTGCGACAGCAGGTTCTATGTAAATGTGTGAATACTGCTGCAGCTTCTAGTCACCCTTCCAGTGACCACTTCCAGCGCAGAGAGAATATTTTTTTAACAAGAGTTTACTAAAAACTACTTGCGCTCTACAATGTCTGTGGAACGCATGGTTAGGCTGGCGCTTCTATACAGCCACAGAGACGTCGGCATCAACGTGTCTGAAGTCATTGACCGCTTCGCTCAACTTTCCCGCCGAGAGAAGTTTGTCCTTTAGATAGCGAAGCAGCAAAAATCAATGCAAGTAAAAAGCACTGTTCCTTCAGGTCCATAAGTTCTTAATTATGAAAACGTGTGACCGTTCATTAGCTTTTAAAACCGCAGAAAATTTCGCCGTTTATTCTAGCAGTTAGCATCATGATCACAATTATCACGCGAATACAAAAATTACGAGGATACCAATAACCAATTATGACCGGCCTTGCTCATTGAAAGCCCGGCCCACGCGGCGTTCGCCAAAAACACACTAGGATATTGGGTAGTTCAACTTGCCGCATCATCTGTGGCCTTCGCTTGTCCTTTTCTTTCATTTTCAGCTACCTGCTTTTATTTCTTTTTTGAAACGAAGGAATACCCTCCTTTAATTTTGGGTGCAGAATAATTGTTGGTGTTGTGCAGACAGTTAAATTAAACATTTTCATACTGATTTATGCATTATTCCTCTATTATTCTACCCACATGGCGCTGTCGCGACCGCTGCATGGCCCAAGTACATATCACGATTTCTGCGATCATAGTTATGTTCTTGCCTAGATCATCTGTCTTTCTGTGCGCAAAGTTTACTATCTGTGACTGCGCAACATATTTATTTGTCTTATTTGACGAATTATATACACTAACGTTTGCTTAAATACGTAGATTTATTGGAGACTCATACGTATTTTTAAATATCTTGTTGGTTTTGTGTATACAAGCAGTGAACTTTGTTTCCAGCGACTCTTTTTTGCCCTTTAGCGAGTTGTATCCTCGCATTTGAATATTCCATTCTATCTTAGCAATTTCTAATATATATTTTGCAGAACTCCCACTTCTTATTTGTACTCACTGCTGCGAGTATTATCTCGGTGTAATTACAATACACGACGAATTACAGCTGCTAGTGCGCTATCGATTGCAACGAGGGATAGCGTCATTGAGGTTTCTTTCTGGCCGTTGCATACGTAGAAAAATGTAAACAAGGTTATTGAATGACAAAGATTCATCAAAATGTTTGTCCTCAACTTATTCATTTCATGGCCTTTACGTTTTTCATATAAGCTGCATGCACTGCTTTGCTGGTTTCGAACTGATATTGACCCTTTTCGCGGCAATCACGTGGTGACGCGTCCATTGCTTGCCTCAACTGCCTCCGTTGCCTCCTTGTTTACAATGGAAGTGTATGACGCCGGCGCGGCTTAGAAAACATCTGTTTTCGGAGATATCATGGACGGTGACTAGATGGACGACACGAAGCTTTGATCACAGCTTCAGAGAACATGCAAGAGCGCTTTCGGAGCTGATTAGGTTAGGCAACATAATGCTTATATGACAACATAATGGCATAAGCAGCGTATATGGTGCTTGTTCTAAAAGCGGGGCTAAATATGAATTCCAAGCTGTCCGATTATATATTCAGTCAGGATTAGTGTGTTTTGCTCTTTGTACTTTATTAGGAAAATATTTTGAAGCAGTGGCTTGTCAGTTTCTGACTCAGTGAAGTTCCTATCTGATTATTTTCTGCCTAATCACTCGCGGGTGTGCTCAGTTCCGGATCCGATAGATTTGTTCTTTCTGCGCACAAGGCTTCAAACGTAGCGGTTTTGTACATTGTAATACCTTGTAGCAAATATACATTACAGCTAGTAACTTGTTAACTCTTGTGGACCACCACGAAACATTCACCTTCGACCATTAGTGCGCTATAGGTGTAGTCCGTCATTTATTGCGTGTATACAGTGCACATATATTCAAGTGTGAGTATTCACTTATTCTTGATACGTCGGCGATAAAGTGGGCGTAAGTTTTCCTGCCATTTGGACAGATGTGTATAGATAACGTGCGCGAAACTTGATATGACAGGAAGCGGTGCTACTCCCTTTGTCATTGTTTAACGAGTGGTACTCATTCTTGCCGACGTTATGGGGATGAAGCCCTTTCTTTGAAGGTTAGCGATACAAGGCTGGCGGATGAGCAAATTTCTGTATCCTCGAGGAAAGCCGTACATCACGAAGTGCCGGTAACACGTTCGGACAGTTGCAGCAGCACTCCGCGAACTTGGCCACACAGATTCATTCTATTCCTTAACATGCCAGTCACTATATTTGCAGCCAACTACTGCACACGTCTTCAATCCACATTATTCAATCTAGCATGATTAGAGCACAGTGTGTTTGCGAAAACTCAGTTGCATTTCCGACAACTGATCGCACAGAAGCAAGGTAGAAGCGGTAATGGTTTCGTATTCGTGCGCGGTCGCTGAGGAGAGGTATGGCGCGCCGCCATGAGCGCCATCTCGTTTCTCTAAAACACACTGCTCCCCGAAAAGGGTCAATAGTTCTAAAGTTCATGTGATGTTTTCTTTACTTATTAATTAGACCAAAAAAACGCGGAAGCATTGATATCAGATATTTCTGCCACAATTTTTGGGGCATATGAATTTATTCTTTTATGACAACATACATATTTTAATGGACAGTGCATAGCGTTCAATAATTCGTTTGCAGCATCTAATATACAACGGAATTGACAATGCAGTTATTATTCATGCGTTTGATCCCTCGACAAATTCTATAAGGAGGAGGCCGCGCTGCAACCTGAGCCCCCCCCGAACAAAATTTCTGGCTACGCCACTGGAGTGAAGGGAACGCAACACACATGCTGTATTGTGTTCTCCTTACTCGTCCTTCTTGCAAATGGTGCTGTTGCAGCATGGATAATCATTATCTTGCCCAATTTGCAATCCCAGTGAGAACGATATGAGAGCGTTAATCGTAAGCAGTCGTGCATTGCGTGATCCCTCTTGCAAGTCTGGACCTCATTGAGATACACGCACCGTCCGAGTCAATCTCACAGGATGTTACCAGCGCTCCTGTCTCCGGACATGTCAATTTAGGGATCATGGTAATACGGTAGCTGCAATCGGAGTCGTCACAGTCCCTGCTACCTGTCCGTGCTCTGGTTAGTCCTCGCCACGAATTGGTAAGGTATACCTGGAAGGGTAACGGCATAGAAACGCTGGGCTAAATCATGCCACTGTCTCTTCGCGAGCTCGTGTATCGATGGTAGGGTGCTTGCGGGGCGCGTTCAATCGTCAGCCTTTCTGTCCTGCAGCTCGGTGGTATACGCCACGGCAACAGGACGCCGAGACGGACGCACGGTCACACCGTCGCGTAATCCAATGGGAACGACGTGTGCGCGCCGACACCCGCGCCGTCGGAATGCTAATGGGAGACCGTCCGTAACGCCCGTTCGTGCGTTTCGCGGTAACGGCTCACCCGCTTTTTCATGTGCCGCGCGGCAGCCTTCAGCCAGCGACAGCGCGCGGTCAGCGCCGGTAATAGGCTGGCCACTCGCCAGCCTGTCGCAACGGCGCACCTCGTGACACCGTCGAGACCACCTCTCTTCCCCCAACCCCCTTGGTTTTTGTCGCCATGAACACCCGGCCGCGGCGGCACCGACGGTATTCGTGCATCGCGTACGTCCACTATCTCACATCGCGCCGCAGGCGGTGAAGACAGCGCTCGTGGCGTAACACGCGCGCGCGCGCGCGCGGATTCAGCTGCGACGGTATATATATGCCGTCCGTTATGCGCACATTCTATTTCCGGATTCCCGGGAACGACGAAGGCTGCGCGAATGAGCACACCGGTTTCGCTGGCGGCGGCGGCGGGCGGCCGGCGTACAGCCTGTGCAGAAAGTAGTCGACCCACTGGGCGTGCGACTGCAGAGCTGCCATCAAGTCGTTCGGTGGAGGGAGACAGAGCGGGGAGAATACTTAATGAAAGGAAGGCGGTATAGGCTGACTGCGTGAGCGTGCCTCACGCCTGCTTAGCGCAGGTTCATCGCCGGCCACAGCACCCGACTGATCGACGTGATGACAAAAAGCGTAAGAACTGCGGTCTATGCGGCCAACGACGAAGAGAAAACAAGGCTTGGAAATGATATTCAAAGTACTACTGCCCGCTACCTGCTCTGGATAGGGAGTGCTGTGCTGTGCACGATGAGTGCCAGGAGTGCTATAAGGAAGCGCGAGTATATACACGGCCCAGCGACATTTTCAACCACTTGCGCTGTCCCTTACAAAAGGTTTTACCTGTTGGTATTCCAATGACCTCTGGTTAATGTTCCGGACATTGTAAAGAACTTTCATTAGCCAATCCATTCGCATTCAGTGTGTGCTTTTTGTATAAGGGATGGTCCACGCATCATCCGGGAAGAATCCAGATGTACACGGTTGAGAACACTCTGGCATCACTGATTTGCATCCGCTGCGGTATCCAGCCTCACTTTGCTACACGAACGAACGGATCTCCTTTATGCATCGGCACCCAAGGGTGCGAACTGTCGGCAATGCACTTACAGCTACGTGTTCAGTAAACGAACTGCGCGCTGTGCATCATGGATGTAAGAACGAGGGCTACCGTAAGGCCACTTCACTCTCCTATACCGACTTAGTCGCCCCTTTAGGAGAACAACATGTACAAACCAACACCGAACACAAGCTCATCGACTTGAAACCCCGCCAGGCGGTCAACGCGCACCCAAATGTCTCCAGGCTTGCACCACCCATGTTATATTTGCTCTTAGCAAATGAAAAATGTACGATGACACACGTAGATTTCTCCAGCACATTGAAATTTTTTGTCTTGCTTTCCTCCCGTCATGAGCAACCATATGCGGTGCAAACGAAGCCCAGGAGGTTTTCATAACTGCCACGAGTGCCGCCACTTCGCATGCAACTGCAAGGTCTCCATCATTGAGTGCGTTCGGTGATCCTCGTTCTACGAAAACTGCAGCTGGTATACTATAATGGGTAACAGTCGTTAAAACATTTCCACTGCAAACCAGACGTTCAGCAAAAAGACCAACAGACAATAAAACGCCTTGAAGTAAATTTCAAACTATGCTTTGCGGCCACTGTGATCTAAAACATTATATATTACGCAAGCAGTTGGGTCACACGATGTAGCCACACCAGCCCCTAAGACTATTTGAACTGCGCCAGGTACATCCCGTCTATAATGCACCGGGTCATCTTTGGACTTTACCGCACTTCTTTTTTGGCCGAATGAACCACATTTATGCCAATGTCGTCAGAACTCCGGTAATCTAGAAATTCATGCTGTCACTGGATAGTTGAACTTCTCAATCGAAAATGAGAACAGCGATCAGGAAAGGCAGGTACATTAAGCAGATGAAATCCCGTTGCAGCGCGTCTAAAAGGGGACGGCGACGTAAGGGCAGGAAATTGAAGAAGTGACAGAGCCCCCCCCCCCCCCCCCCCCCCCTCCCCCAAAAATGGGTAGGCGCAACACTTGCGCATGCATACTCGCGTAGTACATGTGGGCATGGAGTCGCTACAATCAAATATCGTCATTAGCTACGTTTGCATTAAACCGATGAATGCATGTCAAGCCGGCTTGGCTTGTAGGGCCAAAATCCGGTCCTAGGGTTCAGGTAAGCGCGAGCGGTTCGCCCCGAGCGAGCGTCGATCGAGTTCCGTCAACCCACCTGCAAGTATCGAGCTGACTCGACCAAGGTGAAAGCAAACGTACGTGGTTGGATCAGGATGGGTCAGCTCCACTCCTGACTCGACCCGCTCGCGCTGAGTTCCTGTAAACGAAGCTATTGCTAGCTCGACGAGTCATGACACATTCGGAGGGGGGATTCGTTGTCGGACATCTAACTCCGTTTCTCTCTCCTCTACCCCGATTCACCGTAGTTCTGTAGGTTCGTTTCTATTCCTGCGCGAACACACACGCGCGACTGAATCACAGCGTGGGCCACGCATATTAGCATTCGCTCCGTTGCATTTGTCTCCTTCTTCCCTGCATTCGCTCTTTCATTATTCTTATTTTTTGTGTCCTCCATCTCTCCCTCTCGCCTTTTCTCGGTCGCAGCATTTGCCGCCCCGGCGTCAAGCCGTTCGCGCCGCGTGGGCGACCGGAAATGCCGCCACTGCTCACGCTACAACTCCACCTCCTTCCTCTCGGCCCTCTGAGTGGCAGCAGCAGCAGCAGCAGCAGCAGCAGCAGCCTCGACGGGTGAATAGCACGACAGGGCGGTTGCAACGGCTGCGGCAACAGCGATGCAACGAGCGCACTCCGGCGGAAACTTTCGAGAAACAGCCCCCTTGTGCGGGCATGGAAGGGCCGGACGCCCGGTGAGAACCGAAGGAACAGCGCCGGAAAGAAACGCTTGCTGCAAATAAGTGTGCAAACCAAGAGGAAAAGGAGAAAGATAACGTAACGCGCGTTTACGACCGAGCTCCAAAGAGTAACGGCCATGTACCCTGCGCACGTGCCTGCCGAGTCGAAAGCAGGTACCTCAATGCGCGCGGCGCCTTCTTTTTCGAGAACGAGTATAAGAAAGGTCGGCGCACGTAAACGCGTCTCGCGAGAGACGGCAACTTGGGAAATTATTTTCATGACTTAGAGCGTCCCCGAACCACCGTTCCGTGCAAGGTACAGCGTACGATCGTCTCTGAGGTTTTCCCTCTTGTCATTGCAAGGCCGCATGAAAGTACACGGTCGCGCTCATCGGACTACGTGTAACGCTTACGATGTTTTAATAACACGTCCGCAGAATACAAGCAGAATCCTTGAAACGCTGGTTCACCGTCTGTGGCTCGGTACCGCGTGTACAAAACGCTTTCAGCAAGAAATTTGAAGAATTGATAGTCCGCAATGCAACTGCGGCCACGTGGATGAGGATATACAACATCATCTGCTAGAATGTCCGCGACACGACACACAGAGACATCGTTTAACACGTTATTTAATGCTATTGGACCGCAGGCCCTTCAGCCTCGGGAATATCTTAGGTCCATGACCAACAAATTCATGTTGAGGGTTACGACGAGGGTGACTGGCGCTCCAAAGATTTCTAGAAGCGAGCGATACGCGTATTCTCGGAAACTGTTGAGTAGAGTGTTTATCTGTGATAAGCTTGCTCTATGTGTTTAATTTGAGCCAACTTTGGCTCATTCAATGCTTCTATTCATGTGCCTTCGTGTGAGCCGATTCCGTGTTTTCTTATGTGCCCTGACTTTAGTGTAGTTATCTGACCGGACGTTTTGTTGACTTTATAGTGTACTTATGTGACTGGACTTTGTGTCACTGTGGTTCGGAGATGACTTTCAGTTTTAGTGTGTTTAAGTGATTTCTTTTTGATATCTGTGAGCTTTATTATTTACGCATCTCTATGTGAAAAGGAGTATGCGGCGCCAATCAAAGGCGATATCATCTCCTAAGTACCACATAATTAAAAAAGTAATGGTTTGTAAAGGCGGATGCCAGAAAATCCTGATAGTGGGTGAGGTGACGCCGATGATGCCTGTCAATGGAGAAAGCGCTTATTACAGAACGAAAAGCTTTCCCAATCCGGCTCCTGATTCCTTTGTGCGAAGTGTTGCTAAATCAGCGGCAAGCTTCATTGTCTTGCATCGCAGTGGGAAAGCGGTGAAGAGCTTTTGCTACCTCACGTTCCACCTTGGGCCGCGACATTCTCGAAGGTGACCCGGCACTAAACAAAGGGGCGCAAGACTTTTCAGACTTGCATAACGCTATGTGTTTCCCGCGGCCTCGAAATGCTGCAATCCGAATCTCGGGCGCCTTGGCAAAGCTTCGTGTTCTCCGGCACTGCTTGACACTCGGCGATAGCCTGAATCATCTATGTTTTCACTTTACCATGCGCTATGCTAAATGAATCGCTTTTTCAAGGCGTATGACTCGCTGTTTACCTCGGATAACATTACTATAGCCAGACCACAAGAGCAGACTTGTGAGCTCATTTACAATGAAGCCTTATAATACAGCAAGAACGCCAAAGAGAAACACTAAATCCATTTAGACTGATAAAGTATACCTTCAAAACTCTATCTTTGTTAAAGGGACGCTATAAAGACAAATATTAAGTCAAGCTAAAGTGATATATTAGTGCTCTAGAATGTCTGAGGCGTCAATATTATCGCGAACAGAACCTTAGTAATCGAGAGATTGAGGTAAATGCAGGACACGATAAGAGACTCCCCTGGTCTATGGATACTGGGTTCAGCGATCTAATTAACGACAAAAAATACTAATAATCTAAAATATTATGTCAGTGTACCCGTTTAATTTCGTAGTGAGATGCTGATTACTAGAAGAAAGAAATATAAACAAAATGTCTATTTCTTGATCTTCTTTCCTTTTTTGAGTTAAACCATAGCGCCTCTACATCAGGACGACGCCAAGGATTTAAAAGTATTTCCTTGCATATAGGGCCGCGGTGGCTCACTAAATGTTCTCGAACTTACCAAGTTCAGCCGTTGGCTGCTTCAGTCCATTCAATCTACATCTAGCCCCCCCCCCCCCCCCCCCCCCCTTCTTCTTTTTATTTAACTAGGCCTGAGCAGACGCCGTCAAAGTCTCTGACGTCACAACGAGCTGGTGCGGGAACTTAAAGGTGACGTCGCCCCCCGTCCTTAATTTTTACGTCTGTCCTACCTTGGCGAGCCCCTTCTCACGGTAAGCGTGGCTTTTTTGGTATCGTAGAAGCGTAATTCACTAATAAATCTAAACTTATTTATATCTCAAGAAACTGCGGTATATTATACGTACAAAGTGAAACTAATTTTATTCCAACACTCCAGCAGGTTAATTACATCAGGTTCGCGCGCTTGCGAACGCGTACTGTACGTATCCGACTTCTACTGGGTCCGGGTGCAAGAATATCGCTTGAGGTGCCACACAGCGACATTGACGAGTACAGAGGTCACGGCAGATCCGGAGTGGGTAGCCTTCAAGCCGAACTAACTGTACACAGCTCAGTTTCGAGCATGAGTAATTTCGGACTGTACGTGTTTCCCGGACTTGGAAAAGGAGGGCGCCTCTATATCACTGTAGAGCAAAGTGCGCACAGAAGGGGAGCAGATAGAAGTCGCGATAGCGATGCGTTTCGCACTGAGGACCCTTGTGACGCGTCAGTTCTCGTGTTCGCCTGTACACTCACGCAAAACGCATGATTAACACGACGAGAATTGCATCATCACTCGCAGAACCAAGAAGGTTAAGCCCGTCTCTGCTAGTCGCGCTGCTCCGGTTAATTTCAATAAGGCTTTGTATCTCGCCAACGATGCTCCTCCTAGAGATACGTGCGAATAGCTGCACAACACTATAGGCGTTATCTGATTCGCGGTTGCCTTCTTTCGAGATGCGCCCTCCATGGCGTGTACAAGCATTCCGTGAAATGACGCAATATCCGTGGATAATGGCGACATCGCCATCTTAAGCTATAGCGGTGGCTGAAAAGGACATCGTGTGGAAACACGGCTTGTGTTGTACCAGCTGCCGACCTTCCAAGAGGGCGGCTTCCTGAATGCGCCGTCAGTTGATATGAGAGTATGCGTGTTTGCTGCGTTATCGCGCGCGTTGGCTCTATCTGATGAATGCTAGCTCTTACCTCTTGGATAGCCACGAATCGTCGTCATTTCTTTCTTAACACTTGGTTGCACACGCCACTTCATGCTGTAGCCAACGGTTTGGTTGGGATGAACCGCATCCACAGATGCGGCGCTATATCATGAACGCAGGTTTCTCGCTTAAAGAGGTAGAAATATGGTAGAGGAGGCGGAGCTCACGACCCGTGGAACATATCCAAACTCAAAGTTGCCCGAAATTATTACAGAATCGCTACGCACGATGGTATGACGTAAGGGGCCACCAACGCGCTGCCACTTCTGCGCATGGACGTAGCGTGCGTTATTAGTGCGTACTTTCTGCTGTTGCAACCTGGACGAAGCCTTTTAAACAAGCTAGAGCTGGGCTAGGAATATCCTCTTTTAATTCGGACCATGTGACGTACTATAGGTATTAAAGAAACGGGTCGAAGCAAGCATGTCGCTGAAGCATACGATAGGGAGTGCCACGGCATGAAAACGATTATCGAGAAGCTTCACAACGCCCTGTCACTGCGTCACTCGTCATATACAAGTGCAAGTTCTTACCCTGTAATAAGACGATGAGCGGAGGACTGTCCCTTGTCTACGTAATCACCTTGGAGCATTCGTCGAAATATCCTCAGTATCGTAAAACGTTTGTTGCGCAAGTCAAAGACGCAGTCAATGCCTAAGCCTGCCGCAGAGACAATTACTGGCACACGTCTCCGGGCATGGCGCCTAGCAACCGTTTCAATAGGCTTTACCGCTAGCGGCGGTATAGGAACGACCCTTAAAGTGTTGTGAGATTACGGAACGTAGCCAAGCGGCGATGACAGACACTGAGTCGAGGTTGAGAACGAAACTCCTCGAACGTCACGTGTCAAGTCATCCCCGTGATCCGCAATCGCATGGCCGCAGCGCCGCGGAGACGACAGCCCAGCGCTCAATTCAGGCACCGGCTCTGGCAACGCGCCCGCGAAACACGGAGAGTGAAACGTCAACGCTCTGGCAGTGGGTTAGGTCGCAAGGGGAATCACGTGCTGTCGAAGACGGAAGCCCGCTTGGCTTTTTTTTTTTTTTCTTTGTGCTTTGGCGAAGTTTGTTGTAAGTACGAAATCCTCGGCGGACTAATTCTCCGGGCCGCTGCGTAGTGCACCGGGGAACTAGTTTTCGCTGGTTGTTTACTGGACTGTTTACGGGAGCGTGGCCATGACGGCACACTGAAAGAATGTTGCGTCATTGCCATCGGACGACAAGTACAAGCAAGCGCAAGCATGCTAAGTTGCGGGGCCTGTTCTGTATTTGTGGAACGTGCGACGTACTGTATTTGTGAGAATCGCAGATGTCGACGTTGAAACGTGCAACGAGACAGTCCGTCGATCGACGGATCGATTAGGTCTTCTTTTTCAATGTTTCTATCCCGCAGATGCAGCCTCAGCGACGCGAATAGGGGCTGAGACAAGGAAGATCTGTGAGGTGCACCGTAACAACACGAGTTGTGTGACACGGAACCAACTACGAGAAAACTTGGCTTACAACCGCAGAAACGTAGCGGCAGCAAAAGTTGTTCGTCATTTTACGCACTGAGCGCCGATATTCTCTTTATTATCTCAAGACGAACTAAACACTAAGTAGACACCGTTTATTCATTCAAATTAGGCATTTGGTTCAGGGCACACCACATCCCTCATTGAAGCCAGAAATAGTATTGAAGCTCGATCCTTCTTTGCTAAAGCTTTCGCCGCCACTTGGGGCTTTGATGGAACAGCAACCAGAAGAACGCCAAGCATCAGCGACGAACTGCTGGCGATAGCAGTCTCTGGCTGAGAAACAAGGTTTCTGATCGCAGACATCGACCCATCAATCTCAGTCCAGTCACTTCTGGAAAGTCCCAGAAATCACTGAACTGTCTCGAACCTGGATTTTTTCTTAAAGGTTAATTGCTGATCTTATTTCGTCTCCGTCACTTAGACGTACGAACCTTCTCCGTGGACGGCGAAATGCCACTGCACCTTTGTTTCTTCACCAATTTCATGTCCTATATATTTCGCCTGGCCAATTAAACCGGGCAATTATGAGGCGTCGCGTGCATACGTCGCACGCGGTTATATTAGCTAATAGGTCACGTGAGAGCGCGCTAAGTTTTGTGTTTTTGACAAAATGATGCGTCTGCGCGGTTGGGCACTTAAGAAGAAGGAAGAAACGCATATCCAAGGCACATGTTGGAATCTATATGAAGCTAAGCTTTGGTGATTGGTGAGGCCTATTTGATGCCATGCAAAGACCGGTTTGGTTTGGTTTTATGTGTTTATTGTAGGGAATCGTAGTGGTACATGCTCATTTTGGAGGATTGGCCAAGAACGGGCACACATCTAGTGCGACGTACTGATTGGCTAAATCAAAAATAATGAAATCAAAGAACCCGTTAAATATAACTCACCATTCCAATCAGGAATCGGTGTTCTCTAGAGATGCCTGTGGGCCGACATTATATGTTCAGGTTTTATGTAGGAAGTCATGTTTTGGTTACGCAGAACAAAGTTGGGCATACTACATACAAGGCTTTATAAAAGCCACTTAGTGGGTATTTTCATATAACCTTTCTATTTATATCCACAAATATATACAGCGAGATAGCGACCGGCTCAACACCCAAGCCGCCACGCCAAACCCGGGGATACAGGCAAAGAAAGCTTGGCTTTAAAAAATCACGAAAAGGCAGCAAGTATTTTACAGTTAGATGTTCAGTGAATATTTGGCATTGGTGAGTTGAGCAAGACCTTAGTCGAGGACCATAATATCTTCGCAGGAAATTTTCAGCATACAGCACGATTCTGCACATTTCGAAAAAAGAAAAAAATATCAGGGGAAAGAAATAAGAGACGCTTTACAATATCCACACTGTACAATAAGTTAGCAATTCTCACTACTTTGTTCGACAGGCCTAAGGTTCACCTTTAGCAGGCACTGCACAGAACTACCACCTAACTTTAGCGAGAGCGCGCCTGGCGCGCTTACCCAACCCTTTAGAGCAAGGATGCCAGCGCAGGACCTTTATAAATATGAGGAGAGAAGAGCAGAGAAGAGAGAAATAAAAGAAATAACGCCAATGCACGCGAAGGAAAGGGGGGCGGAACGGGGCATTCCAGCCGAGTCAGCAGATCGCTGGAACCAGTTTTTCTTTCAACCTGCGCTACCGCTGGCCCATGTGCAGCAACAGCGACTCTTGAGAGAGATCACTAGAGCGAATGCCCAGGAACTTATGCCGAGAGTCAACTGCCCGTTTAGGCGTGCCCGGGTTGGTCGCGCGTGTATGAACGTCGAGGGAGTTGTTTTGTCCGCTACTATATGAGCAAGCCGCAGAAATATGCCGCTGTTTATTTTCCTTATCTGGTCCTCTGAACTTCTACATAACAGGAGTCATTGGTGCAAATGCTTACAGTTATCGGCAACGCGAACCCTTCTGATAAAATCCTAATTACAGTCTAAGAACTGAAGGCCAACGATAAAGCAAGGGAGCAAAACAAAGGAGCAATAATAACGGAGCATAAAGTAGAACGTACGCCGCCATAAGTTGGGCATTTAGTGTCAGGAGCAGTGCGATGCAATAATAACCAATAAAACCCTCAAGAACATAGAACCGAATTGTGACTGACTGCTCAGGCAGGTAAATGCTTTAGAAAATACACACTGGTCGCTTCCTTTCCGCCTTTGTACGGCATAAGAGCCCCGCTAAATCAATTAAAATAATCAAAATATTCCTGTAATATATTTATCCTAAGCTATGGGTGTTATTTCAAAAGCAACCGCCAATTTCCAAGACAATACCCCCTTTTCACAAATGCGCCTAACTTAACCAGACTGACGGCCTAACATTTTTGGGGTACTATGTCTGAAGTGATGACTTGAAAAATGACGGCCGGCCCAGCAGCAAAAAGCTTGATCTGAACTAGTAATTCACCACCGCCGGCTCTTTCGTACCAGAATTTCAGCGAAGTCACTCATACAAACGTAGCCGCTACGTTCGAAAAGCAAGCCCGTGATCTTAAACGTGATCTTCATGAGAACCGATGCCACAAACGCGAAGACAAGGGCGCGAAAGAGCGCGCAACTAAATAAGCACAACTGAGAATTGATGAGGCTACGTTGAGAAAGAGTTCAAAGCGACGTACGAAAAGGTCCCGCGATAAACTCAATCTACAATTCCAATTAGGCAACTGTGCCTATGAACAATGCGGGGCTAAACAGTTAAAAGAAGGATTTGAACTTTAACGAGCTGCTATCGCAATGCTGTCAAACGCTCCGCACGCAAGAGGAAGTTTTCGTGATGCCTACGAACGATATAGATACAAGAAACTCGAACTTGCAACTTCAACGGTCAAACTCACGCTTGCCAGGTAATTGCGCCGTCTGCTTGAAGGTCCCAGACGCGACCGGATCACACGAAGAATGCAAACGGGCCCAGAACAGTGGATCCCCGCGATACCGCGGACGCTAGCGCCACCGCAGTGCCGCCATATTTATGTCTGTTACTTGTTTTCGCTTCATTTTTTTCTCTCTCAAGCAGTCAAGTTTGGGCCAACTTTCTTGCGCGCCCGAACTCGCAGCACTGACTCTCGCGTCTACCTCTTGCCCTTTCCCGCGGACCGCGCGCGAACCAAGATGGCGCGGCCAAACAACTCCAAACAAAACAAGACCCGCCGTCCCGAACAAAGAAAGCGCGCACCACACAGCCACGGCACCGTCGACGGAGTTAGGCCTCGCGACGATTTCCTCTAACAGGTCAACTACAGCCGGTGCGTAGTACATTGAACCACACAATGGCGAGACGATTAACGAATCTTCGCATATGCATCGAGAACGCTCGTCAGGGACGCGGAGGCTCGATAATTTGCTACCGATGACCGCGCGAAAATAACGGCGATCAAGAACGACGAAGGAATGATATCGTAATGTCCTTAACATTCCTTTCTGATTTTTTTTTTCTGTTTAATTTTTGGCATGCGCCAAACGTAGTGCTACAAACTTTACACATTCCGGCTTATCGACGAAGACCCACTAATTGTAAAGAAAGAGGTGAAAAAAAAAAAGGATGACGGCGTACGAATTTCGAATACCAATCTCGTAGCTACTAAGTATTCCACACTGCCACGCTGCGTCGCTAGACCGCAGAGCGCTATGAACACTACGCCGTCGCCGACTTTCCTTTGTGTTACCCTGACGTGGGACCTTCGGTAGCGTCCTTGTCGATTGCGTAGCGACGGAGTCTACCAACGCGCGACCGGTGCAATAACCGGCGCTTCCAAGAAACCTCTATCGAGACGCGGCTTGTTTACTAGTGCAGCTCTCTCCTTGCATACGGTGAAGTTACTGCGCCGCGATCCGCTACAGAAACAAAAACACAGGAGGAAAGCTCGCGTTATGACGTCGCACGGGTCCGCGGCCGAAAACAAAGAAGGAAAACATCGGCGACGTGGTTCCCGACTGTTGCGCACAGCGCCGCTCACGTGTGCCTGACTCACTGACATGCTGCTGCGAAGTGCTTTATACTACAAACAAAACTAAAGTTCTTCGCGATGACAATTCATAAACCGATTTCATCGAACTTACTTATTCTTGTCCTGATACTCGTAACTAACTGCGTTATGGAGCCTCTGGCTTATTCGAAAAACTGATATTGATAAATCCGAGGCCCTTTCGGAATAGAAGTTTGACGTTCGCATGTGGTGCAAAGTTCTGTGCATGAGTGGAGCGGAACGAAAATTTTAGAATAGCGAACGGCGATTCCTCCTATCTCATTTCGATAGTCGATCGCGCGCTCTAAACTCCGTCTGAAGTTTCCCCCTGCAAACTACTCGTAATTAAATTACGACTGCGCGATGTTCTGCGCACGGTCGTCGCTGCGACTGCGGCTTCGTGAAATGATAAAAGTCCGGCCTGCATTAAAGAATGTTGCGCGGCCAGTAACCAGACCTTTTAATATACAATTCAAACGGGAAGACACGTAAAACAAACTCGCGTAAGTGAACGTCTTGGCTAAGTTCAGCTCACCTTCGTAGGGGTACAGTTTTCCAGAGCGCATGGGACAACAGCGCTGTCCGTCGGCGACGCTGCATTCTTCAAGTCTGCGCTGTGTCCTTCCGCCGCCGCACATTATATATACACAGTCACGTTTCTTTTTTTTTTCCCCCACTGAAGAGGCCCGATCGATGCCGTCTGACTCGGAGCTCGAGCGGCGGGCCTTCACAGCCAAAAAAAAAAAGAGATGCACGGGTACATCGCGAAGGAAAAAAAAAAGAGAGAAGTGGGAGAAGGTTCTGCGGAGAAGAGTTTTGTGAAACTCCGATGACGGAGACGCTATGATACAGTCCGGGGCTGTCCAGCGCCTAGCGCCCCGCGGTCGCCGTCGGCCACCAACGCTGCGTAACCAAGGCGTCGTCGCGCTGACAATAAAAACCTCGAGACAACGGGCCGACCAGCAGCCGTCGGCCAGCCGACGCGACACACACACGGAGTACGCACTGACGCCGCAGCCGCTTGGCAACTCACTTTTTATGCGGCTCGCTCCCAAGTTCTGCGTATCGACATCACCTCTCTGGCTGCTGCTGCTGCTGCGAGAGCGTTGCCGCGGCCGGCGGCGGCCGCCGGAAGTTACGAAAACTAAAAATGGCGGAGTCTGTGCGGGCGGGCTCTCCGCCGCTTCTGCGGTCGAGCCCGGCGCTAGCGCAGTATACCGTGCGTAGTAGCACACGCAGTTGCACAGCTACAGGCGGCTTCTTTTTTCTTCTAGAAGCCCTTTCTGTTATTATTATTATTATTTTTTTTTTTTGCTTGCATCGTTTTAGCTGCTTCGTTTCTTCGACGCTTATTTCTCGGGGAGGAGCGGAAGAGTTGGGGGCTTTCAGAGTGGGAGCGACACCCCCTTCAGATGCGGCGCGTCTAAACCGCGCTGCCCGACGCTTTGTTGACTGTTGTCGGTTTATTTGCGCTGGCGTGGTGCCTTCCGTTTTGGAAAGGGTAGGATCCGTCTGCGTGTCTGCTCGGTACGCGTGAGCGTCCGTCTCGACGGCTGACGCCGCCGCTTCACGATGACGTGTTTGCGCTGCAGCCCTTTGTTGGGGGCGAGTACGTCACTGATTCCGGATTGCTGGCGCAAGTAACGGTGCCCTGTAGTGGAGCGTTAGCCAATACTTCTAATTAGCTTTGTATGCCGGAGCCCGCACCGCTGTAAACATTTGAGGAAGCGGCAGGTGTGAGTGAGCGAGTTTTTAAGCGCTGCACGGTATAGGCCTGACTTGCATCGCAAGCTGATTATCACTCGAGGTGTGGGTTCAGAGAGAGAGAGAGAGAAAACAAGAGATGAAAGACACAGAGATCTACCAGATTAACGGTCCGGTTGGCTACTCTGTATTGGGGGCTGTATGAATGGACCGTGGCAGCGCATGTGAGTAGGACCGTTGAACTGTCGCGGATCTTATAAAATGGCAATATAAGAACGTCCTAACAAATCCAGAACTATACGAAAATACAAGTTGGTTAAAAAAAGTACTGTAAGAGATCAAAAGAAAAAAGTTTAAATATGATAAGAAGTGCCAAATCAGTCCGTATGCAGGAAAACTGCTCCACTTTCATCAGACGCAAAGCCACTTGGCATAATTAAGACTGAGTTGCTGTCACCTTTCTCATTCTACGCTCGGTACACATTTTTGTTGCTAGCTTCACCGCGAGTTCACCCACTCTGGATTGGCCGCCGTTTTTTTCCGCGTTGGCTTCACTGATACCGAAAAACGTCGCGGGAGCTATAAGCGGGCGTCAGCCAATGAAGATATAGAATTACTGTTAACACAAAGCTTCGCGTGATTTGTCTCTCAAAGAAACGCGAACTCCCCTTTTTCGCGCAAGCAGAGGCTAGAGAAGTAGGAAGGCAAAACATGCTCGCGTGCTTTGCCCCCAGCCTGCCGACACCTTTTCGTCCTGCCTATTATTGGGAGGCTATTCCTGCAGACACCCTGGCCGAATAGTACACTGGTGGGGAATCAGCCATTGTCACCCTTTGTATCATATACTTCGACCTACCAGCCACATTCGATGCCCTTGTGCGTGCAGATTTGTGGATTCGGCTGCGGATTGGCTGATGGCAACATCAGCTGTCATGGCTGTGCGTGGTTTTCCGTGCGACGTATAGTATACTGTTGTTGTAAGCGGCACACGATGAATTTTTTTCTGTTCCCGTAATGTGTTCTGTCGCATTTACTAAGCCGTTTGCAGTTGCTGTTTGTTCTTTTGAGGCGAAAGGCCTTATATGTCTCATGGTGAAGTCTCCGTTTCAAGGCCGTTTCAAAACCGCGTCGTCGACACGAAATGGTCCTGTTAGGATAAGAGGTGATAATGCGCACACAAAACCGCGATTAAGGGTGGAAGAATAGTTAAGAAACGGAACCGAAGTGATAATGGATATACAGAGAGGTGAATGACGCGAATTAAGAGGGAATTGAGGGTGAATTAAAGGGCTTTAGTTGGGTGATAGCAGTCAAACGAAAGGTAACGATCAGATAGAGTGAGCTAACATAATGAAAAGTAAATGATAGTGAATGAAGGTGAATCAAGTGGTGATAGGGTGAATCAAGAGTGATGAAAATTGAAAATTTGGACTAATCGAGCAAACCAAGTGTTATGGAAATAAAACCGAGATAGAGCGAATGAAGGTGAACCAAGCAGTGATAGGGTGAATCAAGAGTGAATCAAGAGTGAATCAAGTGTGAATTTAGTGAGTGAATGGGTTATGGAATGGAGGAGTGACTTGCAAAAAATATATGCGAGATTTGAGGGTCCCAGTGAGAGTGATTCAGCAAAAAAAAGGTGCCGAGTCATCGTTCCGGTTTAGTGAATCTTTGAGTAAGGCTTGGTTGTAACATAAGGGACCCCTAGTAATATTTTTCTTTCATTGTTTCTTTGCGGTGGTAATTATAGTCCATATGCTTAGAGTAACCTATACCTATGCGCACTTTAACCGCTATCTGAAGTAGTCGACGAAATTAACCTAGGTTGCTTAAGTAGCTCCCCCTGGCGGTTGTCTAACCTCGAAGCCTCCGACTTCAATAGCAAACTTGTATCAAATATGGCTGTACGTGTACTGTTCTGTAAACTATTCAAACTGTTCAATATACAGCCAGCCTTGTCACCGAACTCCAGACGTTGTTTGTTTTCCGTAATGATGGTACAGCGACCCGACTTCACGGGTGCACGTGTGCATGATTCAGCGGCGCGCCCGCAGTTCGAAGAAACGGCACGTCGAAGCGTAGTTGACCTCCCGCTATGCTGTTGCGTGTCCGCCTCAGGAAATACAAGGAATGTTGGCGCGCCTCGGACGTTCCTGTGATTCGTTCTTCTATTCTTTTCTTTGTATACTTAAAACCTTCTGGCGCAACCCTTTACCCTGCGATGTTTTTCTTTCTTCCGTACCAGTAACTTTGTTTAGTTAGTTGGCAGTTTGTCTCCGCCTGTATTCACAATTGCAGACCACCCGCTCTGTTTTTGCGCACTTTTGAGTGGTTGAACAAGGTGCTCCTTTCAGTTTTCTTTTTTTTTTCTTTGCATTTTTGAATCGTCGGATGGCTTGTATAACAATTTTTTAATGCAAGAAATTTCATTAAGCTCGGTTCAGCTGTTGCCTGATAAGAGCATTTCTGGTTTCACAAGTATTTCAGGACTATGAATGATGCCGCATGGATAACACATTTTATAAGTCACCATTGAAGTGCCTGCATGAAACTCGCCTCCCTTGACCACAGCAAGGACTTTCAATTAAGTTTTGTCACTCTCTCGCCTACATGCTTACATATAATTTCATCCTGACATTATGCCGCGTGGTAACCCAAGCAAATAAAAACAATAAAGAGAGACAGTTTCAATAAGGTTTGTTTGTTTGTCGTTTTTAGTGTAAATGTGCAGCGCACTCTGGGAGATGGGCAAGAATCGGGCGGTAAGAGGGGTGAAACATACAAAGACAACATATTAATCGAAAAAACGGAAAATTTTTAACTTGGCAGCCACCCATTAGAGATATGCACTGAACAATAACAACTACATAAATATTGCTGGAAAGAAAAGTGTGAATAGGAGAACTGAGAGAATTTAGCATCCAGTCCTTAATTATCTCGAGAGATTTAACATCGCTTATCGCGAAACGAACGAGCTCGTAGCTACATCGTATCTCTAGCTTGCGGCACAATCACGTGAATGAGCGGATGGTACGTACCACGTGGGCTCGGAGAAATAGGTCCGCAGTTCGCGCGCGCCTTCGAGTCCTTGGATTCAGACCGGCTTCGAGTCCACTAGACTCACGCTTTCGAGCGCACACCGTACGTACGTTGCCGCTTCGCGATACGGTTTTCATCGCTTATCTACGGGCTTGCCCGCTGCCGTTTGGAACTGACGGCTTTCGATGTGTGAACGAGCGCAGTTTCCCGATTGCACACACAAGGAAGTGGACGGCGGACGCCGACTATTGCAGCTATCGATGAATAACAGCGACAGGGCTAGGAGCTTCCTCTTCGGCGACGTCGCTGCATGCATTGCGACCGTGCTTGCCATTTACAGTTCTACGAAAAGTAAGAGAGGCACTGTCGACGCTTGCAACACATCTACGTACGCTTATAATGCTGCGTGTCGGCACTCTTTTTTTTTTTTTTTTCGATGCGCTAAGCACCGCATTTAGCAATAGCATTACGGGCACGCAATGCACACCACCAAGTCATCAGTCATACTAGCGCGAGTTTTGTGTACGTTCACAACTGCTTCTCTGGCATGTGACATCGCCCTTTTTGACAGCGAATGCACGTGCCTAACTCATTCGTCGTTATGCTGACGAATGAAAGTTGCCTTTCTTTCATAGCTGCGACTCAAATGTGCCGGAACAATTCGCGAAGAGTAGGAAACAAGGTAGGACACTTCACCGTTACGGAAAACTGCGACGCTTCATCGTGGCGTAACCGGCCACTGAACGTGCTCTAAACACCAAGAACTCGGATTCATTGAATTAATCCCGCCGAAGTCACGTAAACTGGCAAACATACGAAAGGGAAATACATGGTGCCATTTATTTTAATGCGAAAGCATTATATACGCCATTATGCGAAAATTCGGCTTCGTCGGCGTCGCCACCGAACGATCGTCCCAAAAAAGGCCGACGGCGCAAAGAGTAAATTACACGTCAAAAACGCTCAGATGGACGTCAAATTTCTCAGGGAGTTTCCTGTAAACAAAGTAAATCAATGGCATTCCAAGGAAAATTTGGTAAATTTCGGTCTGGGTGGGAATCGAACCCGGGCCTCCGGGGTGCGAGGCAAGCGCGCTTCCGCGGCTGCTCCACGGTTCTGGTTGACAAAAGGTGTGCATATAGTGCGTGCGTCATTGCGCACGTCACGACGCACTAAAGGTGCGCCCTGGTGCGTGCGTCATTGGGCACGTGACGACGCAGCCAATGGGGAGGAGGTGGCGTGACGTCATGAATGTATAAAATGAGCGTATAAAAAAAAGGATTAATGTCCAATTGAACGCCGCTGAGCGGTCCTTCGAGTTAAAAACTTTTCGCGGGCAAGCGAGCGCGTGCAGAAGCTTTGCGCATTTTGATTTGGCCTTACCGAACGCAGTGAGAACGCAGGCGAGAGCTTGCGCGGACAAGGAACGTGCGGAAAAAGAAATATTTCATGAAAGGAACTATAATGCTTTCACATTCCCACACGTAAGCAGTCTTAAATGTCTCTGCCGATTTTTTTTTTTTTTCGTTTCGTCTTTAATTCGGGCATACCTGCATGTACCTACCACCGACGATTTATGAAAAAAAGAGAAGAAAACAAAGGAAAATAACAAGCAACAAAGCAAGTTTATTGCTTCCTTGCTTGTCTTTGAGTTATGCTGTACTAACATTTTACTTAAAATTTAGCATTAGCGCCCTTCTGCTTCTGCTTCTTTTATTAGGCAACACTTTCTATGAATGCTTCTTTTTATTACTTGCGATGGAGAGTTTTACTTTTTGTTCACTCTCGTTCGTGAAGCCCCTTGTCTGAAGCCTCTTGTGTGTCATATGTGTCTCTGAGATCTGAATTTAAGCAATAATTTAGTTGCGATAGCAAGTTATACTTGGCGACCGATACATAGCATTTGCGCTGGTTCGTGCCATCTTATCTGAAGCCTCCTTTGCGTCATGTGTGTAATCACGCAAATAGCACACAACTACAGAAGAGAAAGACGCGAAGCTATGCGCCAAAATCTCGGAGGCTACACCCGCCTTCATTCACCGAGTACCTGCTGGATGACGCCACAATACCGCGTCACAGGAATGGCAGACCCCCGTATTCTCAAGCACTCCTCGACTCGAAGATGTTCCTTTGCTCCTCCCAGGGGCTTTACCTCCTAGTTGAGCACAGCGCCGCCCCTCGGCTGAAGAAGAGGCTACGCTTGTACAGAATTGCTGGGAAGGGTCTAGAACACGGAGGAGATGCTTCAAGGTTCGTAGAAGTTGCTCCTTGGCATAGTGCAAGTTTTCGCACCTGACTCTGCAGAGATTCGTGAGCAAGAGCATCTACGTCAGCGGTACTACGTTAGAAGGGGCCCTGAATTTCTTACCGCAAGTAATTTCAGTCGCAGTTGTATGGAAAGAACTTTTGGATAGGTTTTAAAAATATTTTCTGACCTTTCCTTCCGAAGTTCGAAAGGACGCGAAAAAGCAAGACAAGCGGCGACGCTACATTGACATTTACGTACTAGCTAGTTCACTGAACAGGTGTGAATTTCTACAGCGCCTTTTCGGGCCTATACTTTAATTGCTCGTTAACCGAGAAAGTTAACGTTGAACGAGAAAGGATGCACAGACGTAACCTGACAACTTGTCAGAACCTTCCTTGTAAGAATGAAGCCAAAATACGCGATGCGCGTGATATCATACAAGAGAACCTACGTCATGCATGTACTACGTGGACAAATGGGCGCGAAATTCAATTTCAAAAGTTCGCCTTTAATTTTGTCAGTTAATACCTTACCTTGCGCACTAATAAAATGCGAATAGAGTTTATCAAGAGTAATTCTGTCGGTCCAAAAATATTAAAAATTTTCCCTTTTTAATTCCTTTCAGATTATTGTGTTCCTTGAAGGGGGAGGAGATGTAGGCTTGGGGACAGGGGTCCTGAAATTTTAGGTAAATGCAGGAGGCGTTCTCGTCATTGCATTGAGTAAACAAATACAGCTGAGGATGTATCATATATAATAATGACCTTTCCTCACTATGCCTTATTAATGAATCTGTGTAAGTTCTCGGCAAGTCTTTATTTAATATCGGGCTAATTTATACCTGCACTTGTCAAATACACCCGCCGTGGTTGCTCAGTGGCTATGGTGTTGGACTGCTGAGCACGAGGTCGCGGGATCGAATCCCGGCCACGGCGGCCGCATTTCGATGGGGGCGAAATGCGAAAACACCCGTGTATTTAGATTTAGGTGCACGTTAAAGAACCCCAGGTGGTCCAAATTTCCGGAGTCCCCTACTACGGCGTGCCTCATAACCAGATCGTGGTTTTGGCACGTAAAACCCTATAATTTAATTTAATTTAAAAAATTTTAACTTGTCAAACACAAGTATACTTAAGAAACGCGGATATGCAACTCAGTGTAAAACACGCAGACTGTAGCTAGACGAATTGATACCTCGCTAGCCAAGGTAATCAGTATCGATGAGTGAAAGTTGTTTCAAGATTCCGGCCTTTCTGCACATCTTTCTGCCTTTGATCATGGCATTGTTTGTTCCACGTAGTACGTGTATTGATGGTTCAATATACTTGTGTTAGCATTACGCAAAGTTCGAGGTAGTTCCTCGAGCAGTGACGCCGACTTGATCATATGGAAGAAATTGCGGTAAATAAACGCGCAGAACACATTATTGACGATGTTGGTATATACATAAGGGTGATCATTTTTGGCGTTACAGGGTTTTAGAAGATCGCCTGCGTCAGATAACATAATTCTAATCCTTGAGCTGGATTATACAAAGAGGCGGGCATTATTTGCACGAGAAATTGAAACACAGATTCAATAATTTACCTAAACATTCACTAATTAGCTTCATAAAATATGACTTTGTGGCATATATTGCAATTTAGGAATAGTAATCGGTGAGTTTGCAAGAGATATCCTCTTAGAATCAATTTCCAGGATGACACCAGCTTCGAAGTATTCATTGCCAAAGTGTGCGACGGAATACATCGGCGTTCCAGTTACTTTTATGCTCCGATGCAGAAAAGGGCATTTAAGCTTATGGAACAACGGTGCATTTTTCATACCAAGGAATTCCAGGTTTTCGAGAGGCAGCAGGGAGGGAAAGAAAGTGCATATGCGTGTGCACGTATTGAGTGTGCTTGCGTGTGTACCTGCATTTGCATGTGCGCGCTGTTTGTGTCTCCGTATTTGCATTTGCGTGGCACAAATGCGTGTGTGCGTGTGCGAGCATACGCGTGCATACGCGTGTTTGTGTGTGTGTGTGTATGTGTATGTATACACACAACACAGACACACACACACACACACACACACACACACACACACACACACACACACACACACACACACACACATATATATATATATATATATATATATATATATATATATATATATATATATATATATATATATATATATATATATATATATATATATGTGTGTGTGTGTGTGTGTGTGTGTGTGTGTGTGTGTGTGTGTGTGTGTGTTTGTGTGTATATATACACACAAACACGCACACACATGGGGTGCTAAAACGTACAGCTATTTCAAACTTTTCTATTGCAATTCTACTATCACCCCTCCACGGTTGGTCATAAAATTTTCAGACCACCCCCAACTTCGCCTGTTTGTCACACGACATCACGAATTAGGCGATAGTAGCTCCCCATCTGATATGACGCGTACACACTGATTATGCATGATTAAACCGAACAAATGAAAAATAATTATTCCTTATTGGACGCCTTTTCGCCATTTGGCCTCTGCTATTGGTTAAAAGTTTTCGGGCAGTGCCCACTTCGCCTGTCTGTCACGCGACTCCACCGCCCAACCCTGACCAAAACACTGTTTTAACGCACTGCCGATGGTCCGACTAAGTGCCCTCTCGGCGCTGTCATTCGAAACTTGTTAATACACGGTCGATATTTTGTAATATATTTTCCTAAAAATTGTGCCCATTCAGTTATGCCTGTGTATTGATGTGAAGTTCCACGGAATTCCTAAGGGGCAATGTCCAGAATTCCTGGACATGTAACGCGAATTTGATGGCGCATATCTCGAAACCCGTAACATCCTCAAAGTTTGTTCGAAGTGGATATGCCTGGTAAACTCACCGGTTACAATTAGTAAATTGCAATATGTGCCGTAAAGTAATTATATAGAAGTTAATTAGTGAGTTTCTGTCAATGAGTTGATTATCTGTTTCGATTTCTCATGCAAGTAATGTCCGCCTGATTTATTCCGATCGACAGTCATCGTGAGATGAGTTCTGCCCTAATTTGATTCTTTCGCACGGGTGTTAAAAGCAAGAGATGAGGCTCAAGGACGAGAATTGTGCTATCTGCCACAGGCAGTTAAAAAAAAAAAACCGTAGAGCTTAAAAATGATCACGCCGTACAGGTAGCGTAGCGAAAGAGAGCGCGATTGGGACGACAATACGTGACCTTCTTTTGAAGCGAAAGCTTGATTACGCTACCTCGGGCAGCCGTCGGCGACTCAACAGTTTTCACATCGATAGTTAGAGGTCAAACCACAAGACAGCATTAAGGCGAGTTTATAATCCGACGTTATCGGCACGCGGGCGAGCGTTATCTTGAATGTTTAAAATCAGAAATTGCGAAAATTATAATTCTTTTTTTATAAAAATCAAAATGGGAAATATGCGTTGCGCCAACAGCGTGAAATATGGTCATCATTCAAATGACTTGCCAACAATCTGTGCATCTAAGCACCATCATCACCGTATCTCAAAGTCGGTAAAGAGATATCGCATTGACCGCGCGTTTTCATTAATTCTGCTTGAATGCCGGTTACCAGCACACAAAATTTTACGTTATTTATTACACGGCGGCACCATGTTTTGAGAAAAAAGGGTTTAAAGATTTCAGTGTTTATGTAATAAAAAACACGTCCTTAAATCCACCAGACTCATAGAACCATCGGTCGAAGTTGTGCAATACCCGCTGTTGTTCTCGCCAACGTGACGAAAAAGCACACGCGACACGACGCAAACGACACGCGAACGCGCGCAAAGTAAACAGTGTGTGCTGTATCGCCCCGTAGCCCTCTAGTGGAATTTTTTAATAACGCGAGTTTATAATCCGACGTTATCGGCACGCGGGCGAGCGTCATCAGACGCCGGGCGCGTCGGAGCGCATTGACCGCGCGTCCGGTTACCTTGGCGGCACCATGCAGTACGTCGAACCATCGGTCGAACAATACCCGCTGTTGTTCTCGCCAACGTGACATAACGTGTGTGCGCGTTCACGCTACGTCGGACTATATTTAGGCTTTTACGGAGCCCTGAAAGGAGACATAGCCGCTGTTGCCCGAGTAGAGTTGGGCCCGGCTGCGAGTTTCAACCAAGTCTCACTACTTTACTGATCACCGCAGTGTCTTCATAGGCATAAAAAATTATGAATAAACACTGTATTCATTGCAAACATGTCTGTATATCATTGCGAAACCACACCTCGGCCACAGCTCGACAATGGGCCTAGCCAGGGCAGCTGAAGCTTTCTATATCAACCAGGGTTAACCAAAGCTAAACAACACCAATTTTTTGTCCCCGTTACATTGCCGCTCTTTTTCACTATATGATAAAATAACCAAAGGAACACATCTGGTGAAGGTATACACACACTGACGCTTTCTTAGCAGGCACGTCAACCTTGCTTTAGACATGGTGTAGTAAAGTGCCGTTTTCCTGACGCCTCTCTTCTTTATTTCGACAGAAGCATGGATATTTCACGTAACAATAATAAAAACAACAGTTCCGCGACCTTCGTATCCTCAGAGCGGCCTTGACATGCACACTGCATATGCGGACGATGCACAGAGGGAGGCGCATGCACATGGAGGTGCGATAATATATAGGCGTAAAACTTTCCCCATTGCAAACACTGAGACTCTTCCATTGCTCCATTCAAAATACTACTTTCATGCGGCAACGTTATTAAATCCGTAAGCCTTTCTATGCCTACCCAACGAGAAACCTGTCCGTTCATCACGTAAGACGAATGCATGGCTCATACCACTAATAAGCAATGGCTCATATACCCCCGTAAGCAGGCACAAAATGCAATGGCTCATAAGGCCGAGGCTGCAAGCGCTCAGCAAAGTGAAGCGAACAGTGCACACATTCATTGAAATTACCCATACAACACGCAGAACAGCGTACGTTTCCATAAAGAATAAGATCAAAACAAGCATCCGAACAATCAATAAAGGATTGGATAACCCCCTCAACAGTTGTATGGGTGGTTTTGCAACAGCTTGGCTGGACATCCACTTTCGCATGTTTACAACGACCGATAAGGGTTGGTAAAGGTCGGATCGAGTCCGATAAGTTTGATAATGACCAATAAAGCTTGTTAAGTGTTTAGGCTGGTCGGATCAAGCTTGATAAGGTTGATAATGAGACCGCGCTGCGTGGAGATGAGCAAGTGGCGCAATGCTTACGCCTACTTAGACAACTCCAGTGGAGTTTCTGCGTGCACGTTTTTGCTCTTCCGTTCACTTGAACAAATCGGCAGCGCGGAAGTATAATTTTGTATTGCCTTTCGAAGGAGGAAAATAAACTAGGGAAGGTGTATACCCTGGAAGACAGTAGATTTATGTGGGCAGGGCCGGAAAGGGCTATATGGGCGAGTTTTTGTTTGTAGGGCCCCAAGTAGTGCACGAAGCTAGAACGCATAACCGCTTTATATCTGGCTTTCATATTAGCACTTCTCGTCGTTGCACGGGCGGAACATTTATGAATAATTTAAATTAAAAAAAATCTTTGAATCAGGTATATTTGATTCCCGTATGAAATGTCATCTCTTGCTTTTAACACCCACGCGAAAGAATCAAATTAGGGCTGAACTCATCTGACGCTGACTGTCGATCGGAATGCAATTAGCATTCGTAGCGATGCAGGGACGCACCGTATTTCTGAAGTCACGTTTATTTAACATATGTAGTGGTCATTCTGACACTTCCGTTGCTACGGCTATACATACATTCCGGCATTGTGCCACTTTGCTGGGGCATTCGTTTGCCAAGGTCGCCCATGAATGAGCATGACGGAATGACGCAGATGTGATGACGTCGATGGAACGAGTTATTTCTAGAATATAAAAATAAAAACAGAAAAACAATAACAAGGAAGGCTTCGTCCCTCTCAAAAGAAAAAAAGGAAAGGCTCCACAAATGGGAAGCAAGTCGGTTTCTTGTACAAAATTGAGCAGGGCGCGATGAACCTGGTCGCGTCGAGAAACGCACCCACTCGTATACAGTGGAAGAAATAGAAGATAGCAGAAGTAACGCAGAGAAAATGCCTGGAAAGCTACAATATAAGTGGTATAGTGAAGAAAATAAGATGATATAAGCACACGCAGGCGACTACACAAAAGGCCAATTTGAATGCACGAAAACATAAAGAACCAGGGACCAGATTCACAAAGCTGTTCTTTCGTAAGTTCGCTTTGCCATTGGCTGGCCGCCTTCACTAATGATATGTCTGGCATCCGGATTGGTTAAAATGATTTTTTACGAAAAATTCTAGCGTAAGAAGTTTTTTTTTTTTTTTAAATTCCGGCCCAGGTATTACACGAGTAAAGAGACAGACTTCACATGATACCAATATGGCACTAACATGAAACTGAAAACCTTACGAAAGGCCGTAACACTCTAACAGAACAACCTGAACACGCCAACGATGCGTATAGCTACGCATTCGCGTAGGCATATTGGAAGGAGAGTTCCGTATATTGATAGGTATACAAAGGGATGAATTCTACAGATAGCGTCTTTAAGTGTATTCCACACTGCGCAAACAATTTACGAACTGTCCGCAAACAACGTGGTGTCGGAAAATCGTGAATTTCGTTATGCATGAGAAATAATAAAAAAAAGAAAAAGATGAAAGAAAAACAAGAAAGAAAGCCAGGTTTTGAAGAGCAGCCAAACGGAGCGTGTTTTCGGCGCACTTGAGACGCTGCATTGCCCTGCGCCGCCGCGTCCATTATACGGTGGGCCATGACGGCGAGGTCATTTGAGTTGAAATGTGTACAGCAAAGGTATTCGGGCCATATATAGCACTGAGATTATCGCGCTGCTTAAGATGGAAGTGCCGACGGCAGGCGACGCTGCGCCGCAAATACACCTCAAATACGTTCCATGCGGTTGTCGCCTAAGAGCATTGAACGCTGAGTTTACTAAAAGGGCAGTGTCCAGCGCACCACGACATGTGCCCTCCCACCATCGGCGTACGGCACTAGCATGAAGGGCGGATGGCACGTCATACGAAACATCGCTGAAAAGGCGTCGAAAGCGTCACAGAAGCGCGGATGTAAGGCCACACGCTAAGTTCACGTGCGCTGGTGTTGACCGGTCAGGAACAGTAAAACGGAAGATAAGGTTTTGCTAAAGAATTTAGTGCCTGTCTCCAAGATCGCGGGCGAAAAAGTCAGTTATTCTACGGGGCAGCAATGTCGGGAAATACGTGGATTTGAAGAGCTTTCACCTGAAATATTCCTGGCGGTTTCTTATATCAGCTTTCTCGAAGCTAATTTTCAGTTACAAATTTATTCGCCCGATTTTATTGACTTTGCTGCCAAAGCTATAGCGTCTGTATGTGGTGGGCAAGGATCGCATCGAATATCGCAAGCTAGTTAGTTAACATTGATGACGGTTGTATTCCCACCGATAAACTATTACCAGACTTTAGAAGTCAACCAGCGACAACGCAGCGCCGTGACAACTTAGCGAAGCGTCCCGGACCGGTGCAACGGTACGCTATGTGGCCGTGATCACCCTGAATTCTTGCGAAAAGCGGATGGACGGATTGACGGGCGGACGGACGGACAGGACTGCTGACCGACCGACCGACCGAGTTAATTAAGGCACAGTTAATTAAGATATAGTTAATTAAGGCACACGAACCCACGACCTTGGGTGGGAGTCGAACCCTCGACCTTTGGAATTAAGAGGGATGACTAAGCGAAGTACACTAACCGAATTAAGGGGGATGACTAAGCGAAGTAAGCGAATGACTAAGTGAATTAAGAGGATGAGTAAGCGAATTAAAAGGGATGAATAAGCGAAGTAGACTAAGCGAATTAAGGGGGGGGGGGGGGGAGTACGTCATGTGTCCGTCTTTAATGCATCGGCACTTGGGCTTTCGTCTTCAAGTCGTCTTAGGGATAACATAGGAGACCCTGTGAATATTTTCATGCTTATGTTTATGGACAACATTTCGCGCGTGCTGCTACAAAACGTCCGCTTGTAGGAGCGAAAGTTGGCGCTTTCGTGCATCGCCGTGGACACTGGCGTGCCCTGCTATAAAGCTGAAACTAGGCCCGTTGGAGGTTTTCCACTCGGCATTCGGAAGGTTGCCGCGAAGTTCCCAGCGGAAACACAACGCGCCGAAACGACTGCGCCTTGCCTCGCGGCAGCCGAAACTCTATGGGCGCGTCATTTCGCGGCGATTTGCATCGTACTGAACACTTACACGAGATATTATGCAAAGCACTCCCTACGCCAGTTGCTTGAAGACGTTTCTTTCAGGCTGTCATAAGCATGTTAGATAGCAGACCGTTCGCGGCAAAAAGAATCTTGGGAGGCCGTACTCGCAGGTCAACTATGTGCAGAGGGAAACTGGGCCTATTGAAGGCAGGCGCATTTCGCGGTCCCCTGTAACATTGTGGTATAAAATTCACATTCGTGAGTGAAGAGCTGGAATAAGCACTATCGTTTTTAACTCACTGAAATAGCACACACCTACGGCATGGCTCTTCATTTCTGTCACTATATTTCCCTTAATGTGCCGTGGAATACCAAACGACGCATTGATAATTATTCTTACTTGCTTTCAACCATAGCTCCAAACTAAATAACAATGGGAAGCGCCACGGTGCTACTGTTCGCTAGGTGACCGGCTTTTCACATTTACCTGCTTCTTTTACCGTCGTGATAGCTTATCAGCCATGATGTTCGGGGAGGGTTGAGAACCACGTTGCCAGTACGATTGGCGAATACAGGGGTTCCGTGGCAAGCAATGGCCCGTAACGCGATATGCAATGGCGGAATGTTACTTTTGCACGCAACAGTAGCTTAATCAGGGACACAGCTGCGCAAGTTTACTTGAGATTGATTAAGAGCAAATACAGATAAATGGACAGCAAAATCAAACATACAGTCTCAACGTACGCATGCGCGGCGGTGTCCATTAGGCTGAACTGTTGAGTAACGACGACGGTGACAGTATAGAGAGACTGCGTTGTGGTCATGTACGTCTCGCCTCCTTAGTGCAAGAAGAGACAGAATAATACCGATACGTGCTCCGCCTCGCTGCGCCGCTAGCTCTCGTGGAAACCTTCCAATACAGCACAGACACGCTATAGCTGAGGAATGTCTGCTCTTGAAGCGATGTCTTCTAAGAGCAAGAGCTGACATGCGGAGCCCTATGTAGTCGTTCGTTCTTTCTTACACTTAAGACGTGTTCTCTGAATCGACAAATAACACGCGCCTGACACTGCGACCGACGACGTAGTTCCAATGTCAGCGCTTGGCTCTGATGACCTGGAGGACTGCGTCAGTAACACCTTCTAAGAAAATCGACCGTCGGCAAACGTAGTAACTGTCTTATCTACCGATATCTGCGACTTGCTTCCTATGCTACGTATTTTACTGATCGATTATTAATTAATTAAGAAATATTTATTGTCCAGTCGATTGACTGAATGACTGATGGTGTATATGGTTTAACGAATCCGAGGAAACGCCGGGGCTTTGAGAGGTGCCATAGTAAGAGCTCGGAATTAATTTGAACCATCTGTGCCTCCTTGATGGGCACCTTAGTAGATGAACGTTTGTCTAGTGCACCTCCATAGAAACGTGGCCTCCGCGACTTGAAATCAAACTTAGGCCTCCGTGATCCGTGCTCAACAGCCCAACGCCGCAGCCACTTAGCTGCCGCGGCCGGTATGTCGCGATATCGAACATGTTCTTTTGTAAGTTTGTTCTAGAGCTCGAGGTCGCGTGTTCAGTCCCAGCAGACGCGGCCACATTTCAATGAAGGCGAAATGCAAAAACGCCCGTGTGCGTATATTTATGTGCACGTTAAAGAACCTAAGTGGTCAAAGTTATTCAGGAGTCCCCCGCGGTAGCGTGCCTCATAATCAGATAGTGGTTTTGACACCTAGAACCCGAGAATTTATTTTTTATATGTTTGTTCTAGCCCCATGGGTCGTGAAGTAACCGTTTCAACGCCCAGCCCCCACAGCCAAGGCTGTAATTTTTTTTTTTCGTATTGCTCTGTTTAGATTCGTTACCTGATGTCCAGCGACAAATAGTGTTTGGCGACAACTCTGTGTAGTCGGCGAACTTGGTAAGACTTGACTGGCATTCTGGACTGTCATTCTGGCCGGACTAAGTTATACAGTTCAAGCCGCTGCCAAGCATTTAATACTGAATGAAGCAAACCCAGAGCACTTTGGGAACTTCTGCATTTTGTTCCTTTCGTTCGCCCCCGGCACGTTTCCGATTCCAACCAGTGAATTCTCATTCCACTCCATTTATAGCAACAAAGAGATATAATTAAATTATTGTTAGAGAAATTCCTCTGTTCGTCCAAGTAGAGCCCGTGATAAGCATGCACTGCCTCGATTAGAACGTTATTTAGCGCGCCTTTACTAGCAAATTAGAAATGCACTCGACATATCGGCTGTCGTGCGTTACTACACGTAGGTTGAGATATAAGTGCTGTGCAATGAACCATGCTTTTTTCGTAAGCATTACGATGAGGAATACGCTGCTATCCACAAGCGAAACGAAGTGAAATGTTTTTAAAACATTAATGCTTTTCAGCACGTAGAGAGATAGTGCGAGTTTAAATGCAGTTGGAGATACAAGGATGAATATACATTGCGTGTAGTGACAGTACTGCTCTCACAAAAGCTTGGTACCAGTAGCAGTAGTGCATTACCGCAGACAATTACAAAGTTGTTTGTTGGGTGGCTGTATTGGGTAAGTGAGATCCGGCGAAATGAGGACTCTCTTTAAAACGAAACCTTCTTTCCGTATAGTGGCTCTGGTTCTGCTGTCAGGTGTATTTGCGCCGAGTGCAAGAACCAGAAAACAGCCTGATATAACCCCTGTATGCTAATCGACGAAGTAGCGCCAGTAAACTGACCTCTGTTATGAGGAAAAAATAGTGTAATACCAGGGCAACGACAAGATTGAGGCGTATGCGTGACATTTTGCAGGGTCGTCAAGGCGTGACAACCTCGAAATGTCTTAGATATCATTGTGCCATTGTAACTGCCTGGTCGGCACTTCGCACGTGCGTAAACCTCACGATCACTTAGCGAGAAAACGAAATGCCGAGAAGTTCACTTTCCTCAAATCAGAGATGATTTGCGCATTAATTTAGGCCTGTCGTTCCCAGGAATGAGCGACAACTTTCGAGCGAATTGCATTGTTTCCCTTCCCTCAGCAACACGCTTCGTACTCTGGAAGTTATCTATGCTGAAGGCCGTTTGTCATTTCGACTTTTACGCATGTTATTTGCTCGTTTCGCAACGCTTGAGTCAACAGAGCCAGGGACCCTGTTTCGTAACTATTCTCTTGCTTCGAATCTGTTGAATTCTTTTCATCCATCACGCTGGGCGGTGATTGCAGCAATAAAGGCTGCTCAGCGGCGTGTGAGCCATCGACAAAGGGTGAAAATAATTCTGAAAAGCTCGCTACAATATCTAGTACCAGTGCTGGTAGTGGCAAGTCAGTCGCTACGACTAAATTCGTATATACTGGTCTACGTATTGAAGCGTCCTCGCTTCTGTTTGCTTCCCGAAGCAGTGCTTCGCCCCCAGCCTCAAGCACCAGAAATAAAACGCCCTGCAACAACGAAACAACATTTAATAGACAAACTTAGAAATGATATGAACTTCGAAGAACTCTCGGGCAAGCTTTCAAACACACCGGCGTACACGCCTCGTTCACACGCGCTTGCTACACTGGCCCGCCGCAGACTACACCGCGATCATTCTTGGCGTCGGTTTATGAAGCCACGGCCACGCTTGCGCCAACGTGCGCACATCATGCGACCAAGTTTGCAACTGCCATCGATCTCCTCTGGCGGCGGCTGCCGATGCGGAAATCTGATTCGCAGTCGACGGTGCTTCGGTGATCCCGACAGTACGCCTACTATAGCGCAATGATTTAAAAATTAAAACCATGATAGATTTCAACCAATCTTTATCTTTTTTTAACAGTTTCAATTACCAACTAAAGATTATTCATTTTCCCCTGCAATAAATCGGACCCTACACGCATATCATATTTACAGCGCGAATGCCACCATCACGGAGAACAATACGAACTGCAGGATTCGGATAATGCTACTTGTATCGCTGTCGGTATCGGAATTAATCGTTTTATTATTTTGTTTTCTCATACAAAGGGTCACGCAATCGACTATGTATTCGCCTAACATTTGAATGCAAAGCAGCATGTTTAAAGAGACAATAAAAGCAGTGAACTGTCGATTTCACTGCGGATAACGAGACAGGAGGTCACCACATCGTCTGGTTCCCGGCCCACGTTAAAGGCGTAGTTAATCAAGCGGGATGCAACCCCAACGAGCAGGCCCACTGCCTAGCGCGTGAATTCACGAACCGC